>NC_134398.1:211180264-211498077 GCF_050003625.1 Haematobia irritans
TTTTGTAGTTTGTTTTTTTTTTTGTGGTTGTAAAATAAAAAAATAATTTTTAATATTATTTTCGTTATAAAACTCCCACTGTATTTACCAACATAAATTCACATAGCGAATGTGTCATTCACTATGCATACAAATATCTTGCTCTTTGAACTTTTTCAACTTGGTTTTGTTTGTATGAAAATAGCATTCGCTCATTGTGCATTTGGTGTGCTTAACTATTTTAGACTCTCTGAATTCACATGCGCTTTTTCTGGCTTTAACAGCAAAATTACATAGACGTGTACAAGTACAGGGTTTCTTGACAAGTTTTTGTTTCACAAGTACTGCAAAAAAAAATGACAACGTGAGAAAATCAAAGAAAATAATATAATTTATATGAGAACCTACTCTCTAAATTTTGTTTATTAGTTTAGCCAAGACATTGGTAAGAAGAATATTTTTCAAATGAGTGAACAGCAATAACAAGTTCTCATGTGATAAACTTTCAACTCTCACACATCCTCTCACAAAAACTCATGCATAAGAATTGCATTGAACTTTTCAGATAATGACATTGCTCGTATTTGCTCTTATAATAAGATATAGTAGAAGAGTTTTTTGTAATGAGAGCATAACTAGCTGTCCAAGTGCATATGTCTGTGTGTATATGCACACTCACTTAATACGACATTCAACGCCCGTTATGTTGTGCTACTTCTATCTACCATAAAGTGTCAAGTGTAGAAGAGTGCCTTTTTCTGAATATTTCCCCTTTACTCAGATTTGCCTCCTTATTTGCAGTCACTGTCAAATCTCAAATACTATATAATGGGGTTTTACTGACATTTTGGTGGACATATAAACAAGGTTAAGATATTAGGCGACGATGAGCAGTCTATCTAAAATTTATATTGCGAACATAATTATCTGCGATAAATGTGTACGACAAGTGAAAAAGACGAAAATTTCGATGCTAAATAACATAACAAAGATCATATACAAAAACATAATAGTTTAATAGCTGAGGATAATATTGCAATTTTTATTCTAATGAAAAATATATCATAAAGATCACATAAGATTAACGAATACCTCGTAACTGACAACAAGGGTGGTAACTGTGGTAGGTGGGTGTCAAAGAGTAAACTTTTGAGTTGATTTATTTTGCATACAGATCGAATTTATTGTGTGTTAATAATTTTCTATCTGTTATAACTATGTACAGATTTCACACTTCAGAAAAATTACATAATTTTTGCACTTTTTAGTTATTTCAAGACTACAATTCACAAAACCAATTTTCCTTATAGGTTTCGTGAAATGTGTGAATTGTGAAATATTCCTCATAAAAATTATTTGTCTCGCGACCTTCAAAATAAGTTGATGATCTTATTATAAAACTGATATTTGTGACCAGTTCGTAAAATATTAAGATTGCAAAAAGGGCAAAAGTGGAAAGAGCGGAAACTAAATTCAAGGAATGTAACTTTGGCAAGTCAAGAGGTATAAAAGGAATGGTATTACGGTCAAAAACTTCTTTACCAATTAAACAATTTTTTAGAAAATATTGGCCATGTGCTGTCTGGAGATCATTCGGCTTCTTCAGAGCACATTCGCCAAGTGTAGATCACTGCTTGGATTGTTTTTTAGTCTACGAAATATGCCAGTGGAACCAAGACCAAGATACGATGTAAAAACTTTTTCAGGTTGCTTTTCAACAGCATGACTGCGTTTATTGTCCAAAGCGAGTTATCACGCCTATCATTTAAATGTCTACTCTCTTTTCTTACTAGGGTATTTTCAATCGATTGTCTATGATCTTGTATTTTCGTGAATATATCCACTCGTGCCAAAAATAATCTACCAATATTAAAGAACATTTTTCCAAAAATCTACCAAATAAAAAATCCTATTTAGAAGTTTTTGATCAAAATTTTGTTTGTTAGTTTTATCTTCGAAGGAAATGTTTTTTTTTTTATTTTATTTTAGTTATTTCAGTTATTATTTCTACAAAAAGGGAGAACTTACTCACAATGGACTTGGATAGTAACAAGAAAATTAAAATTTGTAAAACGGCTGAATTTATAGAAAATTTTGTCAAAATTTTATTTCTATAGGAAACTTTATTAAAATTTTATATCTACAGAAAATTTTGTCAAAATTTTATTTCCTTAGAAAATGTTGTTCAAATTTTAATCCTCTAGAAAATTTTGTCAAAATTTTATTTCCATAGAAAATTTTGTCAAAATTTTATTTCTCTAAAAATTGTTGTCAACATTTTTTTTCTTTAGAAAACGTTGTCAAAATTTTATTCCCATAGACAATTTTGTCAAAATTTTATTCATATAGAAAATTTTGTCAAAATTTGTTTTTCTTTAAAAATTTTTGTCAAAACTTTATTTCTATAGAAAATTATGTAAAAATTTTATTTCTTTAGAAAATGTTAAAATTTTATTTCTCTAGAAAATGTTGTTAAAATTTTATTCCTCTAGAAAATTTCTATAGAAAATTTTGTCAAAATTTTATTTCTCTAAAATTTTTTGTCAACATTTTATTTCTTTAGAAAATGTTATCAACACTTTATTCACATAGAAAATTTTGTAAATTTTTTTTAGAAAATTTTGTCAAAACTTTATTTCTATAGAAAATTATGTCGAAAATTTAGTTCTAATTATACATTTGGACGTCAATTGTCTGTTTCGGTATCAGGCTAACATGTAATATAAGAAAATTTATTTCTCTAGAAAATTTTGTCACAATTTTATTTCTAAAGAAAATTTTGTCAAAATTTTATTTCTAAAGAAAATTTCTAAAGACAAAATATTATTAAAAAAAATTGTCAAAATTTTATTTCTTTAGAAAATTTTGTCAAAATTTTATTTCTTTAGACAATTTTGTCAAAATTTTATTTCTTTAGAAAAAGTTGTCAAAATTTTATTTATTTAGAAAATTTTGTCAAAACTTTATTTCTATAGAAATTTTTATCGAACTTTTATTTCTAAAGAAAATTTTGTCAAAGTTTTATTTTTATAGAAAAATTTGTCACAATTTTATTGCTATAGAAAATTTAGTCAAAATTTTATTTCTATAGAAAATTTTGTCAAAATTTTATTTTTACAGATATGTTAGCCAAAAAAAAAAATATAGAAAATTTTGTAAAAAAAATTGTTCAAAAAAATGTTGTCAAAGTTTTATTTCTATAGAAAATTTTATTTCTTTAGAAAATTTTGTCAAAATTTTATTCCCATTGAAAATTTTGTCATTTTTTTTTGGAAAATTTTGTCAAAATTTTATTTATTTAGAAAATTTTGTCAAAACTTTATTTCCATAGAAATTTTTATCGAAATTTTATTTCTAAAGAAAATTTTGTCAAAATTTTATTTCTATAGAAAAATTTTTCACAATTTTATTGCTATAGAAAATTAAGTGATAATTTTATTTCTTTAGAAAATTTTGTCAAAATTATATTTTTAAGATAATTTAGTCAAAATTTTATTTCTATAAAAAATTTTGTCACAATTTTATTGCTATAGAAAATTAAGTCAAAATTTTATTTCTATAGAAAATTTCGTCAAAATTTTATTTCCTACAAAATTTTGTCAAACAAAAAATTTTATAGAAAATTTTGTCAAAATTTTATTTCCTAGAAGATTTTGTCGAAATTTTATTTCCTAGAAAATTTTGTCAAAGTTGTATTTCTATGGAAAATTTTGCAAAAACTTTATTTCTATAGAAAATGTCGTCGAAATTTTATTTCTTTAGAAAATTTCGTCAAAATTGTATTTCCATACGAAATATTGCCAAAAAATTTATAGAAAATGTTGTCAAAATTTTATTTTACATAGAAAATTTTGTCAAAAATTTATTTCCATAGAAAATTTTGTCAAAATTTTATTTCTAAAGAAAATTTTTTCGAAAATTTAATTCTAAAGAAAATTTTGTTAAAATTTAATTTCAATAGAAAATTTTGTTAAAGTTTTATTTCTATAGAAAACTGTGTCATAATTTTATTTTTTTTTTAATGTTTGTCAAATTTTAATTCCCATAGAAAATTTTGTATTTTTTTTTTTTTGTGATAATTTGGAAAAAATTTATTTCTTTGGAAAATTTGTCAAACTTTTATTTATTTGGAAATTTTTGTCAAAATATTATTTCTTTGGAAAATTTTTTCAACATTTTATTCCTTTAGAAAATTTTGTCAAAATTTTATTCCTTAAGAAAATTTTGTCACAATTTTATTCCTTTAGAAAATTATGACAAAATTTTATTTTTTTGGAACATTTTGTAAAAATTGTATTTCTTTGGAAAATTTTGTCAAAATTTTATTCCCATAGAAAATTTGGCCAAAATGTTATTCCTCTAGAAATTTTTGTAGAAATTTTATTTCTAAAGAAAATTTGGTTTAAATTTTTAATTATAAAGGAAATATTGTCGAAATTTTATTGCTAAAGAAAATTGTGTTAAAATTTTATTCCTGTAGAAAATGTTGTCTACATTTTTGTACCTAAGGACATGTGCTGTAGGGAATATTTTGCAAAATCTACCAAAACATTGAGAATCCCAATCTACCAAACAGTAGAAAATATACTATTTTTGATAGAATTCTACCAACTGTAGCAACCGTGCTGTTTTTTAATACGACAATATGAAACACTATTTTGGGCTTAATAGCTGTTTAATAAAGGGATTATTGTTTTGTTTTTTTTTTTCAACGGACAAAATTTACCGAATATTTATAATTCACAAGAGTTTATAAACTGGAAAAAATCACTATAAGGTTCGATAGTGAACCACTATTTTTAAAACGACTTGAGTCTTATGCGGTTATAACCGGAGTTTTTAATAAAAATTTCATCAGATATAAGTATTGTAAGTTCGACATATTTCGATATATGAATGGAATGGCAAACAAAAAATTATGCTTTCCAACCTACAACAAATGCGTCTCAGTCTCAGTTAAATTCGAGGGAATTATAACTTTAGAAAATATGTAAATTTTTAGTCTGAAAATTTTCAAAGTATGTTCTTAGTAATATTTCACCCAAGTATTTTTATGATCTTTATAAATAGCACTCACAAATATGCCCTTTAAAATAATCCAAATATTTCAACCCACTTACCTAACATTAATTTAGTTTAGAATTTTTCGAAAGTAAAAATTTCTACAAATTACCTTCTATGGGAAATTTTAGACCAGAAAATATGTATGTATGCTTGTGGTTTACAGAAAATTTCGTTCCTTGTTTTTCATTTGCTATGGCCTGCATACCTTTGATGTGTATACGGCTTATGGATGGAAATACCTTTTGTCTCCACGCATGGAAAAATATAAAAAATGAATTATACATTTTTTTTGGTCCATCTATGTTATGTGACATTTATCTGCATAGCATTCGTTGTATATGGACATTGTTATTAGAGGTGTGCACGTGGCACGAAATTGTAGTGACTAACGAAAATTTTTGAATCACGTCAAAAAGGATTAACCCATCAAATGTCGTACATGAGTTACGAAAAAAATGTAGGTGAGTGTAGGTTAGGTTAGATTATGTGGCAGCCCGATGCATTAGGCTCACTTAGACTATTCAGTCCATTGTGATACCACAGTGGTGAACTTCTCTCTTATCACTGAGTGCTGTCCGATATCTCACTTATAACTGAACTTAGAGAAATTACAAATAATGCAGACCAAAAGGCTTGTCACAGTATTGAAAAAGTTAAACTCATGATCAACTATGTACAAGGCGGGAATACTAATCACTGTGGCTCTTAGTTAACTTGAAATCGATTATCCTTATCATGGGATGACTAACAGATTAATGAACTTATTTTTAAGTGGTTTTTCTTTGTCATAGAAACTAAATTTAATGAAAATTAAAATGCAGATACTGTGTATCGACACTTCTAATTTAAATGGGCTACCTGTACATGTTACCTTAATGTCTTGGGATAGAGACTACTTGAATTTTTGTCGAGTCACGAAGATATCCCTCCCTAATGCGATTACTAAAAAAGAAATAAAATATTTAACACATGGCTAAATTTATAAATCAAATTCCCCAATTGTTTTATTTCTTTTTATTTTTGGGTTGCATATACGGATTTCCTTATGTAGCTGTGCTTTTTACACTATATGTTTTTAAGTGAAAAACTAGGTGCAATGGCACCCATGTCCTGGGTTGGCTAGCAGATAAATCCTTTGTATTTTCCTGACACAAACCATTTACCTAGTCTATGTAACACACACACAGTCGCATATAAACCATCCATGTCTTACTTACCTCTGACTCGAGGGCTTTAGTACTTGCCTTGACAACTTTCATTGTTTTTGCTTTTTTTTAGTATCAACACCTCATACGGACGACCAGAATTGTTTTTCCTATATTTGCAGAGAGTGGCAATGCCATATTCTGTTGTCTATGATTTCTTTCATCATATTTTATGTTTGTGCAAAAAGGTCTGAGAGGGTAAATTGTTTATTCGTATGTGAGTTTTAAGCCTCTCTCTCTCTCGCTCTCTTTTACACACAAGAGTTTTATGGAATATGAAAATACTATTGGAATTATGCATGAAACAAACATAAAAGTAAAGATATCGTTAAAAAAACGAGTGCTTGAAGCACACATACCTATGCGAGAAACCCACTCACACAATGCCCTTTGTATGAGAAATACACAGTTACTCACATATCTATATAAGGTGCTCACACTTTATATGCATATGGTTCAAGTATGCATGCGTAAATGGCTATCTGGCAATACAATACCATCAAAGCCAGTGTATTACTGAGACCTTCCACAATAATGAGGCAAAACTTAGAACAAAGAGAATTTAATATTGGAGTGGGCATTATAAAAATTGGACTTGGTTAATGAAAAATGGGCTACCAAAAATTTGAGTAAAAGGCACCATAAATTAGTGTAGTTTCTAAATAATCAAAATTCGAATTGGAGGAAGGGGAAGCTACAGTAAAAAATATCACCAAAATATTTACAATTAAAAAGTTGATTGAAGTTGAACAAGTTTTCAATTAACAAATTAATTGATACAATTAACTTTTTAATCAAGATAGAAACATTAAGTTAATAAATTAATTGATACAATTCACTGATGAATCAAACTCGGGAAACTATTTTAGCTAAAATGGTGATGGTTAGGTTAGGTTAGGTGGCAGCCCGATGTATCAGGCTCACTTAGACTAATCAGTCCATTGTGATACCACATTGGTGAACTTCTCTCCTATCACTGAGTGCTGCCCGATTCCATGTTAAGCTCAATGATAAGAGACCTCCTTTTTATAGCCGATGGAATTTGTTTTGATTTTTTATTAAAATTTATTTCAAACAATAATTGTTTTAAACAAACTAAAATCACAAAGTCACACAGAAAAAAAAATTCACGCAAAATTTTGCAATTAAATTCTTAATTGAGTTTTTAAAAATATTCAACTAAAAATTTAATTAATTCAACAAATTATTTAATTGAAACAAAAATTAATAGTATCCATTTTTATCAGCAATTTTTTAATTGGTTTAATTAATTTTTTAATTGATACTATTATTTCTGTGAGACATGACTGGGGTAACATAATCATGGCAAACCCACTTTTCTGTGAAGACATTTCAATTAAAAATTAATTTTATCAATTAATTTCGTGATGGAAGAAAAAAAAATATTTTTTGTTTTCAATAATTAAAAATAGTTACGTTTTTCACGTTACGTTTTTTTTTGAGTTCAACATCAATTGAATTTTTAATTGAATCAATTAAAAAATAATTGAAATTTGCTTAAGAAATAAATTAATTTTTTGATCAATTATTTGCTTATGCCCAATTCAAAGTGTGATTGGATCAATTAACCCTCCGATTAATGACAGTTCTGAACTTCACGGCCGTGTGAAAAGGTCCCTACGGACCTTTGTTTTTGTGATTTTTTGTTTTGTTTTTATTGTTTATAACTAAATTCTACATACAAAAATAATTTTTTCAATTGTTATACCCTCCACCATAGGATGGGGGGTATATTAACTTTGTCATTCCGTTTGTAACACATCGAAATTCTGAGTCGATCTGAGCATGTCCGTCCGTCCGTCCGTCTGTTGAAATCACGCTAACTTCC
The DNA here is from genome assembly GCF_050003625.1 of Haematobia irritans. Lineage (NCBI taxonomy): Eukaryota > Metazoa > Arthropoda > Insecta > Diptera > Muscidae > Haematobia > Haematobia irritans. Next base: position 211,188,362 of record NC_134398.1, read on the forward strand.
GAACGAAACAAGCTATCGACTTGAAACTTGGCACAAGTAGTTGTTATTGATGTAGGTCGGATGGTATGGAAAACGGTCCACTTTTACGTATAGCCCCCATATAAACGGACCCCCAAATTTGGTTTGGGGGTCCGTTTATATGGGGTCCGTTTAATTATATATAGCCCCCATATAAACCGATCCACCGCTTTGGCTTGCGAGGCCTCTAAGAGAAGCAAATTTCATCCGATCGGGCTGAAATTTGATACATGTTGTCAGTATATGGTCTCTAACAACCATAAAAAAATTGGTCCACATCGGTCTATAATTATATATAGCCCCCATATAAACCGATCACCAGATTTGACCTCCGGAGCCTCTTGGAAGACCAAAATTCATCTGATCCAGTTGAAATTTGGTACGTGGTGTTAATATATGGCCTCAAACTCCCATGCAAAAATTGGTCGGTATCGGTCCATAATTATATATAGGCCCCATATAATCCGATCCCCAGATGTGACCTCCAGAGCCCCTTGGAAGAGCAAAATACTTCCCATTCGGTTGAAATTTGGTACGTGATGTTAGTATATGGTATTCAACAACCATGCCGGAATTGGTTCCTATCAGCCCATAATTATATGTAGCTCCCATACAAACCGATCCCCAGATTTAACTTCCGGGTCCTTTTGGAGAAGCAAAATTCATCCGATCTGCTTGAAATTTGGTACGTGGTGATCGTATATGATATTTACAAACCATGCCAAAAGTGGTCCATATTAGTCCATAATCATATATAGCCCCCATATAAACCGATCCCGAGATTTGGTTTTGGAGCCTCTTGGAGGAGCAAATTTCATCGGAGTTAGTTGAAATTTGGTACATTGTGCTAGTATATGGTCGTTAACACTCATGCCTAACTAGGTCCATATCGGTCTATTGTTATATATATCCCTCAGATAAATCGATTTCCAATCACACAAAAATTGGTCCATATCAAGTTCATAATTGTATATAGCCCCCATATAAGTGACCCCCATAGTTGAATTCTGGCTCTCTACCACGTATGGACTAACTCACAATTTAGAAAACGATGTTAAGAAGTTTTAAGATACCAAAACCCAAGTAATTCGATTGTGGATGACAGTCTTTCGTAGACGTTTCTACGCAATCCATGGTGGAGGGCCTGGCCGAACTTACGGCCGTATATACTAGTTCATTAATATTTTTTTTTTTTTTTGAGTTCAACATCAATTGAATTTTTAATTGAATCAATTAAAAAATAATTGAAATTTGCTTAAGAAATCAATTAATTTTTTGATCAATTATTTGCTTATGCCCAATTCAAAGTGTGATTGGATCAATTAACCCTCCGATTAATGACAGTTCTGAACTTCACGGCCGTGTGAAATGGTCCCTACGGACCTTTGTTTTTGTGATTTTTTGTTTTGTTTTTACTGTTTATAATTAAATTCTACATACAAAAATAATTTTTTCAATTTTTTTATTTCTTTTTTTTGCTTGAATTTTCTTAAGACTATTATAAAAAAAGATTAAAAATTATTGTTGTTGAACGTGTACTTATTGTCTCCTGCCCTGTGCGCAAGTGTTGCAGCGATGTAAAAGTGTGCTATGTTCTTCGCAAACAGCGTTGCCGCAGGCGAAGCAGTATGCCCGCGTTTTCCGCTGCCGCCCGTACTCAGAACTGCAAAGCCTACATGACGGTCTACTTGACCTAGCCGCAAACGGCGGTACATTGCCTTCCATCGGTCTAGGTAATACCTGAAATGAAAAGAAAAATAAAAAACAAATAAATATATATTCTATTCCTGAATTTGAAGATGTTTTTCTTACCCTGACTTCGAATGCTTCCATCGCATTGCGTATCCTTGGATATGAGGTTATATGGTTTTTCAGGGCAGGTTCTTCGATATTTGGTGTGACCAATTGTTTCGTTAGCAGTAACAAGAACGACCGCCGTCTGTCACTACTTTTTATAGGCTTCATTTCGTTGTAAATCGTAAAAGCAGCCAATGCAGCGACGTCCAGCATATTATAAAACATGGCCAGCGGCCATCGTTGTGTTGCTCTTTTGCAGCTGTAAGTGCCTAGCATTTGATCCATGGAATCAACGCCGCATTTGTTGGCGTTGTAATCTAATGTGGCATAGGGCTTCCGCTTCTCGGTTTGCTCGTCAACGAGGCAGGTGTAGTGCATTGTGGAGAGCACGTTCACCACTTTATTTTTTTTTTCGGCACGTATGAGCATAACGATATATCCCCTTCGTTGAACCCAAATAATGTACTATTGATGGTGCGCTTCGGGTTCTTCTTGAACTCCTGTGGAATGAATGTTTTGTTGTAGCGCACCATACCACACACTTATGCGGTCTTCCTCCTCAACAAAATACGCGCCAAGTCAAGGGTGGTAAAGAAATTATCCGCGTATATAGTACGGCCAGCATCTAAATATTTTTCCACAAGATCCAGCACTACGTTCTGCCCTTGGTTTATCTCCCGTTGTTGGTTTGACAGTTTTCCAGAATATATCATTACCCTCACAGGATAATAACTCTGTGAGTCGCATAACCACCATACTTTCAAACCATACTTAGCTGGCTTTGACGAAATATATTGTGTGAAGCGGGTGCGGCCTCTGTAAGGGGAACAACTGCTCATCAACTGTTAGTGCTTCATGAGGAGTGTAAGCTGCTGCCATGTTATGTTGCAACATTTCCCAAATGTCGTCAATAGCCGCAGTTTTGCTGTTGATGAGTCGCTGTTGTCGAGTGTTTCCATTGACGAATCGAATAAATTGCTTTATACACATGAAGCGATCGTACGACAACGCAGCTTTGTGTATTGAGCAACGCGTCGCGTCCCATAATTCCATAGCTGGTTCATGGTTTGATCTTGTGAGTCCAGCATACAAAAGAATAGCTACAAAGGTGTCAAACTCTTTCACTGTCACTGGCTTCCACTCCTTCTCAATATCTCTCAATGACGACTAAAAAAAATATGTGTGTATTTTTGTTCTTCGAAATTCGAATGTGTATTTTTGTTCTTAGAATTTTTTCTTAGAATTTTTTGTTTTTATCATTACCCCTAATGTCTTTGAGTTTAGGTCTTTGTGTTCAGAACAAGTAAATTATATGTTGAAACAATAAAAAATTATAATGATGTCTAAAAACATGCATTTATTAGTGAAATTCGGTACGAGGTCCATACGGACCTATTCACAAGTCCGCGTACTATTCTCACTGAAACCTCAATAACTCCTAAAGTAATGATCCGATCGGCTTGATTTTTTTTTTCAAAAGATAAATACTCTTGGAATACAGAGTAACTTTGGAGGTGGGTTGTAGTGGCCGAAGTAGGAGTAATTTCAGTTTGAAAAGGCAAAAAGGTCCCCAGGGACCTTCTCACTCAACGGAGTGTTAATTTAACCCATTTTTGTTGTCAGTAGGTGTGGATTACTAAAATCGTCCCATTTTATCGAAGAGTACCTGCTGGCGGGTTTGGCAATTAGATGTACTTTCAAAGTAATGAATCGGGAAGGATTTACATCTTTTTTTCTTGGTAAACTCATTGTGAAATGACCCATATTTATTACTTGTTGTTTGTGGCTGGTTGACGTTGCACACAACAGAAGAATATTTTATAACTTTTGCCTGTTGTATGATATGACAAAACATAAATGTTTTTCTCTTCATACATACATAATCAGGGGAGATACATCAGTGCCAAAAACAAGAAAACGAAACACATACACAACGACAACTATACCATTTTTCCATAACAATGTCTATCAAAGCCAGTGAGTATTCTTTCTTCTCTCCATTACAGCGACATACACACACACACACACACACAGAAGAAAAGTTAATTTAGTTATAAAAAAAAAATTGAAGCAAAATTCCAAAGCTTCTTAGTAACTGAAAAATTGGGTTAATAACAGTATCATAAAATTGCTTTTAAAATTGCTTCATAGAAGGATTTTTTTTCCATTCTCCTTTTTGTTCTCTCTCTCCCTTCTTCAATAGAAGGTAATGGGATTCTATTTCGATTGCACATTAGATAGGTAAAGTGGTATGCAAAACAAAATTGTTCAGCTTCTACTTAAATTTCTATGGAATTCTAAAATTTCAAGTATTGCACAATTTTTATGACTAATGAGCTTAAAATGCATTGAGAGGTATGAGAGAAACATTTTTGAAATCCCTATTGAAGGATTTTTGGTGTAAGAATATTAGAATCTGAATTGTTGTTTAGAAGAAGCCAAGCACTGAGAAAAAGGCAGGACTGAAATGAAAATAAGTAGTAGAGACTTGAAAAATCTAAAAGTAGCATTTCTTACAGATCCAGATAGTGGTATATATATATGGTAACTCAAATTGGTTTTTAGATGTGTGGTATTATGAATATTAATATTATCAAGAATATAAATCTCTAAGGGAATTATTAGTGGCAAAATGTAATGTTAAATTTCAAAATGTATTTTTTTTTAAATTTATTTATAAATTTTATTGTTTAAAAGCAAAAAATAAAGGAAATAATATTAAATGTTAGAATCAGTTGGGATTGGTTACCATTGGCACGAATTATGGCCCTCAAACCGCCATCAAACACTCCACGCCAGTGGCTCAACAGTAATTTGACCAATTCCCGGCGAAGAGCCGCCTTAACCAACAAAATACCATCAGCGCAAAAGTCCAAAGGATTGAGATCCGGGGGTACATTGTGCGATAGAAATGCAGCGAGATACTTCCTTTCTAAGCCATACTTGGTTTAAGCGTTCTGCATGTGATGGTGCTGAGCACTGTTGAAATGTCCATGGTCTGCGCCCGAAATGTTTGCCTATCTAAGGCATTGTGTGATAAAAATGCAGCGAAATACTTCCTTTCTAAGCCATATATGGTTTACGCATTCCGCATGCGATGGTGCTGAGCCCTGTTGGAATGTCCATGGTCTTCGCCCGAAATGTTTTCTAAGGCATCAATACTGCCTTTAGGAATTTTTCCATACAATTCGGCATTTACGATCGATTTTCGGCGAATACGAGCAAAGAGCAACCATCATCGCAAAAATTCAACGGACTCATATACGAAGATTTTGGAAGTCATTGCGCTATAGAAATGAAGCGAAGTAACTTCTTTTTAATCCATTTTTGGTTAACGCATGCTAAATGCGATAATGCTGAGCCCTGTTGGAATGCCTACTTGTCTTTCCAAATTTCCAATACTGTCTTAAGGATATCTACCGATAATATTCGGTATTTATTTTGATTCCAAGTTCAATGAATAAGAGCGCCCATATCACTACCAAAGGCGGCGCTTGAGTTCTAATGGCCAATAGAAGCTGATCTTTGTAGCAAGAAACCCCGATAATTTTGTTTGTTCACAAACTGTTCAATTTACTATGGCTTCTCATTGGACAAACGAAAATTTCGCTCAAACAAAGCAATTCCTTGGCTGTTTCCAGTTTAACATTTATTCTACATCGGCAAACTCTTCTACTTTTTTGGAACTTTAACGATTTGGCCCAATCTGATTTTCTATATGTATTGCGTCCCTTCTACCTGATCTTTACTTTTTGGATCATTTCTGCTGGTTGCTCTTTTTCGTCCAATTTTTGGACACGATGTAACACTGTCAGTATCACGGTGACGAGCAATGGTACGAGAAGCAACAAATTTTTATCAACATTTCGTCGTCCAATTTTTGGAAACGATGCAACACTGTCAGTATCGTGGTGATGAGCAATCGTACGAGAAGCAAAAGATTTATTCAAATTTAAGTGCTGGAGGTATCTAAAGATAGTCAATTATATAAAGCTATCACACCCTTGAATTTCGTTACGACTAACTTTATATCTGAATGCAATATACTTTTGTAAGCTTTTAAAATAAAATTGAATTCTCACTGAATTTGAAATTATAGCCAGTTGAAGTTGGTTGCAATACATATCAGGCACTCTGCAATTCGAAGTATAACACAGGCACAACATCCTTACTTTTCATTCAATCCAATGATATAAGACCATGGAAATAATAAAAACAAGTATATACGGCCGTAAGTTCGGCCAGGCCGAAGCATATGTACCCACCACCATGGATTGCGTAGAAACTTCTACTGAAGACTGTCATCCACAATCGAATTACTTGGGTTGCGGTAACACTTGCCGATGGCAAGGTATCTTTAAACTTCATAACACCGTCTTCTAAATTGCAAGGTAGTCCATATGTGTTGACAAAATTTTCTATAGAAGTAAAATTTTGGTAGATTATTCTTGGCACGAGTGGCAACCATGATTATGAACCGATATGGACCAATTTTTGTGTGATTGGGGATCGGCAATATATAACTATAGACCTATATGGACCAATGTTGGCATGGTTATTAGCGACCATATACTAACACCACGTGCAAATTTCAACGGATGAATTTTTCTTCTCCAAGAGGTTCCGGGGATCGATTTATATAAAGGCTATATATAATTATGGACCGATATGGACCAATTCTTGCGTGTTTGTTAGAGACCACATACTAACACCACGTTCCAAATTTCAACCGGATCGGATGAATTTTGCTCCTCCAAGAGGCTCCGGAGGACAAATCTGGGGATCGGTTTATATGGGGGCTATATATAATTATGGACCAATGTGGACCAATTTTTGCACGGTTGTTACAGACCATATACTAACACCATGTACCAAATTTCAGCCAGATCGGATGAAATTTGCTTCTCTTAGAGGCCTAGCAAGCAAAATCGGGGGATCGGTTTATATGGGGGCTATATATAATTATGAACCGATGTGGACCAATTTTTGCATGATTGTTACAGACCATATACTAACACCATGTACCAAATTTCAGCCAGATCGGATGAAATTTGCTTCTCTTAGAGGCCTCGCAAGCCAAATCTGGGGATCGGTTTATATGGGGGCTATACGTAAAAGTGGACCGATATGGCCCATTTGCAATACCATCTGACCTACATCAATAACAACCACTTGTGCCAAGTTTCAAGTCGATAGCTTGTTTCGTTCGGAAGTTAGCGTGATTTCAATAGACGGACGGACGGCCATGCTCAGATCGACTCAGAATTCCACCACGACCCAGAATATATATACTTTGTGGGGTCTTAGAGCAATATTTCGATGTGTTACAAACGGAATGACAAAGTTAATATACCCCCCATCCTATGGTGGAGGGTATAAAAATATATTCAATACCATTCTTACATCTGAAGAGTTATTTACCCAAATCTAAAACACTTATGTACCACTGGGATACTCATGACTCTCAAAATATATGCATTAATACGGCTCTTATCTTTAATTTGCTCTAGGTCTTATTTTATGACTTCAACACTTACACATACTTTGAAATCCTCACAAAAAAAAAATAAAAACCAGAAAATGATGCCAGCATCATTTTAGTGGCACTTCAATGAGACCTAAATGTACCCGGTAAACATTTGGCCACATTAGCGTTTACTAATCTGCTTGAATTAAACCTGGCAATTGTTGTTGTTGTCAATGCTGTGCTACTTGTTAACACAAGAGCAAATGCCGAGTGTGTAGAAATATCACATCTTTGATGGGTGTGTTTTTCCTATTTTTATATTCGCTTGCACTGACTGAAGAGACATACATAGATGGAATGCTTAACCTCTCTACGTTTCCCATGTCAAAAGTGTTTTAATTCAGAACACTTTTACTTTTCAGTTATACGCCATATCACCTCATACTCTCTCGCGCTCTCTCTCTCTCTCTCTATAACTCTTCCTCGGCACATTCGTATTCACAATAAGATTTGATATTCATTCATACACTCACTTGCAGTTGGTTTACTCACAATTCACCCAAGCAAATATGAGAGCATGGTTGAGTGGTTTTGGGAGGGGGAGATTAAAATGCATAGTCATTTGGGTTAGTAGTGGGTAAGAGGTCGCCATATGAATGCCTAGATCTCAACTCCTTTAGCTTGAGTGGTTAAATAAGTGGGGTGAAAATCTGAGTATTGAAGTCTGTGTGTGTGTGTGTGTGTATGTAAGAGAATTTGTGTACATTTCATTTCATACATATTTATGATAACACGCTAAAACGTGTTTAGCCTATTTGTTAATATGAGCTTTTGTATGTGACTATGATATTCAGGCTTACTAACGCACACACACACACAAAATCACCATGACATATTCCTAATGCAAACAACCTTATATTTGCTCTTAGGTTTTGCGTTTATTTGCACAAACAAAAAGGGCACAAATAAATGCTAATGCATATGTGTGGGTATTATACAATGTGGTTGAGTAGTAATGCTTGACTATTTATTTAAATAATTGACCCATTCTGTTACACAATTATTTGAGTTAAATAAAACTTAAGGCCGTATGTAACGTTAACGAGTTATGCCCCTGGAGTTTAATCTGTTTTTGTGTATTTTTGTGCTTCAATCATGAAATAGACTTTAAAGGCGATTTTGAAGACTTAGGAATTTGCAATTTTAAGGACAATTTGATCTCAATTCTATAGAATTGTGAATCATTAGAATCTTTAATGTAAATATATCATTTCTCTGCGATCAAAAGTTTACCAATGATATCCCAGCAAATAAATTTGAAAGTTGTTCTAAAGGTACAACTTTAAAAACCCTTCCAAAAATGTGCTCCCAAAGATATTTTTATTTTTAACTACACAGGAAGTTTTTCTAATTCAATTTGTATACCCTCCACTATAGGATGGGGTATATTAACTTTGTCATTCCGTTTGTAACACATCCCCATAAAGTATATATATTCTGGGTCGTGGTGAAATTCTGAGTCGATCTGAGCATGTCCGTCCGTCTGTTGAAATCACGCTAACTTCCAAACGAAACAAGCTATCGACTTGAAACTTGGCACAAGTAGTTGTTATTGATATAGGTCAGATGGTATTGTAAATGGGCAATATCGGTCCACTTTTACGTACAGCCCCCATATAAACGGCCCCCCAAATTTGGCTTGCCGATCCGCTAAGAGAAGCAAATTTCATCCAATCTGGCTGAAATTGTGTATATGGTGTTGGTATATAGTCTCTAACAACCGTGCAAAAATTGGTCCACATCGGTCCATAATTATATATAGCCCCCATATAAACCGATACCCAGATTTGAATTGCGGAGCCTCTAAGAGAAGCAAATGTCATCCGATCCGGCTGAAATTCGGTACATGGTGTTAGTATATGGTCTCTAATGGCCATGCAAAAATTGGTCCACATCGGTCTATAATTATATATAGCCCCCATATAAACCGATCACCAGATTTGACCTCCGGAGCCTCTTGGAAGGCCAAAATTCATCTGATTCAGTTGAAATTTGGTACGTGGTATTAATATATGGCCTCAAACACCAATGCAAAAATTGGTCGAAATCGGTCCATAATTATATATAGCACCCATAAAAACCGATCCCCAGATTTGACCTCCGGAGCCCCTTGGAAGTACAAAATTCATCCGATTCGGTTGAAATTTGGTACGTCCTGTTATTATATGGTATCCAACAACCATGCAGGAATTGGTTCATATCAGTTCATAATTATATATAGCCCCCATATAGACCGGTCCCCAGATTTGACCTCCGGTGCCTATTGGAAACGCAAAATTCATCCGATCTGTTTGAAATTTGGTATGTGGTGGTAGTATACGATATTTAACAACCATGCCAAAAGTGGTCCATATCAGTCCATAATCATATATAGCCCCCATATAAACCGATCCGGAGATTTGGTTTTGGAGCCACTTGGAGGAACAAATTTCATCCGAGTCAGTTAAAATTTGGTACATTGTGCTAGTATATAGCCGTTAAGAACCATGCCTAACTAGGTCCATATCCGTCTATAGTTGTATATAGCCATCAGATAAATCGATCCCCAATCAAACAAAAATTGGTGCATATCAAGTTCATAATTGTGTATAGCCCCCATATAAGCGACCCCCATATTTCAATTCTGGCTCTCTACGTACGGTGCAAAAGTCCATATCGATTCGTAATTATTTGTAGATTTACCCATACATACCTTTTTTGTCTAATATATACCACGTATGGACTAACTCATTCGATTGCGGATGACAGTCTTTCGTAGAAGTGTCTACGCAGTCCATGAAGGAGGGTACATATATACTTGTTTATAAATCGCTTTTTTCATATTTTTAATGGGTACATTTAACTTTTTGATTTCAAAATATATTAAAAACAGAGTAAGAATTAATAAAATGGTACAAATTGTTTAAATTTTTAAGAAAATAATGCTGAATACATTCTAAAAAATGTAATTTTTTTTGAAAATATTTGAGATCGAAAGTTTCAGACAAACATTTTAATGCATTAAAAATCATAAAAAAAATATAAAAAATATTTATTTACCAAAATATCTCACAATTGTTTAATTCACATCCGAAACACTGGATCCGGATCACACCCTAACAAGTCATGCAGATTAAGTGCAAAGACTATTCAAATTGTGAACAAGTCCTTGTTAAATTCATCACTTGTGGCCAATTTGGCAACACTTCCGAATCCAAAAAAGAGCATTTTCACTACTTTTTGACGACATTTTTTTTTTTGCTGGTAGGTCAAGGAAAAAACTGTGTATCAAAAAAATTATTCTTATGTACTTAGCTAAACTCACTTTCGTTTTATAAGCCAAAAAACATCTTGGTTCTTACGATATTGGTTTTTTTTTTATTTATTACATCAAATACAGATAATACGAGAAAAAATAAAAATTAATAAAATTGTATTTGTTACTATCAAAAATATTTCCTTTCTTTAAAATATTTTGAGAAAACACTTTTTTTTAAATCGGTCGTTCACATCTACGTTACTGAAATCTTTTTCCCCAGAAAAACACTTAAACTTGCCCATTGTTATCGTTTATTAAAATCCTTCGAAATAATTTGGAATGCCTAATGAACCCTCGTTGGCATAGGGACTTTTATATCAGGGCTATGATGTCCCATATGACATATTCATATGAAGGTTGTGACCAGCATAAAAATTCATAATGCTCCTGGATAGAGTAGGTCTTTGTGTAGACAAATGGTCATAAATATTCATACTCACACATACACACACATAGAGAATAATAGTGGGAAAATGTTTTTCCGTCACATTTGTTTTTATTGTTATTGCTACAGTATTATTAAAGAGAATGAGAGGAAAGCAAAAGAGAAAAAAAGAAAACAAAAGAAACTAAAACGGTCTATATTTATTTATGTCATATGATTACAACAACAACAAAAACAATATATGCCTCAATAAACCTGGTACGATTTTTAGCAACAAAAATTTTTGTTTTCCCTTATTGAGAGTAAAAGCAAAGAAAACTCTTTAAATATTTTGTTAAGTCATTGGTCTTAAGTGTTAAATCTATTTCTCCCTAATACTTATACATATATACTTTATCTCTCATATCCACAGATACTCATATTCAGGACGTTACATACATATGTACACAGCAAAGTTCAATTCACATTAACATTCATATTCATATAGTCAACAATCTAGTATTACGAATACCACAGCATACCAGCTCATTGTGTGAGAGTAATATCTATTCGCTCTCTAACATTGTTGGGCTCTTTAGGGTTTGCTAGCTTTTGTTGTTTGGTGTTGTTGTTGATGCTAGACTTGTTTTATGTGTTGGCGTCAGTGCCGAACATTTCGTGTTCTATCGCCGGAAAAAGAATCAAAATATCATAAGCATTAATGACATTTGCTCTTTCTTTAGTATGCTTCCGTCCTTCCTTCCTTCCGCATATCCGTTTCTGGGGGCCTATAGATTATTCGAGCCGGAAGGGGGAGGTTGTACGAATAATATTTGCACATTATTTCATGATTTGGCCATCACCATGTGTGGTGTTTATGCTGTTCAATTCAATAAATAAAATTACCATTGGTTTATCATTAAATTTAGGCACGCACTGGGGCCAGTGTATGTTTGGGTATGTGTGTTAGTAAGTATGTCTGATATGATTTTTATGCTTTAATTCTAGCCATGAAGAATATCAATGGTATTTTAGTGTTTTTTATATCCATAACTAAAGGACTTGGAAGCTTATTTGCCACTCGCGTCAGAAATTATCTACCAAAATTTGAAGAAAATTTTACAAAAAAAAAAAAAACTATACCAAATTAAAAAAAATATATATTTTAAATTTTATTTCTATAGAAAATGTCAAAATTTTATTTCTATACAAAATTTTGTCAAAATTTTACTTCTATAGAAAATTTTGTCATAATTTTATTTCTACAGAAAATCTTGTCAATGTTTTATTTCTGTAGAAAAATTTGTCAATATTTTAGTTCTAAAGAAAGTTTTTTTTCTATAGAAATTTTATCAAAATTTTATCAAATTTTGTCAAAATTTTATTTCTATAGATTTTTTTTTTTCTATAGAAGATTTTGTAAAAATTTTATTTTTATTTGAAAACTTTTATTTCAATAGAAAAATTTTGTTAAAACTGGATTTCTTTAGGAAATTTTGTCAAAATTTTAATTATATAGAAAATTTTTTCAAAATTTTATTTCCAAAGAAAATTTTGTCAACATTTGATTTCTATGAAACTTTTGTCAAAATTTTATTTCTAAAGAAAATTTTGTCAACATTTTATTTCTTTAGAAAAATTTGGCAATATTTTATTTCTGTAGAAAATTTTGTCAATGTTTTAGTTCTAAAGAAACTTTTATTTCTATAGAAATTTTATCAAAATTTTATTTCTTAGAGAATTTTGTCAAAATTTTATTTCTATAGAAAAGTTTTTCAAAATTTTCTTTCAATAGAAGATTTTGTAAATTTTTTTTTTTATTTCAAAACTTGCCAAAGTTTTAGTTCTATTGAAATTTTTGTAAAAAAAAAAAAATCTGTAGAAAATTTTATAAAAATTTTATTCTATGGAAAATTTTGTAAAAAAAATTTTCTATAGAAATTTTTTTCAAACCATATTTAATTGTGATCTCTATAGTAAGCAATATATTCTCCTTTGAAGTAGAGGTATGCATGTGACACGAAATTGTCGTGACTGAAGAAAATTTTCGTGACTCACGCGTGAGTCATGAGCCATGCTCATGACAACAGCGTGAGTGTGCGTGAGCGTGATTAACAAACCCAAATGTCGTGCGTGAGTGTGCGTGAATAACGAATTATGCTCACGAAAATAATCCCGCTCTCCAACATAAAACGCTTAAAAATTAAATAAATTTGCAATTTTAGTGACACCTACGATGTTAATCGTGCTCATGATTTCAGACACGTCTCTCAAGTAAATTACTCATAAAATTATTCGTGAGTCACGACATTTCGTGTCACGTGCACACCTCTACTTCAAAGGAGAATATATTGCTTACTATAGAGATCGCAATTATTTTTCGTGAGTCTCGACATTTTCGTGTGTGAGTGTGCGTGAGTACAAGTTTTCTTTTCGTGAGTGTGCGTGAGCGTGAGACCTACCAAACAATGTCGTGCGTGAGTGAGAGTGCGTGATCGTGAGTAAAATATTACTCACGTGCACACCTCTACTTTGAAGTCAATTTGTTATAAATGATTTTCCAACCGATTTTGTTCTTTGTTTTTTTTTTTTCTTGCTCAAGGCATAAAATTTTCTTGCGGTGTGCCTTGCAACATATGGCAATAAAAGCTTCGGCGATTCTTTATTGTGTTTTATTATTTTGTTATATAAAATCAATATTTCATGTGGTACGTCTTTAATCAATTGTCTGCAAACTTTTTCATCCAAATTACTGCCAATACTATGGTAGCCATTTGCTAGGCTTTAACATTAAATTGGATTACCCGAACATTAGCTTAAATGCAATTTTGACGAATCGTTATGGCTTTATCTTCAATAAAAACCACACCATAAAATAAATGTTAATTCGATATTTCTCTTTTCGTTGGTTTATTTTGTTTTCTTTTTTATATTAGGCATCCAAAAAGCAAAACGCACTGAAACAAAGTCTGACTCGATTTCAAAGATTTTGTCTTTAAACTAATGATGTTGGTGTTAATTGCTAGTCAAAGAGCAGAGAATAACAATAAGGTTACATTTAAGAAGAAATTCTCTTTCGTATTTGAGGTTTGGGTCTTGATAATAGAAAATAAATTTGAATTTATTCGCGGTTTTGGTCTTTTTCATACGGTATCAAAGTCCTTTAAAAACACGATAACGAAAATAGCCTTGAAAGGCATCTCCTATTTTTTGAATACTTTTTAGCTTTATATTCAGCCTATAAAAAATCAGCAAATTTAAGGAGGATATTACGATATTATTGAAAATATTAAATATCTGTTTTACAGTTTTCTAAGACAACACGACACGAAACCACTTAGAGAAGCTTTGAAACCCTCAGAAATGTCACCAGCATTACTGAGGTGGGATAATCCACCGCTGAAAAACTGTTTGGTGTTCGTTCGAAGCAGGTATCGAACCCACGACCTTGTGTATGCAAGGCGGGAACTTTATATCAGAGAAATACGACTTGCATTCATATTTTAGGACAAGTGTAACACACTTCATGGTCCAGGGATAAGAGAACAATTTCTTTTAATGACGGTTTCAATTCAGTTATTTACGTTAACAAAAAAATCCATAACTTAAGCATAGCCCATTGACGTTTGCTTGACCTTAATGTTCAGTTGGCGTGTTCTAGGATACACAAAAGATCAGGGTTGGATCATTATTGGTTATTATGATTTGGTTTTCTTTCCCCCCCCCCCCCCAAATTGGTTTTACCCTATCGAGTGCAGTGTTGCGTATTATTGTTATCATCGCATTAGTCATCATACGCACCATGGGCCATACACCCATCCATTTGGAGTGGGATAGCAATCCCACTATTAGTGCAGAGGGAAAATGTGTAAGCATTTTATTTGGCAAACAAGCACGATTTATCGAAAAAAATATTTTGTCCATAAGAACCTCTTCTACAATATGTGTCCTCACATGTCTACGAAAACTTTTGCTTATTTTGCTAAATTTAAGTTAAATGTCAATTTGGAAGTTCATTTGTAATAAAGTTTTAGATAACTTACATTAGTTTGACAGTTATTGAGGAGGTATTGTTTTGTTTTTCTTTTAATTCTATTTAATATTTAAGTATTTGTTTTATTACCTTAGAAATAAAAATTTTAAGAAAATTTTCTATAGAAATAAAATTTTGAGAAAATTTTCCATAGAAATAAAATTTTAAAAAAATTTTCCATAGAAATAAAATTAAAAAAAATAAATCTATGGAAATAAAATTTCGATAACATTTTCTATAGAAATAAAATTTTAAGACAATTTTCTATAAAATTAAAATTTTAAGATATTTTTCTATAGAAATAAAATTTTAAAAAAATTTTCTATAGAAATAAATTTTTAAGAAAATTTTCTATTGAAATAAAATTTTGAGATATTTTTCTATAGAAATAAAAGTTTAAGAAAATTTTCTATAGAAATAAAATTTTAAGAAAATTTTCTATTAAAGTACAATTTTGAGATATCTTTCTATAGAAATAAAATTGTGACAAAATTTTCTATAGAAGTAAATTTTTGAGAAAATTTTCTATAGAAATAAATTTTTGAGAAAATTTTCTATAGAAAAAAAATTTAAGAAAATTTTCTATAGAAATAAAATTTTGAATTTTTTTTTTACAGGAATACAATGAGAAAATTGTCTATAGAAATAAAGGTTTGAAATATTTTTCTATAGAAATAAAATTTTAAGAAAACTTTCTATAGAAATAAAATTTTAAGAAAATTTTCTATTGAAATACAATTTTGAGATATTTTTCTATAGAAATAAAATTTTGAGAAAGTTTTCTATATAAATACAATTTTGATAAAAAAATCTATAGGAATAAAATTTTGAGAAAATTTTCTTTAGAAATAAAATTTTGAGAAAATTTTCTTTTGAAATAAAATTTTGAAAAAATTTTCTATTGCAATACAATTTTGAGATATTTTTCTATAGAAAAAAAATTGTGACAAAATTTTTTATAGAAATAAATTTTTGAGAAAATTTTCTATAGAAATAAAATTTTGACAAAATTTTCTATAGAAATAAAATTTTAAGAAAATTTTCTATAGAAATAAAATTTTGAAAAATTTTTTACAGGAATAAAATTTTGATAAAATTTTCTATAGATATAAAATTTCCACAAAATTTTCTATAGAAATAACAGTTTGAGAACATTTTCTATAGAAATACAATTTTGATAAAAAATTTTATAGGAATAAAATTTTGAGAAAATTTTCTATAGAAATAAAATTTTGACAAAACTTTCTCTAAATATTAAATTTTGAGAAAATTTTTAATAAGAATAAAATTTTGACAAAATTTTCTATAGAAATAAAATTGTGAGAAATTTTTCTATAGAAATAAAGTTTTGAGAAAATTTTCTATCGAAGTAAATTTTTGAGAAAATTTTCTATAGAAATAAATTTTTGAGAAAATTTTCTATAGAAATAAAATTTTAAGAAAATTTTCTATAGAAATAAAATTTTAAGAAAATTTTCTATTGAAATACAATTTTGAGATATTCTTCTATAGAAATAAAATTTTGAGAAAATTTTCTATATAAATACAATTTTGATAAAAAAATCTATAGGAATAAAATTTTGAGAAAATTTTGTTTAGAATTAAAATTTTGAGAAATTTTTCTTTTGAAATAAAATTTTGAAAAAATTTTCTATTGCAATACGATTTTTAGATATTTTTCTATAGAAAAAAAATTGTGACAAAATTTTCTATAGAAATAAATTTTTGAGAAAATTTTCTATAGAAATAAAATTTTGACAAAATTTTCTATAAAAATAAAATTTTGAAAATTTTTTTACAGGAATAAAATTTTGATAAAATCTTCTATAGATATAAAATTTCCACAAAATTTTCTATATAAATAACAGTTTGAGAACATTTTCTATAGAAATACAATTTTGATAAAAAATTCTATAGGAATAAAATTTTGAGAAAATTTTCTATAGAAATAAAATTTTGACAAAGCTTTCTCTAAAAATTAAATTTTGAGAAAATTTTTAATAAGAATAAAATTTTGACAAAATTTTCTATAGAAATAAAATTTTGAGAAAATTTTCTATAGAAATAAAGTTTTGAGAAAATTTTCTAGAGAATTAAATTTTTGAGAAAATTTTCTATAGAAATAAAATTTTTGTGAAAGTGAAAGTTTTTGGGAAAGTTATATTTCTATGAAAAATTTTGTCAAAATTTTATTGAAGTACTACTTAGTTGGAATGAAATGTTTTGGAAAATCTACCAAAACATCAATAATTCTACCAATCTAACAACGAGTAAAAAATCTACCATTTTGGGTATTCTACCAAATATGGCATCCGTGCTCTCATACCCAAATTTTTCGATTGTGCTGTGAAAATAAATGCCGAATATTATCATGAAAATTTCCTAAATCCAGTATTGAAGCCCTGGGCAGACAAAAATGTTGACTGCAAACCATGGCAATTCCAACAGGACTCAGAACGCGTCATCAAATAATGTCTTTAAAGGGAGGTTCCTTTCTTCATTTCTACCGCACTTTGACCACCCAAAATCTCCGGATGTCAATCATTTGAATTATTGCGCCTGGAAAATGTTCAAGATGGCCAGACAAGGGCTAATATATGGCGGAGCCACTTTTGTGCAAAGTTTAATGGGTTTGTCGACCTTTGAAGGCCATAATTCGCACCAGAAGTAGCCAGTTTGTACAAATCTAAACTGATTCTAAAAATATTTTTTTTTTTTGAACAATGAAATTAAAAACAAAAACAAACATTGCACTTTTCTCTGTTGCATTAAGCAGTTTTTGTCAGGTGACCAATGTCCAATGTTCTTCTATTAAATGAGTCAATGAAGCAAAAATTGATTTAAATCTTAAACATGGATAAAAGTGTAAAGTATAATAATAAAAAGAACAAATAAATCAAAATCTCGTAAATAAATCATTTGAATTTATTCTCATTTGGTCAACATCAATGACACCATAAACCATTCCGACTATGCAGAATTACTTTTTGCATGGATTGACATGATAACAACCAAGACATGACATGATGCGGAAGGACACCGAACAAAAGAACAAAAGAGAATCGTATGAAATGATGAAATAAATGTCCAATAGCTGATGTACTTATGTGATGCGCCATAGTTATTCAGGAAAAACGACAAAGAACAATGGGGACACTAGTGGGTCAAGATGCCATATATGTACGTCACACATTCGATTGGAGGTACTAGCAAATCGTACAATTCACTTTAAAAGTTGTTGTAAACTAGGACATTTGGTCAGTTTGCTGGGGTACACGTGTCGTAGTGGACACATATATGTCTGTATGTATGCATGTGTTATTTTCTGTTTTCATATGTGAGTGTATACGACTATATATGTCATCGAGAACTTTTAAAACAATACAACCATGATATGTATACACAATATTTTACAATGGATAATGGTTTCGTTATAGATACTAAGATAGCATGGTTCAAATGAATCGAAATTGTAATTATTCCATATAATATTTTCCAATTTTGAACACTGTCTTGTAATTCAAGTTCTAGTTGTATATAAAAAACACTAATTTGGATACAGCCAAGCAGATTAGATACATATATTGTTATATATAAAAAAACGATCGAAAGTCTGGCGAGACCTAATTATGGTTCCCTACAACAAACCTACTGAATTAATATACCACCACATTTGTTTGTGAAATGAAGATTTAGGGCTAATTTCCTATATTCAAAAAAATTTGAATCTATAAAGAAAAATCTATAAAAAAATTTAGTTTTATATTTTCTATAGAAATACATAATTTCTATACAAATAAAATTTTGACAAAATTTTCTATAGAAATAAAATTTTGACAAAATTTTCTATAGAAATAAAATATTGACAAAATTTTCTATTGAAATAAAATTTTTACAGCATTTTCTATAGAAATAACATTTTGACAAAATTTTCTATAGAAACAAAATTTCTATAAAATTTTGTATAGAAATAAATTTTGAAAAAATTTTCTATAGAAATAGAATATTGACAAAATTTTCTTTTGAAATAAAATTTTGACAAAATTTTCTAATGAAATAAAATTTTGACAAATTATCTATTGAAATAAAATTTTGACAAAATTTTCTAGGGAAATAAGATATTGACAAAATTTTCTATTGCAATAAAATGTTGACAACATTTTCTATAGGAATAAAATATTGACAAAATTTTCTACTAAAATAAAATTTTGACAACATGTTCTATAGGAATAACATTATTAAAAAATTTTCTATAAAAATAAAATATCTACAAAATTTTTTATTGAAAATTTTTTATTGATTTTTATTTTTGACAAAATTTTCTAGAGAAATAAAATTTTGACAACATTTTCGATAGAAATAAAATATTGACAAAATTTTCTATTGAAATAAAATTTTGACAACATTTTCTATAGGAATAACATTTTTAAAAAATTTTCTATAGAAATAAAATTTCAACAAAATTTTATATAGAAATAAAATATTGACAACATTTTTTATTGAAATAAAATTTTGACAAAATTTTCTAGAGATATAAGATATTAACAACATTTTCTATAGAAATGAAATATTGACAAAATTTTCTATTGAAATAAAATTTGAAAACATTTTCTATTGAAATAAAATTTTGACAACATTTTCTATAGGAATAACATTTTTAAAAAAATTTCAATTGAAATAAAATTTTGACAAAATTTTCTAGAGAAATAAAATTTTGACAAAATTTTCTATTGAAATGAAATTTTGACAAAATTTTCTGTAGGAATAACATTTTTAAAAAATTTTCTATAAAAATAAAATGTCGACAAAATTTTATATAGGAATAAAATGTTGACAAAATTTTCTAGAGAAAAAAATATTGAAAACATTTTCTATAGAAATAAAATATTTACACAATTTTCGATTGAAATATAATTTGACAAAATTTTCTAGGGAAATAAAATTTGGACAAAATTTTCTATAGAAATAAAATGTCTACAAAATTTTATATAGAAATTAAATATTGACAAAATTTTCTATTGAAATAAAATTTTGACAAAATTTTCTAGAGAAATAAAATATTGACAGCATTTTCTGTATAAATAAAATGTTGACAAAATTTTGCTATTGAAATAAAATTTTGACAACATTTTCTTAGGAATAACATTTTTAAAAAATTTTCTATAGAAATAAAATTTCAACAAAATTTTCTATGGATATAAAATGTTGACAAAATTTTCTATAGAAATAAAATATTGACAACATTTTCTATAGAAATAAAATATTGACAAAATTTTCTATTGAAATAAAATTTTGACAAAATTTTCTGTTGAAATAAAATTTTGACAAAATTTTCTATTTAAATAAAATTTTGACAAAATTTTCTATTGAAATAAAATTTTGACAAAATTTGCTATTGAAATAAAATTTGACAAAATTTTCTATTGAAACAAAATTTTGACAAAATTTTCTAGAGAAATAAAATTTTGACAAAATTTTCTATAGAAATAAAATATTGACAAAAGTTTCTATAGAAGTAAAATTTCTATTGAAATTTTTTAAAAATAATTTTCTATAGAAGTAAAATATATACAAAATTTTATGTATAAATAAAATATTGACAAAATTTTATATATAAATAAAAGATTGACAAAATTTTCTATTGAAATAAAAATTTGACAAAATTTTATAGAGAAATAAAATATTGACAACATTTTCTATATAAATAAAATATTGACAACATTTTCTATATAAATAAAATATTGACAAAATTTTCTAGGGAAATAAAATATTGACAATATTTTCTATAGAAATAAAATATTGACAAAATTTTCTATTGAAATAAAAATTTTGACAAAATTTCTATTGAAATAAAATTTTGACAAAATTTTCTATAGAAATAAAATATTGGCAAAATTTTCTATTGAATTTTGACAACATTTTCTATAGGAGTAACATTTTAAAAAAATTTTCTATAGAAAATTTACAAAATTTTATATAGAAATAAAATATTGACAAAATTTTCTAGAGAAATAAAATGTTGACAACATTTTCTATAGAAATAAAATATTGACAAAATTTTCTGATGAAATAAAATTTTGACAAAATTTTTTATTGAAATAAAATTTTGACAAAATTTTTTATTGAAATAAAATATTGACAAAATTTTCTATAAAAATAAAATATTGACAACATTTTCTATAGGAATAACATTTTTAAAAAATTGTCTATAGAAATAAAATGTCAACAAAATTTTATATAGAAATAAAATATTGAAAAAATTTCTATTGAAATAAATTTTTGACAAAATTTTCTAGAGAAATAAAATTTTGGTAAAATTTTCTATAGAAATAAAATATTGACAAAATTTTCTATAGAAGTAAAATTTCTACAAAATTTTCTATAGAAGTAAAATTTCTACAAAATTTTCTATAGAAATAAAATTTCTACAAAATTTTCTATAGAAATAAAATTTTAAGAAAATTTTCAATTGAAATAAAATTTTGACAAAATTTTCTACTGAAATAAAATTTTGACAAATTTTTCTATTGAAATGAAATTTTGACAACATTTTCTGTAGGAATAACATTTTTAAAAAATTTTCTATAGAAATAAAATGTCGACAAAATTTTATATATATATAAAATTTTGACAAAATTTTCTAGAGAAAAAAATATTGACAACATTTTCTATAGAAATAAAATATTGACAAAATTTTCGGTTGAAATATAATTTGACAAAATTTTCTAGGGAAATACAATTTGGATCAAAAACTTCAAAGTAAGATTTTTTTAATTTTGGTAATATTTTCTTCTAACTTTGGTAGATTATTTTGGACACGAGTGGCAACGATGGAATCTTCATAATTTCTATATATTTATGGAAAATATTGTCCAAATCAATGATGAATACTGGTGATGGCGCCATCACGAAATATATAAATTAGCCCTTGGGCACCCACAATAAAATTCTGTAACCCTCTCTATTCCAAAAATTTCATTTGCTTCCTATTGTATGACATGGTATAAAGAGGAGCAATCTATATATTTTAAAAATGCGCTGTGATTCTTCTTTAGTAATGTAGAAGTAAAAAGAATAAACCCGATTTAACCGTTTCCAATAAAACAAATCCTCACAAAGCTCGCCATGTTTATGGAAATTCCCCACCAAATCTCCAAGTCCCGAAGTCAAAAATTACAGATTTGGGGAAAATCCTCAATACTGACAATACTATGTGGTATTGTTTTGTTGGAACTGCATATCATGCTTGCACCAGCAATCCAATCTAAACCAATTCGCAAAATTTTCCATGTTGTTGAGTAACAAAGGCCCAATTGCTGCAAACAGCTTCGATTATTGATGGTCATCATTAGAACTGGCCGATAAGGCTGTGATACTTTTTTCAGTTCACTCTCCACGTAAGAATGTTGGTGTTTTAATGTCCAACAATGTAAATTTATTCACAATAGTCTTTTACGCTCTTGTAATTCAAACACTTCAGTGGGTCGATTATACTGACCATAAAATGGAAGAAGGGCGTGATGAGCTTTCTTTAAAGATCATGCATTTTGGTGGTAAAATTCAATAAGAGCTGTTCCTTTGTAAGACAATTCATGGTTTAATCAAATACCAAACTAAAGATATTTGACAGTGAAACAAAATAAGAAACATGCGTCCGCTGCTTAAACCAGTGCTGCGAAAATGATAATAGGCACAAGTCGCCCTTTATTATTTAGTGCCCCTTCTTTCTTCATTTCATATTGAAAATACTCTCATTAATTTTTATCTAAATAATTTTAAAACATTTGCTAAATTCCATAGATTTTTTTCCATAGCTACCTTCTCCATTGATTAAGTGTTGCTCATATAAAGTCACTTTAATATTAACCATATAACCATAAAACCTCTTCATAGACCTCAACAAGTTTTCTTCATTTTCATTTGATTATATTGAGGTTTACTTGCTTACCTTGCTTGAATTATCTCCTTCTTGGATACTCTTGAGATTCTATTGGTCTTGTCATAATATATCACTTGAGACTTTGTTTATGAAATTCTTTGAAAGGACGAAAAAAAAAACAATTTTCTCTTAACATTAAATAATCATGACATCAAGATTTTTTTCTCATATGAGTTTATTTCAATTTTTCATTATAAAGCTCATATAAAATTCATTGGAAAAGAAAATCTTTTGAGTTCGAAAAAATGAAAATTGTTTTCCTAAAATTCTATATTAACAAGCATATAATTTGACAGAATTGATATTAAATCTTTATTATTATTTAAATTAATTTAAGACACAATCATGAAAAGCGATTATTAAGAAATATCAAAATTGGTGGGAATTTGTGGGAAATTTCATTAGAACATAAGAAAATAATTGACATGCATAGTGCAACAGTAATAGGACATTGAAAGTGACAAAAAAGAGTCTATGCGATCACTAACAAGTATA
Organism: Haematobia irritans; assembly: GCF_050003625.1. Taxonomy (NCBI): domain Eukaryota; kingdom Metazoa; phylum Arthropoda; class Insecta; order Diptera; family Muscidae; genus Haematobia; species Haematobia irritans. The sequence goes on from NC_134398.1 coordinate 211,211,833, forward strand.
TGCGGACTTAAGTTCGGCCGGGATGAATTTTAAATACCTACCACCATGAATCCAATATACGAGTAGTTGTTTCCTATAATTGTTTAATCTTCGTCGTAGCGGGTTACTTGATAATATTTCAGGTGGATTTGATGACAACGGTCCATTATGGGGCTATAACAAAACATGGACAGATTCACACCATACTTGCCACACCTATTTACGGACCTAAAATACCTCCAGATATTGAAGTTTAGATAAATTGGCTAAAAATTGATATGACTGCAAGCTCAAGAGGTCACATCGTCTACATGTGGGCGATGCCAAAATATTGACCGATACACAGCATCTTCGTCGCAATTATGCGTGGACCAAAAGTACCTCTAGATTTCCAATTTCAGGCAAATCGGATAAATATTCGGATATCCAGACGTTTAAGAAATCAAATCGGGAGATCTCTCCATATGGGCCCAGCAAAAAATTTAGGAAATGTCCTCCCACAGATGTTCTTTATTTTAACTGCACAGGAACTTCATTTGAGTCAATTTTTTTATAACTCGCTTTTTATACCCTCCACCATAGGTCATTCCGTTTGAAACACATCGAAATATTGCTCTAAGACCCCACAAATTGTATATATTCTGGGTCGTGGTGAAATTCTGAGTCAATCTAGGCATGTCCGTCCGTCCGTCTGTTGAAATCACGCTAACTTCCGAACGAAATAAGCTATCGACTTGAAACTTGGCACAAGTAGTTGTTATTGATGTAGTCCCGAAGTCAAAAATTTCGTTCCACACCATAAAAAATTACAGATTTGGGGAAAAATCCCCAAAATTTGCAATGGTATTGCAAATGGGCAATATCGGCCCACTTTTACGTATAGCCCCCATATAAACGGAACCCCAAATTTGGCTTGCGGATCCTCTAAGAGAAGCAAATTTCATCCGATCCTGCTGAAATTTGGTACATGGTGTCAGTATATGGTCTCTAACAACCACGCAAAAAGTTGGTCCACATCGGTCCAAAATTATATATAGCTCCCATATAAACCGATCCCCCGATTTGGCTTGCGAAGAGAAGCAAATTTCATCCGATCCAGCTGAAATTTGGTACATGATGTTAGTATATTGTCTACACATCGGTCCATAATTATATATAGCTCCCATTTAAACCGATCACCAGATTTGACCTCCGGAGCCTCTTGGAAGACCAAAATTCATCTTATTCAGTTGAAATTTGGTACGTGGTGTTAATATATGGTCGATATCGTGGTGTTAATATATGGTCGATATCGGTCCATAATTATATATAGGCCCCATATAAACCGATCCCCAGATGTGACCTCCGGAGCCCCTTGGAAGAGCAAAATTCTTTCGATTCGGTTGAAATTCGGTACGTGATGTTAGTATATGGTATCCAACAACCATGCAGCCACCGTGGTGCATACACAAAGTCGTGGGTTCGATTCCTGCTTCGACCTAACACCAAAAAGTTTTTCAGCGGTGGATTATCCCACCTCTGTAGTGCTGGTGACATTTCTGAGGGTTTCAAAGCTTCTCTAAGTGGTTTCACTGCAATGTGGAACGCCGTTCGGACTCGGCCCTTGTCATTGAGCTTAACATGGAATCGGCCAGCACTCAGTGATAAGAGAGAAGTTCACCAATGTGGTATTACAATGGACTGAATAGTCTAAGTTAGCCTGATACATCGGGCTGCCACCTAACCTAACCTAACCATGCAGGAATTGGTTCCTATCAGTCCATGTGTATAGTTAGTTCCCATATAAACCGATTCCCAGATTTGACCTCCGGTGCCATTTGGAGAAGCAAAATTCATCCGATTAACAACCATGCCAAAAGTGGTCCATATCAGTCCATAATCATATATAACTCCGATCCCGAGATTTGGTTTTGGAGCCTCTTGGAGGAGCAAGTTTCATACGAGTCAGTTTAAATTTGGTACATTGTGCTAGTATATGGCCTTTAACAACCATGCCTAACTAGGTCCATATCGGTCTATAGTTATATATAGCCCTCAGATAAATCGATCCCCAATCACACAAAAATTGGTCCATATCAAGTTCCTAATTGTATATAGCCACCATATAAGCGACCCCCATATTTCTATTCTGGCTCTACGTACCGAACAAAAAGTTCATACCTATTCGTAACTATTTGTAGACTTAGCTATACATAAAATTTTTTTGTCTAATATATACCACGTATGGACTAACTCACAATTTAGAAAACGATGTTAAGAAGTTTTAAGATACCACAACCCAAGTAATTCGATTGTGGATGATAGTCTTTCGTAGAAGTTTCTACGCATTCCATGGTAGAGGGTACATAAGATTCGGCCTGGCCGAACTTACGGCCGTATATACTTGTTTCATATTTTTAATGGGAAATTTAAAATTTTATTGTATCAAATGGGTTAAAAACAGATTAAAAATTAATAAAATAGTTCAAATTATTTAAATTTTGCCGAAAAAAAATGCTAAATCCTTTCTAGAAAAATTGCGAATTTTTGAAAATACTTGATGTCAAACGTTCCAGACAAGCGTAGGGATGCACTAAATATCATAAAAAAAAATTTAAAAATAATTTATTCGTCAAAATATCACAAAATTACTTTATTCACATCCAAATCACTGGATTCGCATCACACCTTAAGAAGTGATGCCAATTCAATGCAACGGCTATTGGAATGGTGGACATCCATCCTACACCACTTCCGGATCCAAAAAGAACATTTTCACTACTTTTTTGGCGACGCTTTTTTTTTGCTGGGAGCGACGGATACACGCCATATTGGGCACATTTATATGTGGACCCAAAATACCTCTCGATTTCTTGTTGCAGGCAAATTAGAAACAAATTTCGGTGTCTAGAAATCCAGGAAGTCAAATCAAGAGATCGGGCTGTATAGGGGCCACTCACACCATATTCGACCCACCTATTTATGCACCCAAAATATCTGTAGAATTTAAAATGCAGGTAAATCGGATAAAACTCGGAATGTCTAGACGCTCAACACCCCAAATCGGGGGTCGTTAGTATGGGATCTATATCAAAATCTGGACCTATATAAATAATTTTCGACAGACAAACGACAAGAGAATTGTGCCCTATAGATATCCTTACTTCAATTCTCCCCTTCTTTGGCTGGGAATCAATAATCGTTTGTATAAAAATCAAATCTTAGAAACCGGACGTTTCAGCGTGATTACTTTATGAGATGTTGACCACATTTGTTTGCATAAAATTTAATAGAAAAAATCAATTATTATCTGGCATTGGTTAATTAGCAAACTTTTCAATACCATTTTATTCCAAAATAAAAAAATCCCGAAAATAACCATCTAAAACAAAAAACGAACATACCATTTAAAATAGCTTTCCTAAGAACTTTATCCACATCCCAATCCACCAATTTCAATTAACAAGCTTTTTTGCCAGTTTCAAGTGGTTTGACAAAATTATTTTCGATTACATCAAGGAATTTACCGAGAAAAAACTGCTGCATCACGTTTATAGTTAAGACTTTGGTTGTCTTAATGTGACTTCGTTATCCCATTGTCCTTTATCTTCTTTCTAGCTAAAGGAAGTTGTCAAGAAAACGAATGAGTGATGAACAGGAAATAAATCATATAAGACAGGTGACGCACATTTATGTTAACGTCATCTTCTTTCAAGAAGAAATCTTTTTCTTCTTCATTTTTATCAACGAATACATTTCTTGAAAGGAGTTTTCATTGTTGAAGTGAAACCAAAGAACGAACGCACAGTTGATAACATGTAAATCTTCCAGATGGTAAAATAAAGGATGACTACTGAATAGTGAATGAACGAAAATGACAAATAAGTAGATCGTCTATATTGTGTTGGGGAAAATAGTGCAACTTAGGAGAAAGAAAGAGGGGGACATACTGATATTTTTTGTCATATATACTTCACCATAATTATGCTTTGTCTTCAATCTAGAGTCTAGTTGGTGTAGCAATTTATCCTACATAAAAATACAGGCAAACGGAAGGACTCCATTCATTCAATTAATATGGAACCGGACAATTTTTTTTCAGTGTGTCACAGTTCATTTGCAAACACTTCTAAACATTTCCAAATTTTTGCACTATTCTAATGCAGCAAAACATATGAAGTTAACAAAAATATATACATTTATAAAGTGACTGCAAATGATGCCTGCCCAACATGTTATGGGGGTGCATGTGACAAAAAGTTGAGCATCTTTATGCTCTCCTTTATAATCAAAAAACACCACAAAAAGGACTCTCAAAGTCAATGACTACTCAAATATTACTACCAAGGACATAACTACATATTTGTCCACATTCACATTTGTACTTATGATGACGATGATGGGTCTGTCTTTTTTGGTGTTCTTTCTTTCTTTCATCCACATCAAGAGTGTCATTTCGAATGGAAACAAAACTAAAAGTGGCCAGAATAACTTTAACTTGGTTAACTTACTTGCAAGTTGTTAACATCTACAAAAAAAACTGTGTTAACTTGTAATATAATTCGACTTATGTCCTAAAGCAGTAGCAAGGAGAGGTTTTTTTTGGGAATGAGTTGGTATATGGGTGTATGTGTAAGGGTGTGCGTGTGTAATTTGACCACGTTCATCTCCCGTTATCTTTGTCATTATGAGACGAGACGAATTTCACATTTTGCTTTTTTTGTTTTGGTATGATCCATTATAACATTGACCACACACACACACACCCATACTCTTACTCAATACAGACATGACAAACATTTAGTAATGCTTTGTTTGTGAGTGTGTGTGTGTGGTATTCTAAGAAGTCCCATAATGTCATCAAAGTTTGAGTGCAACAAACTTTTATTTCACCACTTCTAAAATATGTCATCATACATATCCATGCATAAATTCTCCCTCTATACTCGTACACCTAGTAGCAGTATAAGATGATGCTATTTACAAAAACAAAAACAAAAACCAAACAATTTTCTGAAGAGTTATAGTCTTGAACTTTTTGCCTTCTTGTTTATTTTAGTTACAAAATTTTCTGGATCTTTCCAAGTTGTTTTGAGGGTTAACGCTATTTTCTTGTTATAGTAATTACGAATAGTTGCTTAGTTTGCAAAACTATTTGTTAATGGCTTGCTTAAAGTACTCAAAAGAATATTTAACAATTTCTTAAGCAAATATGGAATAATCTATGAAGAAACACTGTACGCTATAAATAAATATTTTTCAATAACAATTAAAAAAATTACAAATTAACAAGTATCTTATGTACACTCCACCGAATCTTATGTACACTCCACCATGGTTTGCGTAGAAACTTCTACTAAGGACTATCATCCACAATTGAATTACTTGGGTTGCGCTAACACTTGCCAATGGCAAGTTATCTTAAAACTTCTAAATTGTAACTTAGTCCACACGGGATATATATTAAAAAAAGGCCGATTTAATACGTATATAATTCATTTTGACAAAATTTTCTATAGTAATAAAATTTTGACAAAATGTTGTATCGAAATAAAATTTTGACAAAATTGTCTATAGTAATAAAAATTTGACAAAATTTTCTATAGAAATAAAATTTGACAAAATTTTCTATAGAAATAAAATTTTGACAAATTTTCTATAGTAATAAAATTTTGACAAAATATTCTACAGAAATACAATTTTGACAAAATGTTCTATAAAAAAAAAATTGAAAAAATTTTGTATAGAAATAAAATTTTGACAAAATTATCTATAGTAATAAAATTTTGACAAAATTTTCTATAGTAATAAAATTTTGACAAAATGTTCTTTAAAAATAAAATTTTGACAGCATTTTCTATAGAAATAAAATTTTCCATTCGTTTTGTTTTGTTATTGTTGGTTTTGTTCCTTAAGCATTGTTGTTGTTTTTATTGCAGCCTTAAACAGAGAAAAGAGTTTGTTTCGAATTTATTTCGGCATAAGCCGGCTATCAATGTACAACCTTTTTTCGGAGGGTTCAAGTGTGGTTTTTGTTGGGTTTAAAAAACTGCCTGATTTTATTCTGTTAATTGGTTGATAGTTTTGCTGCAAGTAGAGGATGCTGATGAGGAATGTGGTAATTCCGAAACGTGCGTCCATCCAACCCTCTTGCAGTCTATAGGGCTTTGCCCAAATAAATTTGACAAATAAAATGTTGACATTTTCTACAGAAATAAAATTTTGACAAAATTTTCTATAGAAATAAAATTTTGACATTTTCTACAGAAATAAAATTTTAACAAAATTTTCTATAGAATTAAATTTTGACAAAATTTTGTATGGAAATAAAATTGTGACAAAATTTCCTATAGAAATACAATTTTGACAAAATGTTCTATAGAAATAAAATTTTGACAAATTTTTCTATAGAAATAAAGTTTTGACAAAATGTTTCTATAGAAATTAAATTTTGACAAAATTTTCTATAGAAATAAAATTTTGACAAAATTTTCTATAGAAATAAAATTTTGACAAAATTTTTCTATAGAAACAAAATTGACAAAAATTTCTAACAAAAATAAAATTTTGACAAAATTTTCTATAGACATAAAATTTTAACAAAATAAACCCTTCCAACTGCACTCAAATCAATGATTTGATAGTGGCAAAGGAAAAGAGATATGTTTGTACAAATTTATTTCGGCAAAGGCCGGCTATCATGAACCTTTTCTCGGAAGGTTCAAGTGTGGTTCACTTTGGGTTTATTGATCTGCCTGAATTTAATCTGATAGTTGGTTGATAGTTTTGTTGCAAGTAGAGGATGCTGATGAGGAATGTGGTAATTCGGAAACGTGCGTCCATCTAACCAACTTGCAGTCTATAGGGCTTTGCACAAATAAATTTGACAAACATTCTTTTCCTCTGTTGGTTAAGCTACACTTGTAGTTAAGCCGGCTATCAATGTAAAACCTTTTTTCGGAGGGTTCAAGTGTGGTTTTTGTTGGGTTTAATAAACTGCCTGAATTTATTCTGATAATTGGTTGATAGTTTTGCTGCAAGTAGAGGATGCAGATGAGGAATGTGGTAATTCCGAAACGTGCGTCCATCCAACCATCTTGCAGTCTATAGGGCTTTGCCCAAATAAATTTGACAAACATTCTTTTCCTCTGTTGGTTAAGCTACACTTGTAGTTAAGCCGGCTATCAATGTAAAACCTTTTTTCGGAGGGTTCAAGTGTGGTTTTTGTTGGGTTTAATAAACTGCCTGAATTTATTCTGATAATTGGTTGATAGTTTTGCTGCAAGTAGAGGATGCAGATGAGGAATGTGGTAATTCCGAAACGTGCGTCCATCCAACCATCTTGCAGTCTATAGGGCTTTGCCCAAATAAATTTGACAAACATTCTTTTCCTCTGTTGGTTAAGCTACACTTGTAGTTTAGTCAATGTGTGGTTTTAAGCTGCAATAAGAAATAAAATTTTGACAAAGTTTTCTATAGAAATAAAATTTTGGAAAATTTTGCTATAGAAAAAAAATGTTGGTACAATTTTTTATAGAAATAAAATGTTAACAAAATTTTCTATAGAAATAAAATTTTGACCAAATTTTCTATAGAAATAAAATGTTGGTAGATTATGTTTGGCTCGAGTGGCTACCATGATTATGAACCAATATGGACCAATTTTTGTGTGAATGGGGATGGGCTGTATAGAACTACAGGGTGATTTGTTAAGAGCTTGATAACTTTTTTTAAAAAAAAAACGCATAAAATTTGCAAAATCTCATCGGTTCTTTATTTGAAACGTTAGATTGGTCCATGACATTTACTTTTTGAAGATAATTTCATTTAAATGTTGACCGCGGCTGCGTCTTAGGTGGTCCATTCGGAAAGTCCAATTTTGGGCAACTTTTTCGAGCATTTCGGCCGGAATAGCCCGAATTTCTTCGGAAATGTTGTCTTCCAAAGCTGGAATAGTTGCTGGCTTATTTCTGTAGACTTTAGACTTGACGTAGCCCCACAAAAAATAGTCTAAAGGCGTCAAATCGCATGATCTTGGTGGCCAACTTACCGGTCCATTTCTTGAGATGAATTGTTCTCCGAAGTTTTCCCTCAAAATGGCCATAGAATCGCGAGCTGTGTGGCATGTAGCGCCATCTTGTTGAAACCACATGTCAACCAAGTTCAGTTCTTCCATTTTTGGCAACAAAAAGTTTGTTAGCATCGAACGATAGCGATCGCCATTCACCGTAACGTTGCGTCCAACAGCATCTTTGAAAAAATACGGTCCAATGATTCCACCAGCGTACAAACCACACCAAACAGTGCATTTTTCGGGATGCATGGGCAGTTCTTGAACGGCTTCTGGTTGCTCTTCACTCCAAATGCGGCAATTTTGCTTATTTACGTAGCCATTCAACCAGAAATGAGCCTCATCGCTGAACAAAATTTGTCGATAAAAAAGCGGATTTTCTGCCAACTTTTCTAGGGCCCATTCACTGAAAATTCGACGTTGTGGCTCGTTAGTAAGTCTATTCATGATGAAATGTCAAAGCATACTGAGCATCTTTCTCTTTGACACCATGTCTGAAATCCCACGTGATCTGTCAAATACTAATGCATGAAAATCCTAACCTCAAAAGAATCACCCTTTATAAACCGATATGGACCAATTTTGACATGGTTGTAAGCGGCCATATACTAGCGCAGTGTGCCACATTTCAACCGAATCGGATGAATTTTGCTCCTCAAAGAGGTTCCGGATGTCAAATCTGGGGATCGATTTATATGAGGGCTATTTAAGTTTATGGACCGATATGGACCAATTTTGGCAAGGCTGTTAAAGACCATATACTAACACCTCATACCAAATTTCAACCGGGTCGGATGAATTTTGCTTCTCCAAAACGCTCCGGAAGTCAAATCTGGGGACCGACCTACATTAATAACGACTTCTTATGCTAAGTTTCAAGTCGATAGCCTGTTTCAGTCGAAAGTTGGAATGATTTCAACAGACGGACGATGGGCGTGGTTAGATCGACTCAGAATATATACCTATATGTATTTTACGGGGTCTTGGAGCTATATTTCAATGTGTTACAAACCCAATGACACATCATACAAATATGAGCCACTCACCCACATAAAAATGCCACTCGGCCACGCAAGAACGCATTTTTTTGACGGTAAGTGGTTCATATTTGTATGATTTGTCATCGGATTTATTCACTCAATTGGTTATAACTTTGTAATTTTTCGGACGATTTTCTTCTAGTTAGTCTTATTTCTCACGCTAAGGTATCATCTTTACGTATATGAAAAGAAACAATTTTTTTTCAATTTTTTTATTATTTTCTGGCGGCAATGAGTCATTTTAAAACACTTTTTTTCGGAAATTTGCCCTTTTTTCATCGATATTTTTTGAACCACTTAACTTATCACAGATCAAATTATATTATTCATCATCTCAATACCTTTCATTTAAGTACCAACAACGTTATAATCGGACATTTCTAACTCGAGATATAATTTTTTTAGTGAAAAAAGAGCGAAAAACTAAAAATAACGGGATATCTCAAAACTCAATAAAAAATGTTTAACTTTTATTCGAATTCAGCAAATTAAAATATATAAGGAAAGGCACATCTCATCAAATGTACATGAAAAAAAATATTTTGTAAACTAGTTTTATTTTATTAAATCAATTAAATTTTGGCATCGTTGATTAGCCGCATTTTAGTAATTGAAAAAAATTTATGCTAATTGCAGAATAAAAAAATATTTTCTTCTGTGTATAAATTTTCATTTCAGTTAGCACAATCCAGATTCATTTTATTTTTTTTTTTCATAATTTGTTGCATCCGTTTCCGTATGCTTTGTTCACCTGAGACATTAAAAAGGAGTGAATGGTTGTGTGTGTGCGTGTATGTTCATATAAGAATAGCTGTGTAAGCATTGCTCTTGTGACTTGGCATTTACGAATATATGAATATGGGGGGAAAAAATATGTTTTTGGTAAAATATTTTTACTGCCATTACAAGCAGATGGGACACAAGTAGTATATCAAATTGTCATGAATTATGTACGTATGGAATACGTCTCCTATATTTCTTCCTATGGTTTTGGGATATTGGGAAAAATTTCCTGGTTTCGGTTTATTTATTTATTTATTTATTTTTGCAATTCAATACTAAATCTTAACGATATAGATGTTAAGTTGTTTGTCTTTGCCAAAAAGTTTTATATTGGATATTTTACATGCATTTATTTCCTATAAAACGTGAGACATCAACAAAACTTCTCGATATTTTTTTTAGATATTTGACAGACTTGACAAAAAGTTTTCGAAGTAAAATATCAAGTTTATGTCAATAGATCGAAATATTTCACTAACTTTTTTCTATGCCAAAGAAATAGCATGGTAATTTTGTTTTGGTAAATTGTTACGTGTGGAAAATCACGTATATTCTTGAGATTTTTTTGGAATTTAAACAAAACTAATCTATCAACATATGGGCATATTTGAAATTTTTAAATTAAAGTTTGGAGAAAGGAATTTTTGTTTTGTTAGAAACTTGTGAAGAGAAACAAAGACACGGCAAGAGACCAGTTAACCTTTCGACATAAGAACACAGAGTTTTTTCTGTCTATGATAATATCTGGTGATTAATCTACTAGAATATTTATTAGAAATATGCTATTCACATTTTTAGTTTTTATAGCATTTTCTAAAAAAGCCACACTCTATGCCAATAGAGACTTAAATAGCTCTGTTTAATCTTATATCCAAAGTAATCAATCCATGACTATGTTCTCTAGCATTGATATCACCCCATAACCATGTTTACCCAGTTTTGTAAACTCTCAAGAAAATACTGCAACTGTTAGTTTGCTCTGGTATAAGCCCACATGGAAAATTGCCATAACTGGATGAGACCACAAAATATAAATTGGAAAACACTAACCACCATGCAGGCAGGCAATCATGCCTGCATCTGAATGTAGCTAAGCGCAAATGGTATAACATCACATTGTTGCAATGGTCAAAGAAGATGTATGCCTGCATTTTAGTAGATTCTCGGGTAATGAAAACACCACACAATGTTGCTTATGCCTACCCCAATGAAATGAAATATCATTGATGAGTGAAAGCTATGTGCTGGATGACTAGGATGAAGCAACAACAACAACAGCAGCAACAACCATTGCTTGGAATTAATGTCTTCAGCTGCATTCGATGCCCTACTCTTTTTTTGCCAAAATTTTATTTCTATAGAAAATTTTGTCAACATTTTATTTCTATAGAAAATTTTTCAAAAATTTATTTCTATAGAAGAATTTTGAAAAAAATTTATTTCTATAGAAGAATTTTGAAAAAATTTTATTTCTATTGAAAATTTTGTCAAAGTTTTATTTCTATAGAAAATTTTGTCAATATTTTATTTCTTTAGGAAATTTTGTCAAAATTGTTTTTTTTTTTATAGAAAATTTTGTAAAATTTTATTTCTATAGGAAATTTTGGTAAAATTTTATTTCTGAAGGAATATTTTGTCAAAATTTTATTTCCATAAAAATGTTCTATAGAAAATGTTATCACAATTTTACTCCTATAGAAAATTTGTCAAAAATTGTATTTCTATAGAAAATTTTGTCAAAAATTTTATTTCTAGAGAAAATTTTGTCAAAATTTTATTTCTTTAGAAAATTTTGTCAAAATTTTATTTTTATAGAAAATTTTGTCAAAATTTTATTTCTAAAGGAAATTTTGTCAAAGATTTATTTCTATAGAAAATTTTTGAAAAAAATTTATTTCTATAGAAAATTTTTGAAAAAAATTTATTTCTATAGAAAATTTTGGTAAAATTTTATTTCTGTAGAATTTTTTTTTAAATTTTATTTCTATAGAAAATTTTGTCAACATTTTATTGCTGAAGGAATATTTTGTCAACATTTAATTTCTATAGAAAATGTTGTCAAAATATTATTTCTATAAAAAATTTTGTCAAATTTTGTTTCTATAAAACATTTTGTCAAAATTGTATTTCTATAGAAAATTTTGTAACTTTTTTTCTATAGAAATTTTTGTCAAATTTTTATTTTCTATAGAAATTTTTCCTATAGGAAAATTTTTTTCCTATAAAAAATTTTGTCAAAATGATATTTCTGTAGAAAATGTTGTCAAAATTTTATTTCTGAAGAAAACTTTGTAAACATTTTTTTTTTTTTGGTTTTTGTTTTTGTTTTTATTCAGTCTGTTGGTTGCAAAATGCATTGATCAGCTATGATGCGCGCATTCAAGACTGTTGTTATACGAAGTACATTATTGTACTCTAGTACAATAATTTAAAATGAGTAATGAGGCTATCATTACTCATTTTTTTATGATGTTATGGAAGCAAAATGTTGTCCAAAATGGTAAGAAAGACAGCTGTTTCAGATTTCCACATCCTCATCAGTTCCCTTTATTGGACGATCTACTCATTTCAATTATTAGACAATTTTGGTAAAGCTTTCTTATATTGCAAAGAATGAGCTTGAAACAATCCAAAAAGAAAAATAGTAGAAATATTTTTGCCTTCCAATTAACACCACTCTAGTATATTGCCGTCGGCAATTGATTTACTAGAGTATGAATGCCATGTAATGCCGTATGCTACCTTCTTCCATTTTTTTTTTTAGAAAATGTTGTCAAAATTTTATTTCTATACAAAATTTTGTCAAGATCTTTCCTCTGTTGGTTAAGCTACACTTGTAGTTTAGTCAATGTATGGTTTTAAGCTGAAATCAAAAAAACAACAACAATGATTAAAGAACAAAAACCAACAATAACAGAACAAAACGAATGAAAGATGTTATTCCTATAGAAAATTTTGTCAAAATTTTATTCCTGTAGAAGATTTTATCAAAATGTATTTTTATAAACATTTTTTGAAAAAAAAAAATTATTTCTATAAAAACTGTTTCAAAATTTTTTCTTTTGAAAATTTTGTCAAAATTTTATTTCTGTAAGAAATTTTGTAAAAATTTTATTCTATAGAAAATTTTGTCAAAATTTTATTTCTATAGAAAATGTTGTCAAAATGTTATTTCGATTGAAAATTTTATTTCTATATTTATTTTATTTCTATATTTCTTTTTTATAGAAAATTTTGTAAAATTTTATTTCTATAAGAATTTTTGTCAAAATTTTATTTCTATAGGAAATTTTGTCAAAATTTTATTCTATCGAAAATTTTGTCAACATTTTATTTCTATGGAAAATTTTGTCAAAATTTTATTTCTATACAAAATTTTGTCAAGATGTTATTCCTATAGAAAAATTTGTCAAAATTTCATACCTGTAGAAGATTTTGTCAAAAATGTATTTTTATAAACATTTTTTGAAAACATTTTATTTCTATAAAAACTGTTGTCAAAATTTTTTCTATAGAAGATTTTGTCAAAATTTTATTCCTGTAAGTAATAAGAATTAAAAAATTAATTTGAAAAAATTTAATTCTATAGAAAAACTTGTCAAAATTTTATTTCTATAGAAAATGTTGTCAAAATTTTATTTCTATAGAAATTTTTTAAAATTTTATTTCTATAGAATTTTTTGTCAAAATTTTATTTCTATAGGATTCTTTGTCAAAATTTTATTTCTATAGGGAATTTTGTCAAAATTTTAATAGAATTTAATAGAAATTAATCAGAATATTATTAAATAGAAATGTTTGTCAAAATGTTATTTCTATAGGAATTTTTTCAAAATTTTATTTCTATAGAAAATTTTGTCAAAATGTTGTTTCCATAAAAAATGTTCTATAGAAAATTTTATCACTATTTTATTCCTGTAGAAAATTTTATCACTTTTTTTTGTGTAGAAAATTTTCTCAAAATTTTATTTTTATAGAAAATTTTGTCAAAATTTTGTTTCCAAAAAAATATTCTATAGAAAATTTTATCAAAATTTTATTCCTGTAGAAAAATTTTATCAAAAAAAAATTTTTTATATAGAAAATTTTCTCAAAATTTTGTCAAAATTCTATTTTGATAAAAATTTTTGTTTCCATAAACAATATTCTATAGAAAATTTTGTCAAAATTTAATTTCTATAGAAAATTTTGTCACAATTTTATTTCTTTAGAAAATTTTTACAAAATTTTATTTCTTTAGAAAATTTTGTTAAAAATTTGATTTCTTAGAAATTTTGTTAAAAATTTGATTTCTTTAGAAGATTTTGTCAAAATTTTATTTCTATAGAAAAATTTGTAACAATTTTATTTCTAAAGGAATATTTTTACAAAATTTTATTTTTATAGAAAATTTTGTCAAAATGTATTTCTATAGAAAATTTTGTCAAAATTTTATTTTGATAGAAAATTTTGTTTCCATAAACAATATTCTATAGAAAGTTTTGTCATAATTTTATTTCTATAGAAAATTTTGTCACAATTTTATTTCTTTAGAAAAGTTTTAGAAAATTTTATTTCTTTAGAAAATTTTGTTAAAAATTTGATGTCTTTAGAAAATTTTGTCAACATTTTAATTCTAAAGGAATATTTTTACAAAATTTTATTTTTATAGAAAATTTTGTCAAAATTTTATTTTTATAGAAAATTTTGTCAAGATTTTATTTTTATAGAAAATTTTGTCAAAATGTATTTCTATAGAAAATTTTGTCTAAATTTTATTTCTATAGAAAATTTTGTCAACATTTTATTTCTATAGAAAAGAACTAAAAAAAAAATAAAAATATAGAACTTTGCTTTGTTGCATTACATATCAACAACCCTGTATAGTACTATACATTGTATAGCTGTAGGGTAACTGTAAGTAACTTGTCTGCTTATGTTTTCTTTTTCTTACAACCAAGCTTCCAAGTAACTTGCATAACTATTTCTCTCTTTCGTCTATCCATCTAACCATATTCCACTGGAATGCATTTGCAATTTTTCCAATGTTTACACCCATTTCATGCTGAAAATGTTTACTAACAATTGTGTTGTGTTTATTTAATAAATTTTTGTTGTTTTTCATTTTGCTACTGACTTTGCTCTAGATTCACTACGTTTGCTATTGTAGCTATTGCAATGTTTGATGCTTTTGGATTCGGGATGCCTTGCAATCGCTGCACCCATTTGAATATGTATTTGAAGTTGATGCAACAACAACAACAATAAAAAAAGATAGTTTGTCTTTCTATGCTATTGTGGTTGTTGTTGTTGCTGCTGTTATTATTTTCATTTAGCGCTCATGCGGTCCCACACTCTATTACGAGGCATTGGGGAGAGCTTCTCTACCATTGGTAGCACCGGATGTGTATTTGCCTTCTAACTTCCGTTACAAAACTAGTTTATGTTGGACTTCCGTTTGTGAAAGGCAAACAGGAAAAATAGTAGTCGAATATTATTGTGCGATAAGGAGTCTGTGTGGGTGAGTATGTTTGCTTACTTCGACAGATCCAACACACTCGCATCTATGGGATCTTCAATACGGGGGTTTATTTGCATGCCAAGTTGAAATTCTATCTTTGAGTATTTGCATACATCCCCATATACATTAAAGTGTTTACTTAGAATTGATAAAAGTTATTGCAAGGCTTTAGAGAATAGGCAAAGACGACCCCTTTGAGTTAAGTTTGTATATAAGTTAGACACTGAAAAACTTTGTATATGTAGAA
Organism: Haematobia irritans; assembly: GCF_050003625.1. NCBI lineage: Eukaryota > Metazoa > Arthropoda > Insecta > Diptera > Muscidae > Haematobia > Haematobia irritans. The sequence continues at coordinate 211,227,432 of NC_134398.1, forward strand.
TAATGTAAGGATGGCTTAGAGATATATAAAGGGTGATTCTTTTGAGGTTAGGATTTTCATGCATTAGTATTTGACAGATCACGTGGGATTTCAGACATGGTGTCAAAGAGAAAGATGCTCAGTATGCTTTGACATTTCATCATGAATAGACTTACGATCTGCCACAACGTCGAATTTTCAGTGAATGGGCCCTAGAAAAGTTGGCAGAAAATCCGCTTTTTTATCGACAAATTTTGTTCAGCGATGAGGCTCATTTCTGGTTGAATGGCTACGTAAATAAGCAAAATTGCCGCATTTGGAGTGAAGAGCAACCAGAAGCCGTTCAAGAACTGCCCATGCATCCCGAAAAATGCACTGTTTGGTGTGGTTTGTACGCTGGTGGAATCATTGGACCGTATTTTTTCAAAGATGCTGTTGGACGCAACGTTACGGTGAATGGCGATCGCTATCGTTCGATGCTAACAAACTTTTTGTTGCCAAAAATGGAAGAACTGAACTTGGTTGACATGTGGTTTCAACAAGATGGCGCTACATGCCACACAGCTCGCGATTCTATGGCCATTTTGAGGGAAAACTTCGGAGAACAATTCATCTCAAGAAATGGACCGGTAAGTTGGCCACCAAGATCATGCGATTTGACGCCTTTAGACTATTTTTTGTGGGGCTACGTCAAGTCTAAAGTCTACAGAAATAAGCCAGCAACTATTCCAGCTTTGGAAGACAAAGCTGGAATAGTTCGGCCGGAATAGCCCGAAGAAATTCGGGCTATTCCGGCCGAAATGCTCGAAAAAGTTGCCCAAAATTGGACTTTCCGAATGGACCACCTAAGACGCAGCCGCGGTCAACATTTAAATGAAATTATCTTCAAAAAGTAAATGTCATGGACCAATCTAACGTTTCAAATAAAGAACCGATGAGATTTTGCAAATTTTATGCGTTTGTTTTTTTTAAAAAAGTTATCAAGCTCTTAACAAATCACCCTCTATATGGGTCAGAGAACCATTAATTTAAGAAATAAATCCTGCTATTTTTCATATAAATTTTTGCAATTTCGTAGAGGAGAACTATAAAGCCCGAAAGATAAGGGAACAATTTATTGAATATATTATAAAAAATAAGAAGAAAACATAATTGAATAACGTTGCAGTATTTTAAAAAATCATAAAAAATAGGAATAGAAGAACTGAATGTTTTGTACCTTCCCATAATGGATTTCATTTATGGAAATGTAAAAATTTTATATATCACCTAAAATAAAAATTAAAAAAAGAATAAAATAATGTATGATATATGAACATAGACTGTAATAACACCATAAATGCTTCGCAAAGTGAAGTTCAGGGTTGGTAAAAATCCATGCCTCAGTGGTAGAAAATTTGCGAGGGAGTTGAACATATCGCATATAGTGGATGTGAAAAATTGGCTTGTATTGGATGTGAAGTGGATGTTGTATTGGATGTGAAGTGGATGTGAAAAATTGGCTTGTGAACAAACAAACTGCTTTGGCAATCAGTTTGTTTGTTCACAAGCTTCTCAATAAAAATAATTAAAAAATAAAAATTATTAAAAAAGTTTAAAATAATAATGATACAGCCATAATGACAATTTTTTATATGGTTTTGTATGATTTTTATATAAAATAAAATTTTTATACAATTAAAATAAAACAAGTAAGGAAAGTCTTAACTCGGGCGGGACCGCCTATGTTAAACGCTTTAACACTTTGTAGACCAATTCTTTGTATTTGTTAGGAGCTATATAATTTAAATCAGCATTTGCTTTGTACAAAATATTTTTTATACTCTTATAAAATCTCTTTATTTAAAGTTTAATTCGAAAAATATTTGAAGCTAAAGCAATTTTTATGCAATTGCATTTATGATTTATCGGCCAATACATATGCATCTGAAGCTAAGGTGAATTTAAGGCATTTTTTTAATTTTTCTACTAAACAAAGGCGATTTTGCAAATGTAAGAGCTAGTTCTCCTCCAGATAGGTGGTCAATTGTGAGCTTTGGGACAATATTTTCCCAATTCGGGCAACATTTATGCATTTCGGGGCTTTATCTAAACTTAAGTGTTCTATGGACAGTATACAGAGGTTAGGGCAGCGCTTCCCAAATTGGTGCGTCATCTTTTCAAATTGGGTTGGGAAGCTCTGGTTTAGGACATGACTAATGTAGGGCGAAATCATTACCGAAATTGTGAGCAAAATGTGGGTATCAGCTGGGAACAACTCCATGTGAAACTCTGGCCTCTGGGTCTATTAAATCCGTATCGGGCCGAAGATACATATGGGAGCTATAATTAAGTGAACCTGAAACTTAATCGGGTTGCCATTTTAACCTTTAACTCTGAACCAATTTTGACCCAACATGTATAGTTAGTATATATAGAAGGTTAATATTACCATCTAATTAGGCCCACTTGACGCCACTATAGCACGTACTAATTGTGCAAGATTTCAAGCAAATCACTATAGAACTCTGGCCTCAGGGGTAATATAAGTACATGTCGGGCGAAAAATACATAAGGGAGCTATATCTAAATCTGACCCGATTTGGCTCTAAGTGGATCTGTCTACCAGAGGATGGGTCTCAGACTGGTTCTTCTTTGCGTCACATACAAATGCCTAAACTTATTGAGTGTAAATTTAAACACACTGATCAATCGAAGTAGTGTCCATCGCTAGCCATAACTTTTTTCCATCTTTCTCGGCAAAAATCGTCTCTTCTTTTAACTCAAACCGCGATTCGACCCAATTTTTGGCGTCTTCATAAGCACACAATTTCTGATCAGCCAAGTTATGTCTCATCGATTTGAACAAATGGTACTCATAAGAAGCAATGTCTAGGCTATATGGCGGCAGGAGGAGGACAATATTTTATGAGTTTTGAAAAATATGGCCGAGCGTGATGCAAAGTCACCTTGGTCGTTTATCACACAATTGTGTTCTATAGCAAGCTCCTGTGATCGTTTCACTTTCTTGCTGTAACTAATAGTACATTACACCCAACTGGTCGCTACAAATACTAAAGGTTTAAGCTTCTTTCCTTGAATATGCGGCTAACCGTCGATGTTGTGACATGACTGCGGTAACAATGATTCGATACCCACCTTAATACACACGAACTTTTGTTTGCAAATTAACACAACTCCTATACAATCAAAGTTTGAAATTATATATTTGCTATATAGTTTAATGAAAGCAATTAATTTTTAGGCAAACAACAATTTAAATTACAAATAAACCAAATTTGTAGCATATTTCCACGTCAAGAAATTTGTTTTTTTGTTTTGCTTATCATGCAATTTTATAAAATGATTTTCACAGAGAAACTTCTCCATAAAAGTTACTTAGTCGATAGGTTGTGGATTAATTGATTTTGTTCGAACGGAGAAATAAAATATTGATTAAGAAAAAAAAAAATAATTGGGAATTTAAAAGAGAGATTAAGCGATAAATGGAAATTTCATGAAATTGGAATAAAAATTATAAATATGTTACTAAAATTCACATCTTGCAATATATATGTAAGCTATGTAATTATAGGACCACACTTCGAACCAAAGTTATAGTCTCGTTAAAATAAAGACATGTTTTAGGGAGCGATTAAGCATTAAATCTGGACTCTCTAATATGAGTATTAGTATACAGATTTGGGTCCTTGAAAAATGCCCCAAATGATGGATATCCAAAAAAAAAATAAGAAAAATATTCCAAGTGAATTATAGTCAAAAAAAAAAAAGATCAAATTCAAAACAAAAGGAAAAATACCCCAATATTTATGAAAAATTCCGCAATCAATGAAATAATCCCCAAATATAATACAAAATTGCCCAAAAAGAATATACATCCAGCAAAGGCGCAACTTTAAATGCACTTCCAAAAATGTTCTCCCAGAGATGTTCTTTAGTTTAACTACTCAGGAATGATGGATGTCCAAAAAAATAAGAAAAATATTCCAAGTGAATTATAGTCAAAAAAAAAAAAGATCAAATTCAAAACAAAAGGAAAAATACCCCAATATTTATGAAAAATTCCGCAATCAATGAAATAATCCCCAAATATAATACAAAATTGCCCAAAAAGAATATACATCCAGCAAAGGCACAACTTTAAATGCACTTCCAAAAATGTTCTCCCAGAGATGTTCTTTAGTTTAACTACTCAGGAAGTTCTTTTAATTCATATTTATACACAAGTTATTTCATATTTTTATAAAGTAATTTTAACTTTTTTTGTTTCAAATAGGTTAGGAACATAGTAAGGATTAATAAAATGGTGCAAACTATTTAAATTTCGTCGAACAAATTGCTAAATCCATTCTAGAAAAATAGCGCATGTTTGAAAATATTTGAGGTCAAGCGTTTCAGACAAGCGTTAGAAAAATTAAGAATTATAAAAAAGTTTAATAAGTATATAGGGCCGTAAGTTCGGCCAGGCCGAATCTTATGTACCCTCCACCATGGCTTGAGTAGAAACTGTCATCCACAATCGAATTAATTGGGTTGTGGTATCTTAAAACTTCTTAACATCGTTTTCTAAATTGTGAGTTAGTCCATACGTGGTATATATTAGACAAAAAAGGTATGTATAGGTAAGTCTACAAATAATTACGAATCGATATGGACTTTTGCACGGTACGTAGAGAGCCAGAATTGAAATATGGGGGTCGCTTATATGTGGGCTATATACAATTATGAACTGGATATGGACCAATTTTTGTGTGATTGGGGATCGATTTATCTGAGGGCTATATAAAACTATAGACCGATATGGACCTAGTTAGGCATGGTTTTTAACGGCCATACACTAGCACAATGTTACAAAATTTCAACTGACTCGGATGAAATTTGTTCCTCCAAGTGGCTCCAAAACCAAATCTCGGGATCGGTTTATATGGGGGCTATATATGATTATGGACTGATATGGACCACTTTTGGAATGGTTGTTAAATATAATATACTACCACCACGTACCAAATTTCTACCAGATCGGATGAATTTTGCTTCTCCGAAAGGCACCGGGGGTCAAATCTGGGGATCGGTTTATATGGGGGCTATATATAATTATGGACTGATAGGAACCAATTCCTGCATGGTTTTTGGATACCATATACTAACATCACGTACCAAATTTCAAACGAATCGGATGAATTTTGGTCTTCCACGAGGCTACGGAGTTCAAATATGGTGATCGGTTTATATGGGGGCTATATATAATTATGGACCGATTTCAACCAATTTTTGCATTGGAGTTTGAGGCCATAATTAACACCACGTACCAAATTTCAACTGAATCAGATGAATTTTGGTCCTCCAAGAGGCTGCGGAGGTCAAATCTAGTGATGGGTTTATATGGGGGCTATATATAATTATGGACCGATGTGGACCAATTTTTGCATAGTTGTCAGATACCATATAAATACACCATGTACCAAATTTCAGCCGGATCGGATGAAATTTGCTTCCCTTAGGGGCTCCGCAAGCCAAATCGGGGGATCGGATTATATGGGGGCTATATATAATTATGGACCGATGTGGACCAATTTTTGCGCGGTTGTTAGAGCTTATATGCTAACAGCATGTACCAAATTTCAGCCGGATCGGATGAAATTTGCTTTTCTTAGAGGCTCGGCAAGCCAAATCTGGGGATCGGTTTATATGGGGGCTATATATAATTATTTACCGATGTAGACCAATTTTTGCACGGTTGTTAGAGCTTATATGCTAACAGCATGTACCAAATTTCAGCCGGATCGGATGAAATTTGATTCTCTTAGAGGCTCCGCAAGCCAAATCTGGGGATCGGTTTATATGGTGGCTATACGTAAAAGTGGACCGATATGGCCCATTTGCAATACCACCAGACCTACATCAATAACAACTACTTGTGCCAAGTTTCAAGTCGATAGCTTGTTTCGTTCGGACGTTAGCGTGATTTCAACAGACGGACGGACGGACATGCTCAGATCGACTCAGAATTTCACCAAGACCCAGAATATATATACTTTATGGGATCTTAGAGCAATATTTCGATGTGTTACAACGGGAATGACAAAGTTAATATACCCCCATCCTGTGGTGGAAGATATAAAAATGTTTACTTATCAAAGTATCAAGAAATTGTTCACCAATTTTGTATGATTTTTTTTTTTTAATATTTCATTTTTGTTTTTGGGGCATTCTTCATTTGTGTCATTTTTCTAGAGGTATGCCTACGGATTTCTAGAGATATGTTGAAAGAGTTTCAGTCATCAAACCGACATAAAATTCTATATACACACAGAAAATTTATTAATTAATTTTTTAATTGAAATGTCTTCAAACACAGAAATGATAAATAGTATCAATTAAAAAATTAATTGATCCAATTAAAAAATTAATTAATACTATTAATTTTTGTTTCAATTAAAAAAATTGTTGAATCAATTAAATTTTTAATTGAATATTTTTTAAAATTTAATTAAGGCTTTGATTGGAAAAATATTTCTTGAAAATTTTTTCTGTGTATTATTTTATTTTTAGTAGTGGGTCTCGGCCCAACCTAAGGTCCTGAATACTTTTTAACAATATATTAACGAAGCTATTTATACACAAATAAATGTGATTGTATTCACTTTATAATCCAGATTAAAAAACAAGGCACTTCTAACTAAAAGAGGATTGCTTAGTTACAAAAGACTTAAAACGAAATATTAACTTTTTTTAATCCATATATTGAAAGTTGTTTCTTAAAATACAAAAGGTCTTTCTTTATTTTAAGATAAATTTTTCATACTTCAAACACGTACGACTTTACCAGAGGGATGCAAATTCAAGTCCCATATTAAAAAAAGAAGAACATTAAAAATTACATTTTTTTACATAAATTGCTTTATTATGAAGGCTGAAAGCATTCGTGTGAATTATTTTTATATTTGAGTCTGATAATATCAAATTATTATTAATTTTCCTTTCGTAAATATTGAATTTTTTACATTGTCCGCTGTAGAAAATAGATCGTTTTTTTTCATATTGACTATAGATAAATATTTTTTTTTTTTATCATAGACTCCAATATAACTTCATTATTTTTTTAAACAGGAATTTCTCTATATATATATATCTTTCTATATACATGTAGTTTCATTTCAAATGCAAACAATGGCCCTAAAAACGTTATCTTAAAGTTTCATTTAAACCTCCCACCATTTATCCTCTCGATATGATTAACAAAAAGCAAAAATCTGCCCCCCAAAACTTGTTCAAGCCATTAAAAATTTTTCGTAACAACAGAAGCCAATGTAGATGGTAATTCAACCACCTTTCTATTCAGCAGCATGAAACACAAAAACTGTTAAAGAAGAACAAAAAAGCTTGTGTTTCACATTTAGAATAAGGGCAGTGCATGCTTGTATAGAGTTAAAATATCAATGGGAAATGTTTTGAGTTTTAAGAAAGAAGGGGCCTAGTTAAAGAATTTTGGTTTTAAATGAAATTTAAGAATTTTAAAATCTAGTAAATAATTTTTCTCATAAATAATTTTCCATTTTCTCTTATCAGGAAGGTGTTCCCATCTTTTAGTCATTTTTTTTAACATTTTGATTATCCATGACATCCTAGGTTTCTGTGACATTTTAGGAAATTATCAAAAAGGTATTAAAAATCCCATTAACAAAATGACATTTCATTTTTTTTTATACGACAGGTTTTATGTGTAAAGGTATATATACTTTTTTTTTGCTAAATAGACATCAATGACTTTATATTCCTTAATCTCTGGGGGTTTCCTAAATGAAAGTTTATATAGTTATGTGTATGAGTAGTATAAAGTTTACAAAAGAAAATATTGTATTTCTATACATTTCTTGTTTCGCCTGACCTTTTAAACTTTTACCTTTGGCAGTTTTTTAATATGTTAGATAAACATAAAAAAGCACTTTTTCAGATCACCTAAACATTAACATTCATATTGGAATGTTCCTTTTCTGTGACAAGTTGATACCCAAATTTAAAGAAAATATTTTTGGGAAGTTTAATATTGCGGATTTTTTACATATTTTTGTTATAAATAAACAAAAAAAAAACACTAACATTCATTTCCCTAAAAACATGTCCAGATATTCGACAAGCTCTTGTGAAACGAGCATGTGTAATCCACATATAATCCTGCTTAATATGACGTCAGGTTACAGTTTTTTTTTTTTTTAGTTACTTTAATGGCACAATTTCTAAATCGTCTTATTGAAACAATTATTCTATAGTGTCAAATATGAAAATTATTGGATGTTATGGGAGAGATATTATGTCATATATAATTTAAACCAAGATGCTCTTTATATTTGAGTAAAGTACACAAATTAAATTTTAAAAAAATCTTTTCAATATTTTCACTAACTAAATGGTTTTTAAGAAAGAGGAAAATTCATTCTTCGTGTATAAATATTTTTGCCAGTCTCCAAATTTTCCAGCTTAGATTTATCTCCTCTTAGCAATAAATTAAGAATGAAGTACAAAACTGCTTCTTTAAAATAAGTATTTCGAGCCAAAAAATTTCATACCACATGGAAAATCAGATTTTAGTTTTTTAAGTAAAACGGAAAAATATTCCGGCTGTCATGCACGGTTACAACTCGAACCCAAAATAATCTAACAAACTTTTACCAAACACTGAATTCTTATTTTGTCAAAATTGTATATTAATAGAAAATTTTGTCAAAATTTTACTTCTATAGAAAATTTTGTTAAAATTTTATTTCTATAGAAAATTTTGTCAAAGTTTTTTTCTATAGAAAATTTTGTCTAAATTTTGTTTCTGTAGAAAATTTTTTCGAAATTTAATTTCTTTAGATTTTTTTTTTAACTTTATTTCTATACAAAATTTTGTCAACATTTTATCTCTATACAAAATTTTATAAAAATTTTATCTCTATACAAAATTTTGTCAAAATTTTATTTCTGTAGAAAATTTTGTCAAAATTTTATTTCTATAGAAATATTTTAACAAAATTTTCTATGGAAATAAATTTTTGACAAAACCTTATTTCACTAGAAAAATGTTGATAATTTTATTTCTATAAAAAATTTTGTCAAACATTTATTTCTATAGAATACTTTGTCAAAAGTGTATTTCTCAAGAAAAAATTATTTCTTTAGACAATTTTGTCAAAATTTTATTTCTATAGAAAATTTTGTCAAAATTTCATTTCTATAGAAAATTTTGTTAAAAATTTATTTCTAGAGAAAATGTTATTTCTTTAGAAAATTTTGCCAACATTTTATTTCTATAGAAAATTCTTTCAAAACTTTATTTCTATAGAAAATTATGTCAAAATTTTATTTCTATAGAAATTTTTTTCAAAATTTTATGTCTACACAAATTTTAGTCAAAATTTTGTTAAAAATTTATTTCAACAGAAAATGTTATTTCTTTAGAAAATTTTGTCAACATTTTATTTCTATAGAAAATTCTTTCAAAACTTTATTTCTATAGAAAATTATGTCAAAAATTTTATTTCTATAGAAAATTTTTTCAATATTTTATTTCTATATAAATTTTTTGTTTCTACACAAATTTTACTCAAAATCTTATTTCTACCGAAAATTTAGTCAAAATTTTATTTCTATAGAAAATTTAGTCAAAATTATTTGTAACGAAATTTATTTGTAACGAAAATTTTGTTTATTTCTTTAGAATAATTTATTTCTTTAGAATAATTTGTCAATATTTTATTTCTATAGAAAATTGTTTAAAATTTTTATTTCTAAAAAAAATATATTCTAGAGAAAAACATTTTAGTTCAAAAGAAAATTTAGTCAAAATTTTATTTCTATAGAAAATTTTGTCAAAATTTTATTTCTACATAAAATTTTGTCAACATTTAATTTCTATAGAAAATTTTGTCAAAATTTTATTTCTATAGATATTTATGTCAGAAATTTATTTCTATGAAAAATTTTTTCAAAATTTTTGTTTCTACACAAATTTTACTCAAAATCTTATTTCTACCGAAAATTTTGTCAAAATTTTATTTCTACAGAAAATTTAGTCAAAATTTTATTTCTACAGAAAATTTAGTCAAAATTTTATTTCTATAGAAAATTTTGTCAAAATTTTATTTCTAACGAAATTTTTATTTCTAACAAAAATTTTGTCAAAGTTTTATTTCTATTCAAAATTTTGCCAAAAGTGTATTTCTATAGAAAATCTTCTTTCTAAAGAAAATTTTGTAAACATTTTAGTTTAAAAGAAAATTTAGTCAAAATTTTATTTCTATTTTAAATTTTTTCAAAATTTTTGTTTCTACACAAATTTTACTCAAAATCTTATTTCTACCGAAAATTTTGTCAAAATTTTATTTCTACAGAAAATTTAGTCAAAATTTTATTTCTATAGAAAATTTTGTCAAAATTTTATTTCTATAGAAAATTTTGTCAAAATTTTATTTCTATAGCAAATTTTGTCAAAATTTTATTTCTATAGAAAATTTTGTCAACATTTTATTTCTGTAGAATAATTTGTCAAAATTTGATTTCTATAGAATATTTTGTCAAAATTGTATTTCTATAGCAAATTCTGTCAAAATTTTATTTCTATAGAAAATTTTGCCAAAAGTGTATTTCTACAGGAAATTTTGCCAAAAGTGTATTTCTATAGAAAAATTTTGTCAAAACTTTATTTCTATAGAAAATTTTGTCAAAATTTCATTTCTATAGAAAATTTTGTCAAAACTTTATTTCTATAGAAATTTATGTCAGAAATTTATTTCTATAGAAAATTTTGTGTAAATTTTATTTCTACAGAAAATTTAGTCAAAATTTTATTTCTACAGAAAATTTAGTCAAAATTTTATTTCTATAGAAAATATTGTCAAAATTTTACTTCTAACGAAAATTTTGTCAAAATTTTATTTCTAACAAAAATTTTGTCAAAATTTTATTTCTATTGAAAATTTAGCCAAAAGTGTATTTCTATAGAAAATCTTATTTCTATAAAAAAATTTTGTCAACATTTTATTTCTTTAGAATACTTCAAAATTTTATTTCTATAGAAAATTCTTTAAAAATTTTATTTCTAAAGAAAATTTTGTAAAGATTTTAGTTCAAAAGAAAATTTTGTCAAAATTTTATTTCTACAGAAAATTTAGTCAATATTTTATTTCTATAGATAATTTTGTCAAAATTTCATTTCTATAGAAAATTTTCTTCTATAGAAAAATATGTCAAAATTTTAATTCTATAGAAAAGATGTCAAAATTCTATTTCTATAGAAAATTAACTTGGAACTTGGAAACAAAGTTTAGTATATGTCTTTACTAATCTAAAATGCCTCTAGGTTTCAAATCTCCGCATTTAAACTAATCTGACGACAATTGCGGCTTCCATGCCTTCACGACATCTAATCGGGAGATTTGTATTAATGAGCGCTATACCAAACCATGGGTACACCTGAGGATACTAAAGAACTTCTAGGTTTTTATTTTCATGCTCTTAAGAAGACAATATATAACACAAAGTAAGCACAGCTCCTACGTGTCATAATATTACATTAGATTTAAAATTCGAAGCAAATCAGGTGAAAATTATGGCTTATGGAAAATTATAGGTTGTGTACAATTATAGCACGACAGCTTTATAAGTGAAGACTGTAGAGTGATTACGGCAGCCAGACAAGCGGAAATCGTTATATTGTCTTAGAATTTCTCACTGATCAAGAACATATGTACTTTATATAGAATTCCGTTTACGATATTTCAATGAGTTACAAACGAAATGGCAAACTTATTATACTTTAATCTAATTAACCTATTAAAAGATACTATTAATTTTTGTGATTGATTCGAAATATTTTTGTGCAAATTTTTTTCTGTGTATATGTGATAGGTATAAAAATTAAGGATGTCATCGATGCTTTAACATAAAACTGAACTTATATGTCTAATACCATAATTGTGAGAATTTTTTTCCTTCTCAAACCATAGCGTTATCCCGAGGACATTGTAACGCGTGAAAATATGCTACGAATTTTTTCCTGTAGTAGGTAAACCGGGTTCTCTTATGAGCCGCTAATTTCTAGGATTCATTTTCAATGAAATGGAGAAAACAATGATTGTTGGGTCTGTTAAGTTACTATAATTTGGAGAATGATTTTCTTCTCAAACCCTAGTCGTATCAAACAGACAACTGATAGTCTTAAAATAAGCAAAGGCATATTTCTGTAGTAGGCAAACTGAGGTCTCCTTTGATATTCTCAAGGATTGACTTTAGATGAAACGGATGTTAAAAATTAATATATAAAAATAAAAAATAAATTGATTTTCATAGAAAAAAATCTTGCAATTATTTAATTCATATTTTTTCTTAATAAAAAATTAGTGCGCCACCCTATATCAATATCGGGTTTTAAATGTTTGTCCAAAAGTGGTGAAAGATAATATGGAAGCTATACCTAAATCTGAACCGATTTCTACGAAATTCTTACGAAATTCATCGGTTATCATCAATTTAGGGCTCTACCCTGAGCATTGACATAACCACCATGGGTATATCTCGTTTCCTTGTGGTCATTGCAAACATATCCGCTAACTAACAATATTTTCACCAACCAAGTGGTGCAGGGTATAAAAAAGAAATCATAAGAAATAGTGAATAATTTATGAGATATTTCCTTGTAGCCCAATATATTTTCATTTCACTTTAAATCAACAAAACTTTATTTATTTTCCTGTGTTATAGGAAACTCTTAAACTACATCAGTTTGCAATATCCTTTAGGCAATTTCTAACACATTTCTACATTGCCTGCATCAATTAAATAATTTCAAAATAAAAGAAAACTTTCATACACATTCACACACACCCGCACTTCCAAGCCTGTAGGATAAATAAAGATTCCTATTTTGGTCCAGAAAATAAATAAATTGATGAAAATTAAATTAAGCTGATATCTAGCCTATATGTTTTCTTTATTAGATTTGTAGATTGTTTAAGGCTATTTGTTTAGGCATACGAATAAACTTATTTGAAAAGCTTTGAAAATCTATTTGTTTATTTCCCTTTTAAGAAAAAAAAATAGTTTCTTTGTTTAAAATGTATTTCCTACAAAAAATTTATAAAAAACAAAAAACAGTTTATTGTTATCACTTCAATCCATTAAGGTTGCATTTTAAGACTTTTCTAAAATAGCAATAGTCTTTGTTTTCTATTATTTATTTGTGACCTTTTCTTAGGAACAAAAGGATTTGTTGGGAGTTCCAAGAGAATCTTTGTTAGTTTAAACAATGTTAAGAAATTTAAATTTTATTTTTTTTTTTAAACAAAACTGGAATTATACATAATATATACAAAGTATATTTTTAACGGAAACAAACATTGAAGTGTATATAAGAAAAAAATAAAAACAAATATTTTTGTGATTATTAGGAAAAAAAAAATGTTTCTTAAAAAAAACCGTTTTACTATTTTATTCTAGAAGTTTATTTCTTATTTTTTGGTCAGTCCTAACAGCGACAATTTATTTGAGTGTATAAATATCCCCTGACTGGTAAATGTATCGAAGTCTTAAATATTTTTAATTTGTCTATAGAAATTTTTTTTTGATATTATTTCTATAGAAAATATTTGTTAAAATTTTATTTATATGGAAAATTTTATTTCTATAGAAAATTTTGTCAAAATTTTATTTCTATAGAAAATTTTGTCAAAATTTTATTTCTATAGAAAATTTTGTCAAAATTTTATTTCTATAGAAAATTTTGTCAAAATTTTATTTCTATAGAAAATTTTGTCAAAATTTTATTTCTATAGAAAATTTTGTCAAAATTTTATTTCTATAGAAAATTTTGTCAAAATTTTATTTCAATAGAAAATTTTGTCATAATTTTATTTCTATGGAAAATTTTGTCAAAATGTTATTTCTATAGAAAATTTTGTAAAAATTTTATTTCTATAGAAAATTTTGTAAAAATTGTATTTATATAAACTTTTGTAAAAATTTTATTTATATAAAATTTTGTCAAAATTTTATTTCTATAGAAAATTTTGTCACAATTTCATTCCTATAGAAAATTTTGTCAACGTTTTATTCCTATAGAAAATTTTGTCAAAATTTTATTTCTATAAATTATTTTGTCAAAATTTTATTTATATAGAAAAATTTCTCAAAATTTTATTTCTATAGAATATTTGGTCAAGATTTTATTTCTATAGAAAATTAGGTAAAAATTTTATTTCAATAAAATATTTTTTTATTCCTATAGAAAATTTGGTAAAAATTTTGTCAAAATTTTATTTCTATAGAAAATTTTGTCAAAATTTTATTTCTATAGAAAATTTTGTCAAAATTTTATTTCTATAGAAAATTTTGTCATAATTTTATTTCTATGGAAAATTTTGTCAAAATGTTATTTCTATAGAAAAATTTCTCAAAATTTTATTTCAGTAGAAAATTTTGTCAAGATTTTATTTCTATAGAAAATTTTGTAAAAATTTTAGTTCTATAGAAAATTTTGTAAAAATTTTATTTCTATACAAAAATTTGTAAAAATTTTATTTATATAAACTTTTGTAAAAATTGTATTTATATAAAATTTTGTCAAAATTTTATTTCTACAGAAAATTTTGCCAAAATGTTATTCTTATACAAAATTTTCTATAGAAATAAAATTTTGTCAACTTTTTATTTCTATAAGTTATTTTGTCAAAATTTTATTTATATTGAAAATTGTATATTATTCCTACAGAAGATTTTGTCAAAATTTTATTTCTATAGAAAATTTTTCCAAAATATTATTCTAAAATGTTGTCAAATTCTATAGAATTTGTTTTAAATTTTATTACTATAGAAAATTTTGTCAAAGTGTTATTTCTATAGAATATTTTGTCAAAATTTTGTTTCTATAGGTAATTTTTTAAAATTTTATTTTTTTTAGAAAATTTGTTATATTTTATTTCTATAGAAAATTTTGTCCACATTTTATTTCTATAGAAAATTTTGTCAACATTTTATTTCTGTAGATAATTTTGTCAAAATTTTATTTATACAGAAATTTTTGTCAACATTTTATTTCTTAGAAAGTTTTGTCATAATTTTACTCCCATAGAAAAGTTTGTAAAAATTTTATTCCTATAGAAAATTTAATCAAAATTTTATTTAAAAAAATTTACCAAATCATCATGAATTGTAGAAATCTATCAAACAGTGAAAAATCTACCATTTTTTTGTAGAATTCTACTGTGGCAATCGTGTTTTTGGTTCAGTTTTTCTTCCGGACAATATTTAAAACTTAATAATAATTTTAATAAAATTAATTTAAATAATAATAAATTAATCATATGGATGTGAGAGAGATGTTGGGAAAATAAAATTGGGCAGAAAATTGAAAAAAAAAACTTACAATTTATTGAGCTTTATCACCAAAATACTTTACTGAAAATTTCTGAATACTATTCGTGGGTCTAACATATCGTTTTATAGTCAAACTTGTTTTATGTGCGAGAGAAATTCAAAATTATTTTCTCTATTTATTTGTGATCTTGTCTTGATTACAGGGTGTATAATATGAAGGCAACAAAGTAGAAGCCGCAATTTTCTGATTATTTCCATGATGTATTTTAGGCCTTTGTGAGATGTGGTTTACAAAAAAATATAACCCAATTAAATCCTTTTTTAGAAAACAATTTAAAGAAAATTCTAGCATCGGTGCAAGACATTTTTCTATAAATTCTTTAACGTAAATATTTATCCTACTTTGCACTTTCTATATTCTCTTACGTCCTTGATGTCATAAACTTTTCCTCTATATGCTATGTACAAATTTTTTATTTGTTGATATTTTTGTAATATTGTTTTCATGTATCCCTTTATTGCTCCCAGTATCTTGGTGACATTCTTGTCGTAACTATGTCCTCATATGTTGCTGGTCCAAACAACAGTCATAACTATGTTGCTCCGTTGAAGTTTCCGGCCCCAACCAAATCTAAAACTTTGGAGGACTTAGTTGTTGCAGGCAATTTTTGCAACATATGCCCGAATGTACGAAAGCAAAAGGCCGTATCATAAAAGAAATACGGAAAGAATTTCATCAATTTATTTTAGTTTTCTCATGGAAACTAAATATTCTACAAACATAGAGCCCATATGACAACGAGAGCAAATGAAGTTAATATAAAGACAGTGATAGTTACGCACGTCTCCAACTATGTTTTTTTTTGTCAATAGATACAGTGATAGGAAAAGTTTCTTTATATTAACAAAATTTGTCATAGAAATTCATGGATGAAGCAATACCATAAACTTGTAAGATTTTTTATATTCTTCATTGTTTTAATAAAGATAATATTCCATTACGTGTGTATAACCATATTTCGAAAATCATAGATTAAAAATTTACCTAATATATTCTATATAATGGGTCTGTTATATAGGACATTTTAGCTGACAATTAAAAATATAATCCCTATAACCATACCAATTTTCACCCTATTCTTTACTTTGAACATTTTTAAGACTCTTGTAAAAATTAATATTCATGAACATGCCAATGTGTTATCACTAAAATCTCCCAATTTTTATTTTTTCATTTTTGTAAAAAAGATATTGTTACACTTGTTTGCATTTGAGTATCTCATGGATACCTGGCACTGATTGCTTTAGTTTCTCTTTAGTTGTTTTAACAACATAATTCCCTTTTTTTGTACATCTTCTCTTCTTTCTTCTTTGAAAATTGCAACATGACATCTCTTGAGGTACTTAAAGTACCAGTGAAAGTGTAGTGTAATAGCATCCTTTGAAAAACAAAGTTTTTGGGCCAATGGCATAGAAACTAGCAATCATCTATGTTCAGAACACCATTAAAAAATGTTAAAGTGAAAAAGAGAGCGAGAGAGCGGGAGAGGGAAGAAAAGACCCATTTGTGTTAAGTTTAGTAAAAATTGCCAAAGTTTTATAAAGCGTAACACAAAAAGTGAAAGCAACGACATAAGATTCTAAAGAGTTTTGTCTTTAAAATGTTTAAAGGAAGATTTATTGCTGAAAGGTGTGAGCGGATGTTAGGTATGAGGGAAATTTTATTAAGTATTAGTATTAGTATTAGTATTAGTATTAGTATTAGTATTAGTATTAGTATTAGTATTAGTATTAGTATTAGTATTAGTATTAGTATTAGTATTAGTATTAGTATTAGTATTAGTATTAGTATTAGTATTAGTATTAGTATTAGTATTAGTATTAGTGTTAGTATTAGTATTAGTATTAGTATTAGTATTAGTATTAGTATTAGTATTAGTATTAGTATTAGTATTAGTATTAGTATTAGTATTAGTATTAGTATTAGTATTAGTATTAGTATTAGTATTAGTATTAGTATTAGTATTAGTATTAGTATTAGTATTAGTATTAGTATTAGTATTAGTATTAGTATTAGTATTAGTATTAGTATTAGTATTAGTATTAGTATTAGTATTAGTATTAGTATTAGTATTAGTATTAGTATTAGTATTAGTATTAGTATTAGTATTAGTATTAGTATTAGTATTAGTATTAGTATTAGTATTAGTATTAGTATTAGTATTAGTATTAGTATTAGTATTAGTATTAGTATTAGTATTAGTATTAGTATTAGTATTAGTATTAGTATTAGTATTAGTATTAGTATTAGTATTAGTATTAGTATTAGTATTAGTATTAGTATTAGTATTAGTATTAGTATTAGTATTAGTATTAGTATTAGTATTAGTATTAGTATTAGTATTAGTATTAGTATTAGTATTAGTATTAGTATTAGTATTAGTATTAGTATTAGTATTAGTATTAGTATTAGTATTAGTATTAGTATTAGTATTAGTATTAGTATTAGTATTAGTATTAGTATTAGTATTAGTATTAGTATTAGTATTAGTATTAGTATTAGTATTAGTATTAGTATTAGTATTAGTATTAGTATTAGTATTAGTATTAGTATTAGTATTAGTATTAGTATTAGTATTAGTATTAGTATTAGTATTAGTATTAGTATTAGTATTAGTATTAGTATTAGTATTAGTATTAGTATTAGTATTAGTATTAGTATTAGTATTAGTATTAGTATTAGTATTAGTATTAGTATTAGTATTAGTATTAGTATTAGTATTAGTATTAGTATTAGTATTAGTATTAGTATTAGTATTAGTATTAGTATTAGTATTAGTATTAGTATTAGTATTAGTATTAGTATTAGTATTAGTATTAGTATTAGTATTAGTATTAGTATTAGTATTAGTATTAGTATTAGTATTAGTATTAGTATTAGTATTAGTATTAGTATTAGTATTAGTATTAGTATTAGTATTAGTATTAGTATTAGTATTAGTATTAGTATTAGTATTAGTATTAGTATTAGTATTAGTATTAGTATTAGTATTAGTATTAGTATTAGTATTAGTATTAGTATTAGTATTAGTATTAGTATTAGTATTAGTATTAGTATTAGTATTAGTATTAGTATTAGTATTAGTATTAGTATTAGTATTAGTATTAGTATTAGTATTAGTATTAGTATTAGTATTAGTATTAGTATTAGTATTAGTATTAGTATTAGTATTAGTATTAGTATTAGTATTAGTATTAGTATTAGTATTAGTATTAGTATTAGTATTAGTATTAGTATTAGTATTATGTTAGGTGGCATCTCGATGTGTAAGGCTCACTTAGACTATTCAGTCAATTGTGATACCACATTGGTGAACTCCTCTCTTATCACTGAGTGCTGCCGGATTTCATGTTAAGCTCAATGACAAGGGACCTCCTTTTTATAGCCGAGTCCGAACGGCGTTCCAAATTGCACTAAAACCACTTAGAAAAGTTTTGAGACCCTCAGAAATGTCACCAGCATTACTGAGGTGGGATAATCCACCGCTGAAAAACTTTGTGGTGTTCAATCGAAGCAGGAATTGAACCCACGACCTTGTGTATGCAAGGCGGACATGCTAAACATTGCACCACGTTATTTTAGTCTTTTTGATGTACGTCTCAGTGTCATTTGTCTGTCCACATTTTGATATCGCCGATAAGTCTTGATATCTACCTGCCATATATAGCAATTCCATCGATTTTTCAACAGATTTTGCCACTGTTGCTTGCGATAAATCTAGTTTGAACTACATATGTAGCTGAATCGATTTATTTCTAAACACTGTAAGAATTTAATATTTTTTATGCTTAGATTGTGTTTATTTTACATATCTTATTCTCGCCTTTATAGTTCTTCCTTCTTTTAAAAGAATGTTTTGTCCTATAATAACATTAAAAAAAGAAATTTAATATGATATAATTGTGACCCTTTAACTTTCTTTTTCTTTTGTTTTGATAATATACTTCAAATGTAGAATATTCATATCTTTCTGTGAACCTTTAATTAAAAATTAAATTCAAAAGGATGTGTCCCTTAACAAATATAATTCAGTAAAATATTTTGTAAAATATATTCTACTGGTATGGGATAATTAAATTAATTTATTTGACAGGTGTTGACTTTTGTTTTTCGTTGCTAGACCCAATAAATGGGAATGTGACAACAAATCAAATGGAGAATTCAATTTCATTTAAATTTTATAGCAAATATAAAATAAGGAATCCAATAAAAATTACAAATTTTACCATAAAATCTTTTATTTGGAGAGTTAAAAAAAATAACCTTAATTATTTGGTGTTAAAATTTGAATTGTCATAAAAAACAAGGTCAGTTTTTCATAAAAAAATTAATATAGACAATTAGTTAATTTTGTGCAAATTTAATTTTGCTAAAAATAAGCTTCTACGAAAATAGTAGGGTGTCTCTACTCTATGATATGAAATCTTGAGATTTTTATTTTTTTTTTTTATTGTTTTATATTTTATTACTTACCCTAGAGGAAAACAACATTTGTCACATCTACGAAAACATCAATAACCATAAAATGGTTAGACACACAATGAAAAGCTTTTACTTAATTGTTTTTTTTCCTTTTTTTGTAAAAGTGGAATTGATTGTCGACAAGACAATGAATATAAACCAAGTAAATATGGACGAAAGTTCGGCCAGGCTGAGTCTTATGTAGACTCCGCTTTATATCACCCTCCACAGGTACCAGAGATCGGTTTATAAGGGGATTATATATAATTATGGACCAATAAACCATCCGACCAACATCAATAAAAACCACCTATACCAGGTTTAAAGTCGATAGCTTGTATCGTTCAGAAGTTTTTATACTTTGGTATATTGATCTTCAACTAAAAGGTACTTCAACTTTGCATAGAAACAAAATTTGGACATTATTAGCTATAGTAATAAAATTGTCATAAATTTTTTTATAGTAATAAAACTATGAGGAAATTTTCTACAGAAATAGAAGTTTGAGAATTTTTTTTTAGAAATAAAAATTTGAGAAAATTTTCTGTTAAAATAAAATCTTGACAATATTTTCTATAGAAATAAAATTTGACAAAATTTTCTATAGAAATAAAAGTTTAAGTTTCTATACAAATAAAATCCTGACAAATTTTTGATAATATTATTTATACAAATAAGATGTTGAAAAAAAAAACTTCTGTATAAATAAAATTTTGACAAAATTTTTTATAGAAATAAAATTTTGACAAAATTTTCTGGAGAAATAAAATTTTGACAAAATTTTCTGGAGAAATAAAATTTTGACAAAAATTTTCTAGAGAAAGAGAATTTTGACAAAATTTTCTAGAGAAATAAAAGTTTGACAAAATTATCTAAGGAAATAAAATTTTAACAAAATTTTCTATAGAAATAAAATTTTAACAAAATTTTCTATAGAAATAAAATTTTAACAAAATTTTCTATAGAAATAAAATTTTAAACTAATTTCTATACAAATAAAATCCTGACAATGTTTTCTATTGAAATAAAGTCTTGACAATATTTTCTAGAGAAATAAAATTTTTATAAAATTTTCTAGAGAAATAAAATGTTGACAAATTTTTCTAAAGAAATAAAATTTTAACAAAATTTTCTATAGAAATAAAATATTAACAAAATTTTCTATGGAAATAAAATGTTGATAAAATTAGAAATACAATCTTCAGAAAATTTTCTGCAGAAATACAATTTTGAGAATAGAAATAAAATTTTTACAAAATTTTCTATAGAAATAAAATGTTGATAAAATTTTCTATAGAAATAAAATTTTAACAAAATCTTCTATAGAAACAAAATTTAAAAAAAAAATTCTATGGAAATAAAATGTTGATAAAATTTTCTAGAAAAATAAAATTTTGACAAAATTATCTAAGGAAATAAAATTTTAACAAAATTTTCTATAGAAATAAAATCCTGACAATGTTTTCTATAGAAATAAAATCTTGACAATATTTTCTAGAGAATTAAAATTTTGACAAAATTTTCTAGAGAAATAAAATTTTGACAAAATTTTCTAGAGAAATCAGATGTTGACAAATTTTTCTACAGAAATACAATTTTAACAAAATTTTTTATAGAAATAAAATTTTAACAAATTTTCTATGGAAATAAAATTTTAACAAAATTATCTAAGGAAATAAAATTTTAACAAAATTTTCTATAGAAATAAAATGTTGATAAAATTAGACATTTTTAGACAGTTTTCTATAGAAATAAAATTTTGAAAATATTTTCTATAGAACCAAAACTTTGAGAACATCTTCTATTGAAATAAAATGGTGAAAAAAATCTGTAGAGATAAAAACTTGACAAAATTTTCCACCAAAATAAAATGGTGACAAAATTTTCCATAGAAATAAAATTTTAACAAAATTTTCTATATAAAATTTTCTATAGAAATAAAATTTTAACAAAATTTTCTACAGAAATAAAATTTTAACAAAATTTTCTATAGAAATAAAATTTTTACAGAATTTTCTATAGAAATAGGATGTTGATAAAATAAGAAATACAATTTTCAGAAAAGTTTCTATAGAAATAAAATTTTGATAATATTTTCTATAGACCTAAAAAATTTTCTATTGAAATAAAATGTTGAAAAAAATCTGTAGAGATAAAAACTTGACAATATGTTCTATAGAAATAAAATTTTAACAAAATTTTCTATGGAAACAAAATGTTGATAAAATTACAAATACAATCTTCAGAAAATTTTCTATAGAAATGCAATTTTGAGAATATTTTCTATAGAACTAAAACTTTGAGAAAATGTTCTATTGAAATAAAATGTTGGAAAAAATCTGCAGAGGAAAAAACTTGACAATATTTTCCATCATAATTAAATTTTGACAAATTTTTCTAGAGAAATAAAATTTTGACAAAATTTTCGATAGAAATTAAATTTTAACAAAATTTTCTATAGAAATAAAATTTTAGCAAAAATAAAATGTTGATAAAATTAGAAATACAATCTTCAGAAAATTTTCTATAGAAATACAATTTTGAGAATAGAAATAAAAATTTTACAAAATTTTCTATAGAAATAAAATGTTGATAAAATTTTCTATAGAAATAAAATTTTAACAAAATCTTCTATAGAAATAAAATTTAAAAAAAAATTCTATGGAAATAAAATGTTGATAAAATTTTCTAGAAAAATAAAATTTTGACAAAATTATCTAAGGAAATAAAATTTTAACAAAATTTTCTATAGGAATAAAATCCTGACAATGTTTTCTATAGAAATAAAATCTTGACAATATTTTCTAGAGAATTAAAATTTTGACAAAATTTTCTAGAGAAATCAGATGTTGACAAATTTTTCTATAGAAATAAAATTTTAACAAAATTTTTTATAGAAATAAAATTTTAACAAAATTTTCTATGAAAATAAAATGTTGATAAAATTTTCTAGAGAAATAAAATTTTAACAAAATTGTCTAAGGAAATAAAATTTTAACAAAATTTTCTATAGAAATAAAATGTTGATAAAATTAGAAATTTTCAGACAATTTTCTATAGAAAAAAAATATTTTCTATAGAACTAAAACTTCGAGAAATAAAATGGTGAAAAAATTTGTAGAGATAAAAACTTGACAAAATTTTCTACCAAAATAAAATTTTGACAAAATTTTCTATAGAAATAAAATTTTAACAAAATTTTCTATAGAAATAAAATTTTTACAGAATTTTCTATAGAAATAAGAAGTTTATAAAATTTGAAATACAATTTTCAGAAAATTTTCTATAGAAATAAAATTTTGATAATATTTTCTATAGACCTAAAACTTTGAAAAAAATTTCTATTGAAATAAAATGTTGAAAAAATCTGTAGAGATAAAAACTTGAAAATATTTTCTATAGAAATAAAATTTTAACAAAATTTTCCATCAAAATAAACTTTTGACAACATTTTCTATAGAAGTAAATTTTTAACAAAATTTTCTATAGAAATAAAATTTCGACAAAATTTTCTATAGAAATAAATTGTTGAGAAAATTTTCTATAGAAATAAAATTCGAAGAAAATTTTCTATAGAAATAAGATTTTGAGAAAATTTTTAAAAAGTTTTCTATAGAAATAAAATTTAGAGAAGATTTTCTATAGAAACAAAATTTTGTCAAAAAATGTCTTTTTTTAAATTTGGTAAATTTTTGACAAAATTTTCTTAATTTTTTTTTAATTTGGTAGATTTGTTGTTGTTTTCTTCAAATTTTGGAAGATTATTTGTGGCACAATTTGTTCAAATTTACCCCATCTTTTTGCATAGGGTTCAAAGTTAATGTTGTAACAATAAAACGGAAGTAAAACCGAATAAACAAATGAATATTATATTTGAACTGGTATTGAAATGGAAATAGTCTAACATAAACAAAAGGTATTTTTTTACAATACCAACTTGGCCTACTACTAATTTTCCTAAGAAGAAGGATGAAAAAGAAAAAAAAAACAGGCGACTCGACTAGAAAGCCACTCCCAAAGAAACATTTCCATAATGTCTATGCCGTCGTCAGTTTCACCGTCGTCACCATCATCATCCTATCATCATCCTATATAACCAGGTCAATATGATGACAATGAGTTAAGAAAAAAATGCAAAGCACATACCATTTGCTTAGACTCACTAACACACACTTATATAAAAAGTGTACCGCACAAATTTGAAATTCAATGAATTTTCAAAAAGGCAAGGAAGTGACAGTGATTTACATAAGAACCAGAACAAATCTTTTGAACCAATTCTCCCATGAGTATGATATTGGTCTTATCCAAAATAAGAAAGTAAGGTGGATTTCAAAGCCGCATGGTCTAGATTTGGTTTGACAATTGTGCGAAGTACTTGTTCTCATTTCCATAGATGGTTGTTTACAAAAATTAACTAAAATTAACTAAATTTGTCATAAAGTCCAATTTTTTATAGGCCTATTGCCGATCACATAAAATGCTCTTAATATGTATTGATGTCAAGATTTTTTTGTAAATAAAGGAAAAGATTTTTCTAATAAATTGTTTTCCAAAAAAAAAAATAAAACTTATAATTATTACAAAAGATTTGATTAAATAAAAAGGTTTGAGTTTGAGTTAAATTACGTAAAATATATACTTATACTAATAAGAAAGCTTTAATGTATCGAAAAAATATTGTTTTGAAGACAATATTAGGTCAGGTTAGGTAAAGGTTGGAAAAATTTGGTTAGGTGGACGGCCGATGTATCAGGCTCACTTAGACTATTCAGTCCTTTGTGATACCACACTGGTGAATTTCTCTCTTACCACTGAGTGCTGCCCGATTCCATGTTAAGCTCATTGACAAGGGACCTCCTTTTTATAGCCGAGTCCGAACAGCTTTCCACAATGCAGTGAAACTACTTAGAGAAGCTTTGAAATACTCAGAAATGTCACCAGCATTACTGAGGTGGGATAATTCAGCGCTGAAAAATTTTTGGTGTTCCTCGAAGCAAGAATCGAACCCACGACCTTGTGTAAGCAAGGCGGTCATGCTAACCATTGCACCACATCCTCTAGAGAATAAATATTGAAATCTTTCTTATATACAAAGATTTTTGCTATCTTCTGTTGTTTGTTGCTTTTTCATCATTTTATTATATTAATTAATTTATTAAATACCATTAAATATTTCATTTAATCTTAGATAATGTTATAGTTATTTTTATAAATCTACACAAATAACACTACAAAAGCTCTTTAATAAGAAAAAAAAACGATAACATATAATACCAAATAATTTCCAAACCATTTAATCTATTGAAAAACCAATAAAGTAGTATTCCATGGTGTTTATCCCATTATATAATTCAATTCAATTAAAATAATGTTTTTAATTTATCTATTTAGATTTTTTGTTTTCTATTAAAATAAAACTAAAAAAAAATTCTCAGAATCCTGATAGGAGTAGAATACACAATTAAATCTTATAACATTTTAACACATACAACTTCCATCAATATTTAAATATTTACTTTTGTTGTCCTGTAGGAGTTTGCATCAAGTGTGTGCGTGTGTAAATTAGTATTTTTGTATGTGTGAAAGGTGAATTTATTTTAAATTTAATTAAAAATTTCATTAGATAAATGTGTTTATCTTCAATTGCAACTAATAGGCAAAAATTGCAAAATAGTCACTTATCACACACACACACACATTAACAAATAAATACAACTCAACCATAACAGACTATGCAACAGCTGCTTTAAGTAAACAGTGGTTCAGGGCATATACACTTGTTGATGTACATTGGTTTGTTGGTTTCTTATGGAAGAGCTATCCATATTATGGAACATATTTACAAATGTAATGTAAAAAATTTCCCAGAAAATACAAAGACTGAAACACATGAAAAAAAGTCAAAGAAAATAAGGTGTAATCGAAACTGAATAATTAAGCAGCTACAAGTAAATATAGCCAAAAGTTTAGCCGGGCAGAATATTGTGCCCTCTTTACCATGGATATCTTACAAAATTTTGTAAGATATATTTGTCTTCCAAATTTTTAATTGTGAGTGCATACACTGAAATACATTAATTATGGGGCATGGAATTTGTCCAACAATAAGGCCAAAAATACTTAAACTAAAGAAATTTGAATTAACAGCAGTTTCCTTTATATTTTTATACCCACCACCATATAATGGTGATGGAGTTTAAAAAGTTTCCCAGCCAAATATTTGGAAGTTCTTTTAAAGGCACAACTGTAAAAGCACTTTGAAAAATTTTTTTCAAAGTGCTTTTTATTCTCCCAGAGATATTGTTTATTTTAACTATACATGAAGTTCATTAATTATTTTTATACCCTCCACCAGAGGATGGGGGTATATTAACTTTGTCATTCCGTTTGTGACACATCGAAATATTGCTCTAAGACCCCATAAAGTATATATATTCTGGGTCGTGGAGAATTTCTGAGTCGATCT
Organism: Haematobia irritans; assembly: GCF_050003625.1. NCBI lineage: Eukaryota > Metazoa > Arthropoda > Insecta > Diptera > Muscidae > Haematobia > Haematobia irritans. The sequence continues at coordinate 211,253,753 of NC_134398.1, forward strand.
GAGCATGTCCGTCCGTCCGTCTGTTGAAATCACGCTAACTTCCGAACGAAACAAGCTATCGACTTTAAACTTAGCACAGGTAGTTTTTATTGATGTAGGTCAGATGGTATTGCAAATGGGCCATATCGGTCCACTTTTACGTATAGCCCCCATATAAACGGACCCCCAAATTTGGCTTGCGATTGCTCTAAGAGAAGCAAATTTCATCCGATCCGGCTGAAATTTTGTACATAGCGTTAGTATATGGTCTTTAACAACCAGGCACAAATTGATCCATATCGGTTCACTTTTACGTATAGCCCCCATATAAACGAACCCCCAAATTTAGCTTGCGATTGCTCTAAGAGAAGCAAATTTCATCCGATCCGGCTGAAATTTGGTACATGGTGTAAGTATATGGTCTTTACCAATCATGCAAAAATTGGTCCTTATCGGTCCATAATTACATATAGCCCCCATATAAACCGATCGCCCGATTTGGCTTGCGGAGCCTCTAAGAGAAGCAAATTTCATCCGATCCGGCTGAAATTTGGTACATAGTGTTAGAATATGGTCTCTAACAGCCATGCGAAAATTGGTCCATATCGGTCCACTTTTACGTATAGCCCCCATATAAACGGACCCCCAAATTTAGCTTGCGATTGCTCTAAGAGAAGCAAATTTCATCCGATCTGGCTGAAATTTGGTACATGGTGTTAGTATATGGCCTTTACCAATCATGCAAAAATTGGTCCTTATCGGTTCATAATTACATATAGCCCCCATATAAGCCGATCCCCGGATTTGGCTTGCGGAGCCTCTAAGAGAACCAAATTTCATCCGATCCGGCTGAAATTTTGTACATGGTGTTAGTATATGGTCTCTAACAACCATGCAAAAATTGGTCCATATCGGTCCATAATTATATATAGCCCCCACATAAAGCGTTCTCCAGATTTGATCTCCGGAGCCTCTTGGAGGAGCAAAATTCATCCGATCTGGTTGAAATTTGCAACGTGGTGTTAGTATAAGGCCGCTAATACCCATGCCAAAATTGGTCCATATCAGTCTATAGTTATATATAGCCGATCTCCAATCACACAAAAATTGGTCCATATCGGTTCATAATCATGGTTGCCGCTCGAGCCAAAAATAATATACCAAAAATTTTATTTTTATAGAAAACATTGTCAAATTGTTATTTCTATAGAAAATTTTGTCAAAATTTTATTTCTATAGAAAATTTTTTCCAAATTTTGTTTCTGTAGAAAACTATTGCCAAATTTTATTTCTATAGAAAATTTTGTCAAAATTTTATTTTGTCAAAATTTTATTTCTATAGAAACTTTAAAATTAATTATATACGTATTTAATCGGTCTTTTTTAGTTTAATATATATGTATGGACTATGTGGTATATATTACGGTGTTAGGAAGTTTTAAGATACCTGGCCATCGGCAAGTGTTACCGCAACCCAAGTAATTCGATTGTGGATGACAGTCTTCAGTAGAAGTTTATACGCAATCCATGGTGGAGGGTACATAAGCTTCGGCCTGGCCGAACTTATGGCCGTATATACTTGTTTTTTTTCTAACTCGCTTTTTTATATTTTTAATGGGTAATTTTTAATCTATTTTTTCTCCAACTATGAAATGCTTCATAAATTTTCTATAGAAATAAAATTTTGACAAAATTTTCTACAAAAATAAAATTCTGAAAAAATTTTCTATAGAAATTATATTTTGAAAAATTTTCTGAAGACATAAAATGTCGACATATTTAATATATATTTTTAGCTTATTTATTTATATCACTGTAATATGTCATCTCAATAAAGACAGACTCAATGTATTTCCCTGTGTTATAGAGTTGGGCATTAGGTTAGGTTAGGTGGCAGCCCGATGTATCAGGCTCACTTAGACTATCCAGTCCATTGAGATACCACATTGGTGAACTTCTCTCTCATCACTGAGTGCTAGCCGATTCCATGTTAAGCTCAATGACAAGGGACCTCCTATTTATAGCCGATTCCGAACGGCGTTCCAAATTGCAGTGAAACCACTTAGAGAAGTTTTGAGACCCTCAGAAATGTCACCAGCACTACTGAGGTGGGATAGTCCACCGCTGAAAAACTTTTTGGTGTTCGGTTCGAAGCAGGAATCGAACCCACGACCTTGTGTATGCAAGGCGGGCATGCTAACCATTGCGCCACGGTGGCACCCAATAGAGTTGGGCATTACTCCTAGAGAATATTTTTTTTTTGTAATACTTTTCAATGTAATTATTATTTATATTATTTTTATAAAAATTATTTAAAAGTTTTTATTATATGTAAATACTTTTCAATAAAATCATTAATTATTTAATTAATTATTATAAAGCATTAAGTCAATTTAAATAATATATTTTTTTATATATACACTATATATCTTTGCTTTTTTCAAACTAGTAATTGCAATTTTTACAACAGTTAACTAGCAATTAAAAACCATTTTTTTTCACTTCAAATAAACCACGTGTTCTAAAATCACATTATGACCTTTTACAAAAGTTTCAACTTTTCCCTTTTTTTGTCATTCCATTTGTAACACGACGAAATATTCCTCTAAGTATGTATATATATTCTGGGTCGTGGTGAAATTCTGAGTCGATATGAGCATGTCCGTCCGTCCGTCTGTTGAAATCACGCTAACTTCCGAACGAAACAAGCAATCGACTGGAAACTTGGCACAAGTAGTTGTTATTGATGTAGGTCGGTTGGTATTGCAAATGGGCCATATCGGTCCACTTTTACGTATAGCCCCCATATAAGCGGACCCCCAAATTTGGCTTGCGTGGCCTCTAAGAGAAGCAAATTTCATCCCATTCGGCTGAAATTTTGTACATGGTGTTAGTATATAGTCTCTAACAACCATGTAAAAATTGGTCCACATCGGTCCACAATTATATATAGCCCCCATATAAACCGATCCCCCGATTTGGCTTGCGAGGCCTCTGAGAGAAGCAAATTTCATCCGATCCGGCAGAAATTTGGTACATGTTGTTAGTATATGATCTCTAACAAAGATGCAAAAATTGGTCCACATCGGTTTATAATTATATATAGCCCCCATATAAACCGATCCCCCGATTTGGCTTGCGAGGCCTCTAAAGAAGCAAATTTCATCCGATCCGGCTGAAATTTGGTACATGGTTTTAGTATATGGTCTCTAACAAGCATGCAAAAATTGGTCCACTTCGGTCCATAATTATATATAGCCCCCATATAAACCGATCCCCCGATTTGGCTTGCGAGGACTCTAAGAGCAAATTCTTCCCATTCGGTTGAAATTTGGTACGTGATGTTAGTATATGGTATCCAACAACCATGCAGGAATTGGTTCCTATCAGCCCATAGTTATATATAGCTCCCATACAAACCGATCCCCAGATTTGACCTCCGCTGCCTTTTGGAGAAGCAAAATTCATCCGATCTGCTTGAAATTTGGTACGTGGTGATCGTATATGGTATTTAAAAACCATGCCAAAAGTGGTCCATATCAGTCCATAATCATATATAGCCTCATATAAACCGATCCCGATATTTGGTTTTGGAGCCTCTTGGAGGAGCAAATTTCAACCGAGTGAGTTGAAATTTGGTACATCGTGCTAGTATATGGTCGTTAACAACCATGCCTAACTAGGTCCATATCGGTCTATAGTTATATATATATCCCTCAGATAAATCGATTTCCAATCACACAAAAATTGGTCCATATCAAGTTCATAATTGTATTTATATAGCCCCCATATTTCAATTCTGGCTCTCTACGTACCGTGCAAAAAGTCCATATCGATTCGTAATTATTTGTAGACTATATACATATACATAACTTTTTTTCTAATATATACCACGTATGGACTAACTCACAATTTAGAAAACGATGTTAAGAAGTTTTAAGATACCACAACCCAAATATTTCGATTGTGGATGACAGTCTTTCGTAGAAATTTCTACGCAATCCATGGCGGAGGGTACATAAGATTCGGCCTGGCCGAACTTACGGCCGAACATACTTGTTATATTTTATATTTCTATACAAAATTTTGTCAAAATTTTATTTCTGTTGAAAATTTTGTCACCATTTTATGTCTTTAGGAAATTTTTTCAAAATATAATTTCTATACAAAATTTTGTCAAAATTGTATTTCTATTGAAAATTTTGTCAGAATTTTATTTCTGTAGAAAATTTTGGCAATAAAATTGTGGTAGACTATTTTTGGTTTGAATGGCAATCGTGATTTTTCTGTGATTGGGGATCGGTTTATTTGGAGGCTATGTATAATATAGATCGATACGGACCAATTTTGGCATGGTTGTTATCGGCCATACACTAGCGAAATGTACCAAATTTCAACCGGATCGGATGAATTTTGCCCCTTCAAGAGGCTCCGCAAGCCAAATCTGGGGATCGGTTTATATGGGGACTATATATAATTATGAACCGATGTGGACCAATTTTTGCATGGTTGTTAGAGACTATATACCAACACCATGTACCAAATTTCAGCCGGATCGGACGAAATTTTCTTCTCTTAGAGACTCCGCAAGCCAAATTCGGGGTCCGGGGCTACATGTAGATGTTAACCGATGTGACCCATTGGCAAATACCATCCGACCTACATCAATAACAACTACTTGTGCCAAGTTTCAAGTCGATATCTTGTTTCGTTCGGTAGTTAGCGTGATTTCAACAGACGGACGGACGGACATGCTTAGAACGACTCAGAATTTAACCACGACCAAAAATATATACTTTATGGGGTCTTAGAGCAATATTTCGAAGTGTTACAAATGGAATGACAAAGTTAATATACCCCCCATTCTATGGTGAAGGGTATAAAAACATTTTCACTACTTTTTTGGCGACGCTTTTTTGCTGAGTTGTCATTCCATTTGTAACACATCGGAATATCGATTTATACTCTTAATCAGGAAGAAATTCTAAGACGATATAACGATGTCCCTCTGTCTTTCTGGCTATCTGTTTTTTTTAACGCTACAGGCAGTTCTAGTTCGTAGATGGGCTATATCAGAGGGAAATGCAGGTTTATATAAGAAACGTGTTGTTGTTTCATATTTACATAGAGGAATAGCAAAGATGCTATACGCGCATCATATGCTACATGCACCCAAAGAAAAAATACTTTCCTCCGGAACGAAATTTTAGACAAACGAAATTCTCCTTTCTTATACAGGATTTTCTTTTAGACCAAATAAACGCGGATTTATAATAAGAGATTCAACGATTGCCTCTAAAGTTTTTTTATTTGCTTTTAAAGAAAATTTCTTTGTGACAAAAGGAAACTTTGCTTGTCTAAAATTTCGTTCATCGGAAGAGAAAACTCTTCTTTCAGTGTGCTATAAAAAAAGAAACAAACCAAATAAACAAATTTCATTGGCATGTAAAACAAATGAAAAAAAAATACAGAAACCAATATTTATCTCTTAAACCCAATCCACAAAAAAAAAATAAAATTTTTGTTTTAATTATTTTTCAAGTCACCCACTCGAAACCATCTTCAAAAGATTCAATTTATTTTACAGATAATGAAAACAAAATTAATTGAAATTAAGGTGTTGAAAAAGAGTCTGAAAGGGGAGAACGAGACATCGAGAGAACATTTAAACTTAGAATTGTGAATACCATTTGGGAAACGGAAATGAATGAATGTAAGCAGAGCCTCGTGGTTCTATAAACAAAAGCAAACATCCATCCGAATAAAATTCATTCATTAATTGAAGCACAAGGCAACAACCAATGAACATCAAGTGTTTCCAATACATTTGATTTGAATTTCGACATTTTTATTGGGGGGGGCGGCGAAAAACAAAAAAGGAAAAACATTTTTAATTGTAACTGTATAAAACTTTAAATATTGAGTGTCATCGACAAAGAGAAAGGAAAACGGAAATTAACCCAAGAAATTTAAGGGAAAAGCCATCAATTGTTCTTTATATAGAGAAGAAGGTTTACGAAATTTCCCCCCACCATCCTTTTTATTGGTAGAATAAAGAGTAGGCCTCAATATATTGTAGGCTACAAGAATTGTTGATCCAAATGATTGGAAACATGGTTTCTATTGGTTTTACCTCATTCCATGTTTTTTTCTTTTTTTTTAATTTATGAAAAAGGAAACCACGTTTGAAAGGTACTTCAACGAATCTATAACGAAGGGTCATTTATAAAACAAACAAAAATCTATACATTAATAATTTTTTGTGTTACGTATTCTTCCTTAGAAAAAAAAGGATATGAAATGAATTAATAAATAAACATTAATTCAAAGTAGATTCAATAGATTTTCTTTACAAAAAAATTAATAATTAACAACCTGGAGATACTAGCAAATGTTCGTCCGGACCACATGAATGATACCAGCCACATAATATCTGGCATGTGGCAAATGAACTTAAAGACAAACCCTAAATTTGTTCCCCAGAAGTCAAATTTGGTAGTGGGTTTATATAGTAACTATATAGTTATGATCGATATGTACCAATTATTACATGAGTAATAGAAAGCATATACTGACATCACCCACCAACTTTAAACCGGATCGAATGAAATGTGCTTTTTGAAGATGTTCAAGAAGATAAATCTGGGAATTTCAACTGGATTTGATGAATTTTGTTCCTCCAGGAGGATCTGCAAACCAAATCTGGGGATGGGTTTATATGAGGGCTATATATAAATATAGATCAAGTTTTTCGTGGTTATAGAGACCACATTCCAACATCGCGTATACAATTTCAACAAGATCGGATGAAATTTGTTCCTTGGAGGAACAAATTTCTATATCTGTTTATTTGGAGTCTATACCCAAAATAGTCCATTTGGATTATTTTTATACCCTGCGCCACACTGTGGAACAGGGTATTATAAGTTAGTGTATATCTTTGCAAAACCCAGAAGGAGACGACGTAGACCTATGGTGTCTTTGGCAATATTACTCAGGGCCAGCCCCTGGATCGATCTAGCCATGTCCGTCCGTCTGTCTGTGAACACATTTTTGTAATCAAAGTCTAGATCGCAATTTAAGTCCAAACATTTGACGGATTTGATAAGGTATGAGCTTACGGCCGTATATACTTGTTTGTCTTTAAATATTTAAATTATAAAAAATTAAAAAGGCAAATTTTTTGAAAAAAAAAAAAAAAATATTGGTACAGGCAGTTCTAAATTATTTTTTTTGTACATTTAGTTTGATAACATCATCAAGCAGTCTAAACATTGAATGTACTATTTTTTGTATCGATATAACTTACCTATATTTCCCTTTCTTCCATTGACACTGTCCCAACATTTATCAAAATCGGTAAATAAATGTGATCTAAATACTGTGCACAAGAAATACATGGTCAGACAGACGGTCAGCAAGGGCTGGTTCTGACGCAGGAGGTGGTTCTGAGTCGATCAGTATATATTTTATGGGGCTCAAAATCAATATTTCTGATAAGCACATTTTTTCGCAGATACCCCGCCAACTATGTGGTTTAGGGTGCTGTACAAATACTTATGTGCGACAGTGTATATAAACCAACACTAATACCACCAAGAACAAATAAGATCTTTTGTGAGTTGCAAAACTTAAGAATATTATGTATGTACATAATCTCATTATTTTTTGGAAATTATATTTTTCCAACAATACATATGTAGGGTGAACACATATTATAAGGTGCATATATCACCTAAGGCTTATATTTTATCTTTATTGTTATTACCTTATTGTTATTGTATACCAACCTACATACACACACATACACCCACATACAACACTAATCAATCATATTGCGGATTATTCCAATGAAAATTCATTAACTTTGCATGAATGAAATTCGAAGATGAAAGAAATTTCCGGGATTTTTGTGCTTAATGATTTAGGTGAAAAAGTAATTTACATTCAGATAAAATATGATATAATGAACAAAATGCTAATTACACATATGAACATATGTTCACTGATAAAGAATAATTAAATTTAAAGGGGATTTATTAATTTATTTCAGGAATAAAATTAAAACGAACAAATAAACAAAAATTATGAAAATTGATTTAATGCTGTTGGGAAGAGGATAACTTTCAAAATTTTATTTCTATAGACAATTTAATAAAAATTTTATTTTTTTTTCTATAGAAAATTTTGTCAAAATTTTATTACTATAGAAAATTTTGTCAAAATTTTATTTCTATAGAAAATTTTGTCAAAATTTTATATTTATAGAAAGTTTTGTCAAAATTGTATATTTATAGAAAGTTTTGTCAAAATTTTATTTCTATAGAAATTTTTTTCAAAATTTTATTTCTATAGAAAATTTTGTCAAAATTTTACTTCTATAGAAAATTTTGTCAAAATTTTATATTTATAGAAAGTTTTGTCAAAATTTTATATTTATAGAAAGTTTTGTCAAAATTTTATTTCTATAGAAAATTGTTTCAAAATTTTATTTCTATAGAAAATTTTGTCAAAATTTTACTTCTATAGAAAATTTTGTCAAAATTTTATTTCTCTAGCAAATTTTGTCAAAATTTTATTTGTATAAAAAATTTTATTTCTATAGAAAATTTTTTCAAAATTTTATTTCTTTAGACAATTTTGTCAAAATTTTATTTCTATGGAAATTTTTTTCAAAATTTTATTTCTACCGAAAATTTTTTCAAAATTTTATTTCTATAGAAAATCTTTTCAAAATTTTATTTCTATAGAAAATTTTTCCAAATTTTATTTCTATAGAAAATTTCTTCAAAATTTTATTTCTTGTCAAAATTTTATTTCTATAGGCAATTTTGTAAAATTTTTATTTTATTATTTTTTAGAAAATGTTCTCAAAATTTTACTGCTATAGAAAATTTTGTTAAAATTATATTTTTATAGACAATTTTGTTAAAATTTTATTTCTGTCGAAAATTTTATCAAAATTTTATTTGTATCGAAAATTTTATCAACATTTTATTTCTATAGAAAATTTTGTCAACATTTTATTTCTACAGAAAATTTTTTTAAAAAATTTATTTTTTTAGAAAATGTTCCCAAAATTTTATTGCTATAGAAAATTTTGCCAATTTTTATTGCTATAGAAAATTTTGTCAAAATTTTATATCTATAGAAAATTTTGTCAAAATTTTATTTCTATAGAAAATTTTGTCAAAATTTTATTTTTATAGAAAATTTTGTCAAAATTTTATTTCTATAGAAAATTTTGTCAAGATTTTATATTTATAGAAAGTTTTGTCAAAATTTTATATCTATAGAAAGCTTTGTCAAAATTTTATATTTATAGAACGTTTTGTAAAAATTTTACTTCTATAGAAAATTTTGTCAAAATTTTATTTTTATAGAAAATTTTGTCAAAATTTTATTTTTATAGAACATTTTTTCAAACATTTTATTTCTATAGAAATTTTTGCCAAAATTTTATTTTTATAGATAATTTTGTCAAAATTTTATTTCTCTAGAAAAGTTTGTCAAAATTTTATTTCTATAGAAAATTTTTTCAAACATTTTATTTCTATAGAAAATTTTGTCAAAATTTTATTTTTATAGAAAATTTTGTCAAAATTTTATTTCTCTAGAAAAGTTTTTCAACATTTTATTTCTATAGAAAATTTTGTCACAATTTTATTTTTCTAGAAAATTTTTTCAAACATTTTATTTCTATAGAAATTTTTGCCAAAATTTTATTTTTATAGACAATTTTGTCAAAATTTTATTTCTCTAGAAAAGTTTGTCAAAATTTTATTTCTATAGAAAATTTTGTCAAAATTTTCTTTCTATAGAAATTTTTTTCAAACATTTTATTGCTATAGAAAATTTTGTCAAAATTTTATTTCTATAGAAAATTTGGTCAAAATTTTATTTCTATATAAAAGTTTGTCAAAATTTTATTTTTATAGAAAATTTTGTCAAAATTTTATTTCTATAGGAAATTTTGTCAAAATTTTATTTCTATAGAAAATTTTGTCAAAATTTTATTTCTATAGAAAATTTTGTCAAGATTTTATATTTATAGAAAGTTTTGTCAAAATTTTATATCTATAGAAAGCTTTGTCAAAATTTTATATTTATAGAACGTTTTGTCAAAATTTTACTTCTATAGAAAAGTTTGTCAAAATTTTATTTCTATAGAAAATTTTTTCAAACATTTTATTTCTATAGAAAATTTTGTCAAAATTTTATTTTTATAGAAAATTTTGTCAAAATTTTATTTCTCTAGAAAAGTTTTTCAACATTTTATTTCTATAGAAAATTTTGTCAAAATTTTATTTTTATAGAAAATTTTTTCAAACATTTTATTTCTATAGAAATTTTTGCCAAAATTTTATTTTTATAGACAATTTTGTCAAAATTTTATTTCTCTAGAAAAGTTTGCCAAAATTTTATTTCTATAGAAAATTTTGTCAAAATTTTCTTTCTATAGAAAATTTTTTCAAACATTTTATTGCTATAGAAAATTTTGTAAAAATTTTATTTCTATAGAAAATTTGGTCAAAATTTTATTTCTATATAAAAGTTTGTCAAAATTTTATTTTTATAGAAAATTTTGTCAAAATTTTATATCTATAGAAAATTTTGTCAAAATTTTATTTCTATAGAAAATTTTGTCAAAATTTTATTTTTATAGAAAATTTGGTCAAAATTTTATTTCTATAGAAAATTTTGTCAAGATTTTATATTTATAGAAAGTTTTGTCAAAATTTTATATCTATAGAAAGCTTTGTCAAAATTTTATACTTATAGAACGTTTTGTCAAAATTTTACTTCTATAGAAAATTTTGTCAAAATTTTATTTTTCTAGAAAATTTTGTCAAAATTTTATTTCTATAGAAAATTTTGTCAAAATTTTATTTTTATAGAAAATTTTGTCAAAATTTTATTTCTCTAGAAAAGTTTTTCAACATTTTATTTCTATAGAAAATTTTGTCAAAATTTTATTTTTATAGAAAATTTTTTCAAACATTTTATTTCTATAGAAATTTTTGCCAAAATTTTATTTTTATAGACAATTTTGTCAAAATTTTATTTCTCTAGAAAAGTTTGTCAAAATTTTATTTCTATAGAAAATTTTGTCAAAATTTTCTTTCTATAGAAAATTTTTTCAAACATTTTATTTCTATAGAAAATTTTGTCAAAATTTTATTTCTATAGAAAATTTGGTCAAAATTTTATTTCTATATAAAAGTTTGTCAAAATTTTATTTTTATAGAAAATTTTGTCAAAATTTTATTTCTATAGGAAATTTTGTCAAAATTTTATTTCTATAGAAAATTTTGTCAAAATTGTATTTCTATAGACAATTTTGCAAGATTTTATTTCTATAGAAAATTTTGTCAAAATGTTATTTCCATAGAAAATTTAATAAAAGTTTTATTTCTATAGAGAATTTAATAAAAATTTTATTTTTTTTATAGAAAATTTTGTCAATATATTATTCGTGTAGAAAATTTTATCAAAATTTTATTTGTATAGAAAATTTTATCAAAATTTTATTTCTATAGAAAATTTTTTCAAAATTTTATTTCTATAGAAAATTTCTTCAAAATTTGATTTCTTATCAAAATTTTATTTCTATAGAAAATTTTGTCAAGATTTTATATTTATAGAAAGTTTTGTCAAAATTTTATATCTATAGAAAGCTTTGTCAAAATTTTATATTTATAGAACGTTTTGTCAAAATTTTACTTCTATAGAAAAGTTTGTCAAAATTTTATTTCTATAGAAAATTTTTTCAAACATTTTATTTCTATAGAAAATTTTGTCAAAATTTTATTTTTATAGAAAATTTTGTCAAAATTTTATTTCTCTAGAAAAGTTTTTCAACATTTTATTTCTATAGAAAATTTTGTCAAAATTTTATTTTTATAGAAAATTTTTTCAAACATTTTATTTCTATAGAAATTTTTGCCAAAATTTTATTTTTATAGACAATTTTGTCAAAATTTTATTTCTCTAGAAAAGTTTGCCAAAATTTTATTTCTATAGAAAATTTTGTCAAAATTTTCTTTCTATAGAAAATTTTTTCAAACATTTTATTGCTATAGAAAATTTTGTAAAAATTTTATTTCTATAGAAAATTTGGTCAAAATTTTATTTCTATATAAAAGTTTGTCAAAATTTTATTTTTATAGAAAATTTTGTCAAAATTTTATATCTATAGAAAATTTTGTCAAAATTTTATTTCTATAGAAAATTTTGTCAAAATTTTATTTTTATAGAAAATTTGGTCAAAATTTTATTTCTATAGAAAATTTTGTCAAGATTTTATATTTATAGAAAGTTTTGTCAAAATTTTATATCTATAGAAAGCTTTGTCAAAATTTTATACTTATAGAACGTTTTGTCAAAATTTTACTTCTATAGAAAATTTTGTCAAAATTTTATTTTTCTAGAAAATTTTGTCAAAATTTTATTTCTATAGAAAATTTTGTCAAAATTTTATTTTTATAGAAAATTTTGTCAAAATTTTATTTCTCTAGAAAAGTTTTTCAACATTTTATTTCTATAGAAAATTTTGTCAAAATTTTATTTTTATAGAAAATTTTTTCAAACATTTTATTTCTATAGAAATTTTTGCCAAAATTTTATTTTTATAGACAATTTTGTCAAAATTTTATTTCTCTAGAAAAGTTTGTCAAAATTTTATTTCTATAGAAAATTTTGTCAAAATTTTCTTTCTATAGAAAATTTTTTCAAACATTTTATTTCTATAGAAAATTTTGTCAAAATTTTATTTCTATAGAAAATTTGGTCAAAATTTTATTTCTATATAAAAGTTTGTCAAAATTTTATTTTTATAGAAAATTTTGTCAAAATTTTATTTCTATAGGAAATTTTGTCAAAATTTTATTTCTATAGAAAATTTTGTCAAAATTGTATTTCTATAGACAATTTTGCAAGATTTTATTTCTATAGAAAATTTTGTCAAAATGTTATTTCCATAGAAAATTTAATAAAAGTTTTATTTCTATAGAGAATTTAATAAAAATTTTATTTTTTTTATAGAAAATTTTGTCAATATATTATTCGTGTAGAAAATTTTATCAAAATTTTATTTGTATAGAAAATTTTATCAAAATTTTATTTCTATAGAAAATTTTTTCAAAATTTTATTTCTATAGAAAATTTCTTCAAAATTTGATTTCTTATCAAAATTTTATTTCTATAGACAATTTTGTAAAAATTTTGTTTCTATCGAAAATTTTGTAAATATTTTATTTCTATAGAAAATTTTGTCAAAATTTTATTTCTATAGAAAATTTTGTCAAAATTTTATTTCAAATGAAAATTTTTTCAACAATTTTATTTTTTTAGAAAATGTTCCCAAAATTTTATTGCTATAGAAAATTTTGTTAAAATTTTATTTTTATAGACAATTTAGTTAAAATTTTATTTCTATCGAAAATTTTATCAAAATTTTATTTGTATCGAAAATTTTATCAAAATTTTATTTCTATAAAAAATTTGTCAATATTTTATTTCTATAAAAAATTTTGTCAAAATTTTATTTCTACAGAAAATTTTTTAAAAAATTTTATTTTTTTAGAAAATGTTCCCAAAATTTTATTGCTATAGAAAATTTTGTCAAAATTTTATATCTATAGAAAATTTTGTCAAAATTTTATTTCTATAGAAATTTTTTTCAAACATTTTATTTCTATAGAAAATTTTTCAAAAATTTTATTTTTTTTAGAAAATGTTCCGAAAATTTTATTACTGTAGAAAATTTTGTCAAAATTTATATCTATAGAAAATTTTGTCAAAATTTTATATCTATAGAAAATTTTGTCAAAATTTTATTTCTACAGATTTTTTTTCAAAATTTTATTTCTATAAACAATTTTGTCAAAATTTATATGTATAGAAAATTTTGTCAAAATTTTATATCTATAGAAAATTTTTTCAAAATTTTATTTCTATAGAAAATTTTTTCCAAATTTTATTTCTTGTTAAAATTTTATTTCTATAGAAAATTTTGTCAAACTGAATTATATACGTATTTAATCGGTCTTTTTTGTTTAATATATAGACCGTATACTAACTTACAATTTAGAAGACGGTGTTAAGAAGTTTTAAGATACCTCGGCAAGTGTTACCGCAACCCAAGTAATTCGATGTTGGACGAAAGTCTTTAGTAGAAAGTTGTACGCAATCCATGGTGGAGCGTTTAAGTACCCTTCGGTCTGACCTATCTTATGGCCGTATATACTTGTTTTATTTTATTTTCAATTTTAAATTTTGTTTTCAAAAGTTCTATAAATATCAGATATTTTGATCACTTAAAATAATTAATATAAGCATTTTGGTATAAATGATAAATATAAAAATTATTCAATTTATAGATGTTTTATATACATTAAGGAAACACACAGAACAAAATATTTTATAAATATAAAGCACCGTATTGACTATGAAACGTAAAAATATACAATTAACAAAAGAGAAAAACATTAAAAATTTTAATAAACTGCAAATAAGAAAACCCCTTACAACTATAAATTGTGCAAAATCAACGGGTGTCTTTGAACAAAACCACATGAAACTGCCACAACAATATCATGGAAAATATCGAAGTTTCAACTATAACCACATTATTAAGAATCTGCAAAAATTAATGCTTCAACAACATCCGTTTGTGTTAATGCAACACCCTGTCAATGCGATCAACAGCAATTTTCATGAGAATTTTATAGCTTGGCGCTTGTCAACGGCAACATTTAGTACTACATTGCTGACTATAAGAAGCTTGAATTTGCCAACACTAGCGACTTTCCATTGTTGACAAAAAGTCAATGGCATACGTTTTAATTTCAACAACAGAGTCGTTGTCATCATCAACACCAACACCAACATCATCATCGTCGTCACCGTCACCGTCACCGTCATCTTTATCAACATTTAAAACAAGATTTTATTGTTATAATCACTTGCTTCGTGGGTGTTCTCATTTGTGTTGACGTTATTATTGTTGCTGACAATATTAGTGCCGCTGCTGCTGTTGCTGATTTTGGGTTCTGGTGATTGCTTGAAAGGATCTTTGCCAGCCAGTGATTCTTTCATTATATAGAAACGCCCGATTTACGTGACTTGCTCAGTAGGCGTTTTGAGTTTATTATTTCACTTTTTACCTCTTTTGCCAGAGTCCTTACCCGTGACGCCTTAAAAATTTCCCATAATCTTTTTGTCAAACGCAAAGCCAAACAAGAAGGACCAGAGCAATATATTCTCCAGTAATATCATAAACATTTACAACAGAGGATACAACAAAACAAGACCAAACGACAACAACAACGATACCAACTGCCATTAAAATTATTATTGTTTTTATTGCTGCTTCTATTGTTGTTGTTGTTGCTGCTGCTGCTGTATTGTTTAAAGAACATTTTTATCACCGTTGTTACAACAGCTTTAGCAGTATCATTAGCGACTGTTCGAGCTATTCGCACTGTTCGTGTTGCTGTTACTTCGGTTATTGCCTGGAAGGCATTCCAGCTGCTACTGCTGCTGTTTCTGCCCTCGTTGCAGGTGTTATAGTTATGGTGGATCCATTAAAAATTTTTTGGGTCTTAACAAATAGTACCTATTTGGGTAAGTAGAAAGTTTTCATTTATATCTTTGTCCAAGTCTCAAACATCCACCTCCCACACCAGTATCTCTTATATTTTTAAATGCTAACGCCTTTAAAGCATAATGCGTGTAATAATCAACATCTTGTTCAGTGTGTGAGTATTTTGCAATAAAAAATTGTAGACGCTAACACATAAAGTAAGCAAAAGTTATGCATCAAGCTGCTGGATGAGGAAATTTTATGATCAACATAAGTAGACCTATAAACAATTTGAAAATTACTTTCTTCTTTTGTTTATCATCAGATTTTAATTTGCTATTTAA
This sequence comes from Haematobia irritans, assembly GCF_050003625.1. Lineage (NCBI taxonomy): Eukaryota > Metazoa > Arthropoda > Insecta > Diptera > Muscidae > Haematobia > Haematobia irritans. Next base: position 211,269,662 of record NC_134398.1, read on the forward strand.
ACGAGGTGCTTCTTTCTTAAGTATATATTTAAAAATTTAATATAAAAGAAAAAATTCTAAAGTAAATGAGGCTGAATTTGGAATGAAATTTGTGGAATTTAAATGATAAATAAGTGTAACGGCCAAAACTTTGACCGCGGCGAATTTTAAAAGTCCATCCAGCAATAAATTATATGCAATAGGAGAATTAACAATTTTACTGAATCGTTACAATTGCAGCTCTGCTTTTATTTTCGACAATGTCGTAAGCGAGAGTCCAAATTTTCTTGCCATGCAAATATTCTGACTTAGCAAGCCCACAAAATCCGCAGTTCTCGTTATAAGCATTTTATTCAGGAGTAATATCCCAGTAAAAAAAGCGTCGCCAAAAAAGTAGTGCAAATGTTTTTTTTGGATCCGGAAGTAGTGCAAAATTGGCCCAGCAGCGATGGATTTAACACGGACTTGTCATAGGACGGATGTCCACAATTCAACAGCCGTTGCCGTGAATTTGCATCACTTCTTACTCTGTGGTTCAAATTCAGTGTTTTGGATGTTAATTAAAAAATGATGTCATATTTTGACAAATAAATAATTTGTATAATTTTTTTATGATTTTTAATGCATTCTAACGCTTGTCCGAAACGTTTGAATTAAAATATTTGGAAAAATTCGCAATATTTCTTGAATGGATTTTAATTTTTTCGACAAAATTTCAAAAATTTGTACCATTTTTTTAAAGCATACTCTGTTTTTAATCTTTTTGAAACAAAAAAATTAAATTTACCCATTAAAAATAAGAAAAAAGCGAGTTATAAATAATTGAATTAAAAGAACTTCCTGTGTAGTTGAAATAAAGAGCATCTTTGGAAGTACATCTTTTGGAAGTGCTTTTAAAGCTGTGGCTTTGGAAGAACTCCCAAATTCCAAGTTGTGGCTTTGGAAGAACTTCCAACTCTAAAAATTTTAAATAGCGGACATTGAAGAAATAAACATATTCCAAAATAAGGATATTTTAGTTTTTAAAAAATGTTGAGATTCTGTACTCAACATTTTTTAATTTTGCAAATGTGAAACGTGAAATGTGTTTTTCCGCCACGCTGAAACGCCCAGAAGGAGATGAAATACACACATGGTGTCCTTAGCAATAATGCTTACAGCTAGCCACTGAGCCGGTTGCCACAGTTGGTAGAATTCTACAAAAAAGGGAAATTTTTTACTGTTTTGTAGATTGGTAGAATTCTAGATTTTGGTATATTTTGCAAAGTGGTACACCTTCATAAATTTTCTATTGAAATAAACTGTTAGTAAAATTGTCTATAGAAATACATTTTAATCAAACTTTTCTAAAGAAATAAAATTTTGACAAAGTTTTCTATATAAATTAAATTTACAAAACATTTTCTATGGAAACAGAATTTTGACAAAATTTCCCATAGAAATAAATTTTTAACAAAATTTTCTATAGAAATAATATTTTCAAAAAATTTTCTATAGAAACACATTGTTGACAAAATATTTATAGAAACAAATTGTTAACAAAATTTTCTATAAAAATAAAATTTTCAAAAAAAATTCGATAGAAATAAATTGTTGACAAAATTTAGTATAGAAATAAAATTTTTGCAAAATTTTCTAAAATAAAATTTTTGCAAAATTTTCTAAAATAAAATTTTAACAAAAATTTCTATAAAAATACAATTTTAACAAAGTTTCCTATAGAAATAAAATTTTGACAAAGTTTTCTATAGAAATAAAATTTCGGCAAAATTTTCTATAGAATAAACATGGGTGAACATTTTCCATGGAAATAAAATTTGGACAAAATTTTCGATAGAAATAATATTTTGACAAAATTTTCTATAGAAATAAAATTTTGACAAAATTTTTAATAGAAATAAAATTTGACAAAATTTTCTATAGAAATAAAATTTTGACAAAATTTTCTATAGAAATAAAATTTTGACAAAATTTCCTATAGAAATAAAATTTTGACAAAATTTCCTATAGAAATAAATTGTTAACAAAATTTTCTATAGAATAAAAATAGGGGAAAAATTTTCCATGGAAATAATATTTTGACAAAATTTTCTAAAGAAATATTATTTAGACAAAATTTTCTATAGAAATAAAATTTTCAAAAAATTTTCTATAGAAATAAATTGTTGACAAAATTTTCCATGGAAATAAAATGTTGATAAAATTTCCTATAGAAATAACTTGTTAACAAAATTTTCTGTAGCAATAAAATTTTCACAAAATTTTCTACACAAATAAAATTTTGACAAAATTTTCTATAGAAATAAAATTTTCACAAAATTTTCTTTAGAAATAAAATTTTGACAAAATTTTCTATAGAAATAAAATTTTGACAAAATTTTCTATAGAAATAAAATTTTGACAAATTTTTCTATGGGAATAAAATTTTGAAAAATTTTTCTATGGGAATAAAATTTTGAAAAATTTTTCTATAGAAATAAAATTTTGACACGCTCACGCTCAAAATAAACTCAGCCAACTGCACTCAAATCGATGATTTGACGGTGGCAAAGGAAAAGAGATATGTTTGTACGAATTTATTTCGGCATAAGCCGGCTATCGTTTAAACCTTGTGTGGCTCACTTTTGGGTTTAGTGAACTGCCTCAATTCACTGCAAGTAGAGGATGCTGATGAGGAATGTGGTAATTCCGAAACGTGCGTCCATCCAACCATCTTGCAGTCTATAGGGCTTTGCCCAAATAAATTTGACAAATATTCTTTTCCTCTGTTGGTTAAGCTACACTTGTAGTTAAGTCAATGCATGGTTTTAAGCTGAAATCAAAAACAACAACAATGATTAAAAGAAAAACCCAAGAACAACAAATTAAACCGAAATTGTGACAAAATTTTCTATAGAAATAAAATTTTGACAAAATTTTCTAATGCTATAAAATTTTCAAAAAATTTTCTATAGAAATAAAAATTTCAAAAAATTTTCTATAGAAATAAATTGTTGACAAAATTGTCGATAGAAATAATATTTCGACAATTTTTTCTATAAAATAAAATTTTGTTAAAATAAAAAAAATTGGCAAAAATTTCTATAAATATAAAATATTCACAACATTTTCTATAGAAATAAAATTGTAAAAAAATTTACTAAAGAGTTATATTTCTACAGCAATATCATTTTCAAAAAATTTTCTATAGCAATACAATTTTCAAAAAAGTTTCTATAGAAATGACATTTTTACAAAATTTCCCATAGAAATAAATTGTTAACAAAATTTTCTATACAAAAAAAAAAAATTTTCAAAAAATTTTCTATAGAAATAAATGGTTGACAAAATTTCAATAGAAATAAAATGAACTTTTATATAGAAACTTTTATATAGAAATAAAATTTTGACACAATTTTCTTAAATAAAATTTTGACAAACATTTCTTTAAAAATAAAATTTTGACAAAATTTTCTATGGAAATAAAATTTTGAAAAAATTAAATAAAGAATTAAAATTCTATAGCAATATTAGTTTCAAAAAAGATTCTATAGAAGTGACATTTTTAATAAATTTCTTATAGAAATAAACTGTTAATAAAATTTTCTATAGAAATAAAGTTTTGACAAAATTTTCTATGGAAATAAAATTTTGACAAAATTTTCTATAGAAATAAAATTTTGTCAAAATTTCCTAGAGAAATAAATTGTTTACAAAATTTTCTATAGAAATAAAATTTTCAAAAAATTTTCTATAGAAATAAATTGTTGACAAAATTTCAAACAAATAAAATTTTCAAAAAAGTTTATATAGAAATAAAATTTTCAAAAAATTTTCTATAGAAATAAAATTTTGACAAAATTTTCTATAGAAGTATAATTATACAAAATTTCCTATAATAATAAAATTTTGACAAAATTTCCTATTGAAATACATTTTTAACAAATTTTTTTTTTATAGAAATAAAATTGTCAAAAAATTTGCTATAGAAATAAATTGTTGACAAAATTTCAAAGAAATAAAATTTTAAAAAAAGTTTCTATAGAAATAACATTTTGACAAAATTTTTTATAGAAATAAAATTTTGACAAAATTTTTTATAGAAATAAAATTTTGACAAAATTTTCTATAGAAATAAAATTTTGACAAAATTTTCTATAGAAATAAAATTTTGTCAAACTTATAATTTTACAAAATTTCCTATAATAATAAAATTTTGACATAATTTTCTAAAATAAAATTAAAAAAAAAAAAAAATCTATAAAAATACAAATTTGACAAAATTTCCTATAGAATTAAAATTTTGTCAATCTATTCTATAGAATTATAATTTTGACAAAATTTAGTATAAGAATAAAATTTTGACAACATTTTCTATAGAAATAAAATTTTTTAGGAAATTTTCTGCAGAAAAACAATTTTGACTAAATTTTCTATAGAAATAAAATTTTACAAAATAGGATTTTTTTAGAAAATCTAAAAAAAAATGTCCGATTTGGATTTAGATTTAAATATACGTATACTTTTACAATAGTTTTTAAATATGATATTATGTAATTTTACCAACTTTTAGCTTAGAAAAATACAGTTTTTCGCCAACATCATTTACCTGCTGTGAAGTCATAAATGTAATAAATAGAATATCTATGGAATTTAATAGAACATGCCAGTCAAGAAGTCAAATCTGGTTTAAATTGGTCTATAAGGGATCTATATCCAAACATTGTAATATATAAACCACATACACTCACAGAAATTATAATGAACAAAGTTCACGTTTCAAAACGATCCTCTCGTGATAGTGGATCACCCCATATATGGTGTCAAACGGAGGACAGACGCCCAGTGTTTCGATCGCATACAATGAATGGACAAAAATAGAAGCAGGCATTGTATGAAAGCACAACTTTAAAGGACCTTGTTGAAGGTCAAAACTAATACAAATGCAAACTTTGGTTCCTATCGTACCACTCCTTTACATACCTCCTATACAAAGGGATCAAAAATAGTTGATTGCATAAAAGGATATGATAACACAAATAACAAAATGTCCGTAATTTGGGAGCGGTTATAGATCAATCTTTGAAATGTTGCATGGTTAGAGCAGAGATATTGGCCAAGTAGTGAGGTAAATTTTGAGACGCTAGGTGGATTGGAACTATACAGACAAGCCTGTACAATTGGTCCCCTCGTTTATGGGAAAAGTTTATCAATTTTTCAGTTTTTTTTAGAATCTCGAGTCGTTTTGTTAAATAATATTAAAATTCCTCAAAATGCCACAAAGATGGCCGAAAAGGAAAATTTGTTAAAATTAAAAAAAAAAAAACAACAAATAAAGTTAATATCTAAAGTTTACAGTATGTTATTTGTGGATGATAATTAACAGCAAGCATAAAATAAAATTGAAAACTAGAACCTCATACAATTAAATGCAATACATGACAAAAACTCGTTCATCCAAAAACCCTTCATGTTATAAATAAGGGAGTTTTTACCAAAAATATACTCCAAAAGCAAACAATTTTTCAAAACTATTTCTTATCAAAAAATAGCAGAATTTTATTTTTTGATTCAATAATATTCTCCATAATCAACCCAAAAAATAGTGTGAGAACAAAATTGAGAAATATATATTTTTTGGCGTCCTTTCTTATTTATCTTTATGGGTAAAAAAATTTTCAAAACTTTAACAAGTTTTCTATAAAAACTTATATTACTCCATAAAACATCATCATTAGTTTATTTTTGTTCAAAAAGAAATTTAAGAAAATTTCCATTCTATTTCTTAAACTAAGTAAAACAATTTTTTTTATTTAATTCATGGATTTCTCTTAAAATGCATCACATGAAGCAACAATGTTTCATTTTGGCAAACAAAAAAAAAATCAACTACGTGCTTAAGTGGCCATTGATAAAGCTTTGGTCAATTTAATTAATATTTTAACAATATTTATATTTAATCTATGGCATTTTCGTAATAAAAAAATCGTTTCTCTTTTCATTGCTGCAATTCCCTCTGGACATTATACATCAGAGGAATTGAATATTCTCGAGGGCAAATGCTACATAAGGTCAAGCAACCACTTCACAGCCCACTTGACAACCAAAGGCACTACCGCTATCATATTGATGGCAATCAACGATTTAACAAAGGGAAGTGAATATTTTTGCCCATTTTGTTTGTAGTAATATTATTGGCCTATTGTCGGAATAAAATTTTTAATAATGGTCTCAACTCAAACATGTGTCCCGGCTTAATGGAAAAGCAATGTAAAAATATATATATATTATATTTCATCTCATTTCCACAGGCTTATGGATGAAAGGCTAATTAAGTTAATGTTTTCGTTATGGACATTAATGGAATAAATGCTAAATTTTAGCTTGAACCTTCGAAATCGTTAAAAGAAAAAAAAACTTAATACATTTCATAAAACCCCAATATGGCCTATTAGATTATTATTTCTAATTAGGGTATAGCCTATTACAAAGAAGAAAAAATTGTCCTTAAAAATCTAATTTAAAGGCATTTTAGGATATATATCTGTTTGCAGGAAAATTGCCTTTGGCTATTGGGGTCATTTTGACTGCCTCGCCCTGTATAGTATAAAAAATCCAAAAACCAAAATTATGTAAACCATAAAACACTAGGAGTTGGGTTATGACTTTAGGGAGAAGGTCAATGTAATTCAATACAAGCACTTACATAAATGGTTCAATATTTTTTTTAGGGGTTTCATTATTTTGCCATAGGGATCTGTTTTAAAGTGTTCCATAAAATATGAAATGTATATAGGTCTATGCTTACAAAGGAAAATGAGATAGAAGGCCATGACAAAGGCTAAGTTTTTTATTTGATATGGGAAAGTCAATGTTTTTTCTTTTTGAGATAATAATAATTTAGAAATTATTTATGGGAGGAGGATACTCGAATAAATTTGTAAAAATATTTGATTAAATTTATTCATAATTTTCCAATTACTGATTCAGCTAAAGCTTGTAGGGTATTATATAAAATTATATGAAAAATATAAACTGCACCGTAATCTATGTTAACGTACGCTAAACCTACTATGAGATTTTACTGACAGACCGTTTTGTTTTTCAGGCTATCTTTAACTATTCAGACCTAAAATATCCTAGGTTTAAGTGATAGTGTTGCTTATATTCACATTTTGTTTATTTTGAAGAAAATGTCTTATTGAGTAAGATACTCGTGAAAGAGCTCCCTGTCTAGTGCTTACGGGAAATTAGAGCAACTTTTCATTTACCTATCCTAGTGAAATTCAGCGACGACTAAGGAACAGATGAATGAGTGAAATGTACCCGGCGATTGTGTCCCGCCAAAAACTAAAACTGTATTACCGGTAAAGGCTACATTTTTCTGAACCCAGAAACGATTTTTATAACCTCCACCATAGGATGTTTGGGGTGGGGGGGGGGATGTTATATTAACTTTGTCATTCCGTTTGTAACACATCGAAATATTGCTCTAAGACCCCATAAAGTATATATATTCTGGGTCGTGGTGAAATTCTGAGTCGATCTGAGCATGTCCGTCCGTCTGTTGAAATCACGCTAACTTCCGAACGAAACAAGCTATCGACTTGAAACTTGGCACAAGTAGTTGTTATTGATGTAGGTCGGACGGTATTGCAAATGGGCCATATCGGTCCACGTTTACGTATAGCCCCCATAGAAACGGACCCCCAAATTTGGCTTGCTAGGCCTCATAGAGAAGAAAATTTCATCCGATCATGCTGAAATTTGGTACATGGTGTTGATATATGGTCTCTAACTACCATGCAAAAATTGGTCCCAATCGAACCATAATTATATATATCCCCCATATAAACCGATCCTCAGATTTGGCTTGCGGAGCCTCAAAGAGAAACAAATTTCATCCGATCCGCCTGAAATTTGGTACATGATGTTGGTATATGGTCTCTAACAACCATCCAAAAATTCGTCCACATCGGTTCACAATTATATATAATCCCCCATATAAACCGATCCCCCGATTTGGCTTGCGGAGCTTCTAAGAGAAGCTAATTTCGTCCAATCCGGTTGAAATTTGGAACATGGTGTTAGTATATGATCTCTAACAACCGTGCCAAAATTGGTCCATATCGGTCCATAATTATATATAGCCCCCATATAAACCGTTCTCCAGATTTGACCTCCGGAGCCTCTTGGAGGAGCAAAATTAATCCGATCTGGTTCAAATTTGGATCGTGGTGTTAGTATATGGCCGCTGACAACCATACCAAAAATTGTTCCATATCGGTCTAAAGTTATATATAGCCGATCTCCAATCACACAAAAATTGGTCCATATCGGTTCATAATCATAGTTGCCACTCGAGCCAAAAATAATCTACCAAAATTTTATTTCTATAGAAAATTTTGTCAAAATTTTATTTCTACAGAAAATTTTGTCAAAATTTTATTTCTATAGAAAATTTTGTTAAAATGTTATTTCTATAGAAAATTTTGTTAAAATTTTATTTTGATAGAAAATTTTGTTGAAATGTTGTTTCTATAGAAAATTTTGTTAAAATTTTATTTTGATAGAAAATTTTGTTGAAATGTTGTTTCTATAGAAAATTTTGTTAAAATTTTATTTTTATAGAAAATTTTTTAAAAATTGTATTTCTATAGAAAATTTTGTCAAAATTTCATTTCTATTGAAAATTTTGTAAAAATTTTATTTCCATAGAAAATTTAGTCAAAATTTTATATCTATAAAAAATGTTGTTAAAGTTTTATTTCTATAGAAAATTTTGTCAAACTGATTTATATATGTATTTAATCGGTCTTTTTTAATGTAATATATACCACGTATGGTACAATTTAGAATACGGTGTTAGGAGGTTTTAGGATACCTTGCCATCGGCAATCGTTACCGCAACTTAAGTAATTCGATTGTGGATGGCAGTGTTTAGAAGAAGTTTCTACGCATTCCATGGTGGAGGGTACATAAGCTTCGGCCTGGCCGAACTTACGGCCGTATATACTTGTTTTTCATTGATTTTCTTTTTTTATGCGAAATTTATTTGATCAAAACTTTACTTTTCACATAAAACGGCCTAATTCCGTACTTTCTAAAACTTGCCAACAAAGACTGCTTCGGAAGTGAAAAAAATCGATAGGGGATACCGGGATACGATTTAAAAGAAATGTTTTGTGGGCTTGTCCAAAGGGACTGCATCGGAAGTGGAAAAAAACTTTATGGGGGATTCCGGGATGCGTTTTGAAAGAAATTTATGTGGACTTGCCCAAAGGGACTGCATCGGAAGTGGAAAACACTTGATGGGGGACTTTAATGACGTGAACTAGAAATTAATCACTGAAAAAAATACTCACCTAATATGCGTAAATTTCGAGTCCAAAAATATAGGTTTCATATATTTTTGGATTCGAAATTTACGCAACGTTAAGGACAAATTTCTTTAAAATATTATCATTTTATTTAAAAGAAAATTTATAATGGTTGCTTAAAAAATATTTTTCATTAAATTTAGGATGCAAATTTTGGAAATTTGCGTCCCTCTGTTAAAGTCGTAGGTCTTTGAAGTAAGGCACATTTTCCTTAAACTAAAGATTTTTTTTTTATTTGAAGAAGTCATTTTTAAATCACCTGATATTGTGAATCTTTAGATTTAAATATAGGCTAAGACTTATTTTTTTAGGATTTGCATCTTTGGTTATTATTGTTAGGTTTTTCGTGTTCTTCGATATTTATTTTCAAATAAAAGTTTTTCTGTTTTTTCTCAATCACAAAAAACAGAAAAAAAGGTTTTTTTATTGTATTAAGAAATCTCCTTTTACTATGTGTTATAATTTGGATTTTGAAACTGGAAAACTTTATCTGAATACCCTTATTAATATAACGCAAAAAAATCGATGTATACAAATTTTAGTTGGATTGTTTCTAAATTTAAAGGCAGAGAGGTTAAAAAAACATGACTTTATTTTAAAGAAGCCGAATCTTTGGTTCGGAATCAATATCAAAATCCTTAAGGGAAGGTAGAAATCTATGGATTCATGTATACTTTTGTTGTGAGTGTGGCTTTGCCAACTTCATCCGCTTTAAAAGTGATTATGTTGCCCCCAAAAAAATCCCACTTTTCTAAAATGTTTTTATTTTTGTAGGCTACAAATTTATTGGAACTCGATTGATGACTAGCATAAACCTAGCGCCCTATCTAGCTATCACAAAAGTTTATGGACGGACAGATATATACAAATGCTATTGACCGATTCCTCAATAGGATGTAATTCTACGAATTAATCTATAACTTATATTTAACCAAGAGCCATTTCATTCCATCTTCCTTTTTATAGTTTCGAACAAGTAAGGAAAGTCTAAAGTCGGGCGGCGCCGACTATATTATATCCTGAACCACTTGTAGATCCAAATTTTCGATACCACATCAAATCCGTCAAATGTGTTGCGTGCTATATATAAACCTTATGTTCCCATATACATATATTTAAATCTGACTCGATCTGAAAAAAATTGTTAGACTTATGTATACTTAAAATTTAAGTCGGCTAATGCCCTGGGGTGGACCAAAATGTTAGTAAAACAAGTATATACAGCACTAAGTTCGGCCGGGCCGAATCTTAAATACCCACCACCATGAACCAAATATTAGGGTTTCCTTTGAAATTTCATGAGGGCTTGAGGCCTTGACAACACTTCCCGAAGATAAATTTAAAGATTTCACATATGAGGACTATATCAGATTCTGGATTTATAAGAACCATTTTTGTTTGAGTTTTAGAGGAATCATTAACATCTCTTGTAAGTGTGCAAGAAAATTATAAAATAACGTCTTGATTTGAAATCTTAAATCTGTAGAAGTAAAATCTGGAAATTTTACATTGAGTTTCAAGCAATTTTCTGATCAGTGCGCCTTCTACACCCTCAAGAAGTGAAGTCGGTCTATATGGAGGCATTACCAAATGGACCGATAAAAACTTAACCCGATACACGTTTTTGTGAGCCTAAAATACCAGAATATTTACAATTCAAGGCAAATCAGATAAAAACTTGATTCTAGAACCCCAAGGAGTTAAATCGGGAGATCGTTCTTATGGGGGCTATACTAAAATATGGACCGATACTCACCGTTTTCGGCACACCTCTCTATGACCCGAAAATACCTTTAGATTTCCAATTTCAGGCAAATAGGATAAAAACTTCCGATTCTAGAAGCACAAGAAGTATAATCGGGAAATCGGTCTATATGGGGGCTATACCAAAATATGGACCGATATTCACCATTTTCGGCACACCTCTTTATGGTCCTTTATGGTATAAGCCGAAGACCCCAAATCGGGAGGTCGTTTTATATGGGGACCATACCAAAACATGGACCGATACTCACAGTTTTTGGCACACGTATTTGTGGTCCTACAATACCTCTAGATTTCCAATTTCAGGTAAATTGAATAAAAACTGCGGTTTCTATAAGCCCCAGAAGTAAAATCGGGAGATCGGTCTGTATGGGGGCTATACCAAAACATGGACCGATACTCACCATTTTTGGCACACCTCTTTATGGTCATAAAATACCTCTAGATTTCAAGCCCAAGACCCCAAATCGGGAGGTCGGTTTATATGGGGACTATACCTAAACCTGGACCGATATAGCCCATCTTCGAGCTTGACCTGTCTGCAGACAAAAGACGAGTTTGTGCAAAATTTCAGCACTATTGCTTCATTATTGAAGACTGTAGCGTGATTACAACAGACAGACAGACGGACATCGTTATATCGTCTTAGAATTTCTTCCTGATCAAGAATATATATAATTTGTGTAGTCGGAAATCGATATTTCGATGTGTTACAAACGGAATGACAATCTTATTATACCCCCGTCACCATTCCATGGTGGTGGGTATAAACATATGGGAAACATTTAAATCTGAAGCAATTTTTAGGCAACTTTGCAAAATTGTTTTTATGATCTATCGGTCGATAGATATGTATTAGACGCATAGGAAAATTGGAATCATTTTTACAAGTTTTCGACGTAGCTGTGTCATTTTTACAAGGAAAATGTGGGTATTTTGGCCAATTTTGCCGAAATCACAAACATCTTATATATGGGAGTTATATCTAAATCTGAACCGGTTTCAATCAAATTTGGCGTGCAAAGCTACAATATTAATTCTACTCCCTTTGCAAAATTTCACTTAAATCGGATTACAACTTTCACCTCTGTTGTCATATGAGTGAAAATCGGGGGACATATATATGTTATATATGGGAGCTATATCCAAAACTTAACCGATTTCTTCCAAAATCAATAGGGTTCTATTCTGACCCAAAATACATACTTGTGTCAAATTTGAAGTCGATTGAATTTAAATTGCGACCTAGACTTTGATTACAAAAATGTGTTCACAGATAGGCGGACATGGCTCGACTCAGGGGCCTAGATCGACTCAGGGGCCGACTCTGAACAATATTGCCTAAGACACCATATATCTATCTCGTCTCCTTCTGGGTGTTGCGAACATATGCACTAACTTATAATACCCTGTTCCACAGTGTGGCGCAGGGTATAAAAAACGGTTTACCCCAAGGGGCAATGCTCTTTGGCGCATATCCCATAAGTAAATTTAAATTTGAGATATGTGCGTACAGACTTTGGATCTATGCAAATCAACTAGCATTGATATTTTAAGGATAACAAATTTTTGTTCACAAGACGACAGTTCTTTTTCTATGTATTTGACTTTGGCTTACCATAATCAATTATTGGGGATTAAATATACCTTAATGGGTTTTCACATTTGCAAACGTCACTCCAAAGTTAAAAGCAAATTTTTATAGCACTTAAGTATGTATAGAAATTTGTTTCCATTTTCCAGCTTCTTAGGTAATTTTCATATGAAATTCTAGACCATACATTCGCAAATCTAAATCCTTTCTGTATTTGGAATAAGAGAAGTTTGCACATAAAAAATTGACCATCATTAAATTTCAAGTCGACCTAAAAAAAGCATTTGCTACGAATACTACTGATACAAAAAAATATGATTTCTCTTTTTACTTTATATGTGTGTGTTATTTATAAAACATAAATAAGGATTTTATGCCATTGCTAAACAATCTCCCTCATCAGGCCCCAAACACAATAGCTAACTCATATGAAGGACATTCATACGTATGCATTGTAAAAACAAACAAAAAAACAAACCAAAAACATAATGGATATACACCACCAGAACAAATATAATGGAAAACAACAAAACAAATCAGACTCCATGAAAAAGAGGTCATTTTAGAGATGAAATTTAAAAATCCCATTTGAAAAACCCACTCGAAACACACACAATGATATTTTAAGGATTTTTCTATTGAAAAATGCTTCGAATTTAAAGTGTACCCTATTGAGAAATTATCTTTGGACACCATAACGTATGAGTGCTATTTAGATAAATGGATTGGAATATAAATCACACGCACCATTGGACATGGTCATTGTACGAGTGTTGTATGTAGGTGGTGGTTTTCTTTGTTGGACTGTGTTGTCTACTTTTGGTTAGTGTTAAATGAACTTTTTTTTAATACAGGCTGTTACTCTTTTTTGACAATTTATTGACTACATATATATATATATAGCTTGTTGAGATTTAAATAGTTTATGAATGAGTTGTGGTTGTCCCAAAAGGGTTGTCCCAAATGTGAATATTATTTACTGATTTTAATCTGAAATTAAAATAATAATATAGACATAACAAACCCAACAAGTAAAGGGTGATTTGTTAAGAGCTTGATAACTTTTTTTTTGAAAAAAACGCATAAAATTTGCAAAATCTCATCGGTTCTTTATTTGAAACGTTAGATTGGTCCATGACATTTACTTTTTGAAGATAATTTCATTTAAATGTTGACCGCGGCTGCGTCTTAGGTGGTCCATTCGGAAAGTCCAATTTTGGGCAACTTTTTCGAGCATTTCGGCCGGAATAGCCCGAATTTCTTCGGAAATGTTGTCTTCCAAAGCTGGAATAGTTGCTGGCTTATTTCTGTAGACTTTAGACTTGACGTAGCCCCACAAAAAATAGTCTAAAGGCGTCAAATCGCATGATCTTGGTGGCCAACTTACCGGTCCATTTCTTGAGATGAATTGTTCTCCGAAGTTTTCCCTCAAAATGGCCATAGAATCGCGAGCTGTGTGGCATGTAGCGCCATCTTGTTGAAACCACATGTCAACCAAGTTCAGTTCTTCCATTTTTGGCAACAAAAAGTTTGTTAGCATCGAACGATAGCGATCGCCATTCACCGTAACGTTGCGTCCAACAGCATCTTTGAAAAAATACGGTCCAATGATTCCACCAGCGTACAAACCACACCAAACAGTGCATTTTTCGGGATGCATGGGCAGTTCTTGAACGGCTTCTGGTTGCTCTTCACTCCAAATGCGGCAATTTTGCTTATTTACGTAGCCATTCAACCAGAAATGAGCCTCATCGCTGAACAAAATTTGTCGATAAAAAAGCGGATTTTCTGCCAACTTTTCTAGGGCCCATTCACTGAAAATTCGACGTTGTGGCAGATCGTTCGGCTATTCATGATGAAATGTCAAAGCATACTGAGCATCTTTCTCTTTGACACCATGTCTGAAATCCCACGTGATCTGTCAAATACTAATGCATGAAAATCCTAACCTCAAAAGAATCACCCTTTATATACGGCCGTAAGATCGGCCAGGCCGAATCTTATGTACCCTCAACTATGGATTGCGTAGAAACTTCAACTAAAGACGGTCATACACAATTGAATTACTTGGGTTGCGGCCGTCTTTTAAATTATGAGTCCATGCGGGATATATATTAGGCAAAACAAAGGCCGAATAAATACGTATATATTCAGTTCTTGACCGGTATATATAGGGAAGATATAATAGTGAACCGATATGAACACTTGTGCTGTAATTATAAAGCCAGAATTGTTATATGGTAGTCGCTTTATAGCCCCCATATACAATTATGAACACGATTCTACCAAAAATGACAGATTTTTTACTGTTTGGTAGATTGGCAGAATTCTTGATGTTTTGGAAGATTTTGCAAAATATTCCTCTCTAACTAAGAGGTGCTTCATAAATTTTCTATAGAAAATTTTCTACAAAAGTAAAATTCTGAAGAAAAAAAAAAATTCTATAGAAATATAAAATTTTGACAAAATTTGCTATAGAAATAAATTATAAACAAAATTTTCTATAGAGATTATGTATTGACAAGATTTTCTATAGAAATAAAATTTTGACAAAATTTTCTAAAGAAATAAAATGTTGACAAAATTTTATTTCTATAGAAATAAACAATTTTGACAAAAATTTCTATGGCAATAAAATTTCGGTAGATTATTTTTGGCTCTTTGAGGCTCCCCAAGCCAAATCTAGGGATCGGTTTATATGGGGGCAATATATAATTATGAACCGATGTGGACCAATTGTTGCATGTTTGTTAGAGACCATATTCTAACACCATGCCCCAAATTTCAGCCGGATCGGATGAAATTTATTTCTTTTAGAGGCTACGCAGACCAAATCTGGGGATCGGTTTATATAGGGGCTATATATAATTATGGACCGATGTGGACCAATTTTTGTATGGTTGTTAGGGAATATATACTAACACCATGTACCAAATTTCTGCCGGATCGGATGAAATTTGCTTTCCTTAGAGGCTCCGAAAACCAAATCTGGGGATCGGTTTATATGGGGGCTAGATGTGGAACAATTTTAGCATGGTTTTTGGAGACCATATACCAACACCATGTACCAAATTTCAGCCGGATCGGATTAAATTTGCTTCTCTTTGATGCTCCGCAAGCCAAATCTGGGGGTGCGTTTATATGGGGGCTATATATAAATATGAACCGATGTGGACCAATTTTGGCACGGTTGTTAGAGACCATATTCTAACACCATGCCCCAATTTTCATTAAAAAAAAAAAATTAAATCAAAAATTTGAAATCCTCAAAATAAGTCTATAATCCTATATTTCAGATTTTTTTAAATTTTTAACTCAAAAATTTAATAACATTGAAGATTATTTCTTTAAATCAAAAATAAATTTATTTATTTTAATTAATATTCATAATTTAATGAAAAATAATTACAACAAACGCTCGTATACAAAAAATCTTTATTTTAAAGAAATTTGTCCCCAATGTTATATAAATTACGTATCACAGAATTTGGGTTCCCTAATCATTCAATTTAGGTAATTTTTTTTCTGTGTATTTATCACTGTAAACGCGTTAGTGTGTTTATGGCTCACACACACTTACACAAATTTTGGAAAAATTTTTAGAAAATTTTCTATAGAAATAAAATTTTTACAAAATTTTCTATAGAAATAAAATTTTGACTCAATGTTCCTTAAAAATAAAATTTTGACAAAATTTTCTATAGAAATAAAATATTGATAAATTTTTCTATAGAAATAAAATTTTTGACAACTTTTTCTATAGAAATAAAATTTTGACAAAATTTTTTACAGAAATAAAATTTTGAACAATTTTTCTATAGAAATAAAATTTTGACAAAATTTTCCCTAGAAATACAATTTTTGACAAAATGTTCTATAGAAATAAAATTTGGCAAAATTTTATACAGAAATAAAATGTTGACAAAAATTTTCTATAGCAATAAAGTTTTATAAATTTTTCTATAGAAATAAAATTTTGACAAAATTTTCTACAGAAATAAAATTTTGACAAAATTTTCTGAAGCAATAAAATTTTAATACATTTTTCTATAGAAATGAAATTTTGACAAAATTTTCTACAGAAATAAATTGTTGCAAAAATTTTCTGAGGAAGAAAGTTATAGTTAAATTTTCTATAGAAATAAAATTTTGACAATATTTTCTATAGAAATAAAATTTTGAAAAAAATTTCTATAGAAATACAATTTTGACAAAATTTTCTATAGAAATAAAATTTTGACAAAAATTTTTATAGAAATAAAATTTTGGCAAAATAATCTTTAAAAAAAAAATTTTGACAAAATTTTTTACAGAAATAAAATTTTGACAAAAATTTTCTATACCAATAAAATGTTGATAAATTTTTCTATAGAAATAAAATTTTGACAAAGTTTTCTATAGAAATAAAATGTTGACAAAATTTTCTATAGAAATAAAATATTGACAAAATAATCTTTAAAAATAAAATTTTGACAAAATTTTTTACAGAAATAAAATTTTGACAAAAATTTTCTATACCAATAAAATGTTGATAAATTTTTCTATAGAAATAATATTTTGACAAAGTTTTCTATAGAAATAAAATTTTGAAAAAATTTTCTATAGAAATAAAATTGTGAAAAAAATTTTCTATAAAAATAAAATGTTAACAAAATTTTCTATAGAAATACAATTTTGACAAAATTTTCTGTAGAAATAAAATTTTGACAAAATTTTCTATAGAAATAAAATTTTGACAAAATTTTTTATAGAAATAAAATCTTGACAAAAATTTTTATAGAAATAAAATTTTGGCAAAATAATCTTTAAAAAGAAATTGACAAAATTTTTTTTAGAAATAAAATTTTGGCAAAATAATCTTTAAAAATAAAATTTTGACAAAATTTTCTATAGAAATATATTTTGGAGATTGCCATTGCACTGGCTTTAATTTTTCGGTCACTTCATAATTTGTTTGGCGACCTTTCAAAGTCAAATTTGGTCTGGCCAGACCAAGTAGTCTATACTAGGGTTAATTAGTGCCACCCGATAACCTCTATCGAATGCTCCAAATGATTCAGGTTCGATGTCGCAATTTGTAAACTTTTGGTAGACGGTAGAGACGTCTATGGTACCTTCTCCGTACAAACTGAATGTGTCCCCAGAGGATGCGACTGCTTTTTGATCGCGACGAAGAGTACATGTCGAAATTGCTAATTTGTTTCTCTTGAATATTCCATTTCTGAGCATGAAAAATTACGAAATCATCAAACAAATAAAAAATATTCAATTAAAAATTTAATTGATTCAACAATTTTTTAATTGAAACAAAAATTAATAGTGTCAATTATTTTTTTAATTGACTTTCAATTAATTTTTTGATTGATACTATAATTTCTGTGATTGAAGATACAAAATATTTTTTTGTGTGTACTATTGAAAAAACGCAAACTCTAATTTAAGACCTTAAGAGGTTGGCTGATAAGTCACCGGTCTAACAAAGAAAAACACATTTTTTGTCAAAATTCGTTTTTATTATTCAACATAGTTCCCTTCAAGAGCGACACAACGATTATAACGACCTTCCAATTTTTTGATACCATTTTGGTAGTACTCCTCCGGTTTTGCCTCAAAATAGGCCTCAGTTTCGGCGATCACCTCTTCATTGCAGCCAAATTTTTTCCCTGCGAGCATCCTTTTGAAAACTGAGAACAAGAAAAATTCGCTGGGGGCCAGATCTGGAGAATACGGTGGGTGGGGAAGCAATTCGAAGCCCAATTCATGAATTTTTGCCATCGTTCTCTATGGCTTGTGGCACGGTGGGTTGGCTTGGTGGAACAACACTTTTTTCTTCTTCATATGGGGCCGTTTTGCCGCGATTTTGACCTTCAAACGCTCCAATAACGCCATATAATAGTCACTGTGGATGGGTTTTCCCTTCTCAAGATAATAGATAAAAATTATTCCATGCGCATCCCAAAAAACAGAGGCCATTACTTTGTCAGCGGACGTTTGAGTTTTTCCACGCTTCGGAGACGGTTCACCGGTCGCTGTCCACTCAACCGACTGTCGATTGGACTCAGGAGTGTAGTGATGGAGCCATGTTTCATCCATTGTCACATATCGACGGAAAAACTCGGGTGTATTACGAGTTAACAGCTGCAAACACCGCTCAGAATCATCAACACGTTGTTGTTTTTGGTCAAATGTGAGCTCGCGCGCCACCCATTTTGCACAGAGTTTCCGCATATCCAAATATTGATGAATGATATGACCAACACGTTCCTTTGATGTCTTTAAGGCCTCTTCTATCTCGATCAACTTCATTTTACGGTCATTTAAAATCATTTTGTTGATTTTTTTTGGTAACCACCTCTTTCGGGCGTCCACTGCGTTCACCATCCTCCGTGCTCATTTCACCACGCTTGAATTTTGCATACCAATCAATTATTGTTGATTTCCCTGGGGCAGAGTCCGGACACTCATTATCAAGCCAAGTTTTTGCTTCCACCGTATTTTTCCCCTTCAGAAAACAGTATTTTATTAAAACACGAAATTCCTTTTTTTCTTTTTTTTCACAATAACAAAAGTTGCTTCACAAAAGACGCGCTATCTCACAAACTAATTGACTTACAGACGTCAAATTTTGACACGAATCATTTGAAGGTTGGTACTATATAAAAATAAGATGCATTTAATACTAGCGACGCCATATATGTGTCAGACCGCGGACTTATCAGCCAACCTGTTAATGATTTGATCCTGTATTTATTATGGGCAAGGAACTGGTTTAGGGATAGCTTTATTATTTATTTCGAACCTGTTTCGATTGATTGAAAAAATTTGTTTGGAAAAAATTGTTAAATCAGCTTTGACAAAGACACTTACCTCTAATAAAGGGACTTAAAGTTAACCACTTTTTATTTAAAACACACTCCATTTGCTCCAAGAATATTTCATACATTTTAAATTATTCCCAATACATGTTCACACACATATCAAATTGTTGAAATTTCCTCCAGTCAATACCACAATGACCTTCACACTTTATGGTGCTAGCTACAAAACGCAATTTTTCTCTCTCTCACATACTCATGTTCGTAACAAATTCTCATTTACGTTGCTTCATATATTGACTTGTTTCACAATCATATAAACCTTCGATGATACACACTCGGACATTGTATAAGAACAACCGGATATGATGCAAGTCTGACTGAGTTGATATTGAGTGTATATGTGTGTTTGGGTGTGCGTCTGTGCGTGTAAAAAGTGTGTCTGAATTTTCGTCTCCATTTTAATGCGTTTTTGTGTTGTGGTTTCACATAAAATGTGTTGCCATATGGGATATGAGGTAAGCCAACGTATAGATGGGTAAATACATACATATGAGTGTGTATTGAGACTACTTGTGTATAACTGTGTTATCGAAAGTCTTTTGCCTTAGAGGATTTCATTTAAAATATGTTTCTTTCCCCTTGGTTTTTTTTATTTTTGTTCGAAAATCATGTTAACCCTAATACAATGAATGTAATACACTTGAATGCTCATGGACCTCAGGACTAAGCAACCTAACCTAAGGAAGGATTCAAAATGCTTTGTCAATATTTTGGTGTTGGCTATGGTTTCCTCGTTTAGGGGATTTTGATTCTCTTCAAAGAGTTTTTAGTTTATATGCAATATTTACACCCCCTGTATTATATCATAAAATAGCAAATTTATTTCTTTAGATACAAGCTTTAGCATAGATTAGATATTGTGGGATTACAATCGAGGCAACACTGTATTTGTCATAAATGAAGCACACTTGGAGAAAAGTTTTTTTTTAATTTTATTATAACCACAATAGGAGTGTGATAGGGGTATAACAACCCAGCAAAAAAATTTGGAAGTTTTTCCAAAGGCACAACTTTAAAAGCACTTCCAGAAGATGCACTCTCAATGATGTTCTTTATTTTAACTACCCAGGAAGTTCTTTTGATTCAAATTTTTATAACTTGGTTTTTTCATACTTTTAAGGGATAATTTTAACTTTTTTTGTTTCAAATAGATTAAAAACAGGGTAAGAATTCAAAAAATGGTACAAAACATTTAAATTTTGTCGAAAAAAATGCTAAATTCAATCTGAAAAAATTGTGAATTTTTGAAAATATTTGAAGTCAAACGTTTCCGACAAGCATTAGAATCCATTAAAAATTATAAAAAAGTATAAAAATTATTTATTTGACAATATATCACAGATTTTTTTAATTTACATCCAAAACATTGAATTCGGGTCACATCTGAAGAAGTGATGCAAATTCAGTGAAACGGCTGTTGAAATGGAGGACTTCCGTCCTATGACAAGCCCATGTTAAATTCATCGTTTCTGTGTCAATTTTGCACCACTTCCGGATACAAAAAGAACATTTTCATTACTTTTGTGGCGACGCTTTTTTTTTTTGCTGGGAAGTTCCCTATTTTTTTTGTAAAATATCGTCATCATAGGAGGCGATAGGGGTATAACAAGTCAAAATTTTATTTCTATAGAATTTTTTTCAAAATTTTATTTCTATAGAAAATTTTGTCAAAATTTTATTTCTATGGAAAATTTTATCAAAATTTTATCTCTATAGAAAATTTTGTCAAAATTTTATCTATATAGAAAATTTTGTCAAAATTTTATCTCTATAGAAAATTTTGTCAAAATTTTATTTTTATAGAAAATTATATCAAAGTTTTATTTCTATATAAAATTTTGTCAAAATTTTATTTCTATAGAATTTTTTTTAAAAATTTTATTTCTAAAGAAAATTTTGTCAAAATTTTATTTCAATAGAAAATTTTGTCAACAAATTTATTTCTATAGAAATTTTGCAAAATTTTATTTCTATAGAAAATTTTGTTAAAATTTATTTCTATAGTATTTTTTTTTTTAAATTTTATTTCTATAGAAAATTTTGTCAAAATTTTATTTCTATAAAAAATTGTGTCAAATATTTATTTATTTAGAAAATTTTGACAAAATATTATTTCTATGGAAAATTTTATCAAAATTTTATCTCTATAGAAAATTTTTGTCAAAAATTTATTTCGCAGGGAAAAAATTTGGTTGCAAAGAAGAGGTGATCGCCGAAACTGAGGCCTATTTTGAGGTAAAACCGAAGGAGTACTACCAAAATGGTATCAAAAACGTGGAAGGTCGTTATAATCGTTGTATCGCTCTTGAAGGGAACTATGTTGAATAATAAAAATGAATTTTGACAAAAAAATGTGTTTTCTTTGTCAGACCGGGTACTTATCAGCCAATCTGTTACAGAAAATTTTGGCAAAATTTATTTATACAGAAAATGTCAAAATTTTATTTCTATTGAAAATTTTGTCAAAATTTTGTTTCTGTAGAAAATTTTGTCAGCATTTCAATTCTATGAAAATTTTATAAAAATTTTATTCTATAAAAAATTTCAAAATTTGTTTCTATAGAAAATTTTATTTATATAAAAAATTTTGTTAATATTTTATTTCAGTAGAAAATTTTACCAAAATTGTACTTCTATAGAAAATCGTATTTCTATAGAAAATTTTGTCAAAATTTTATTTCCATAGACGCTTTTATAAAAATTTTATATCTATAGAAAATGTTGTCAAAATTTTATTTCTATAGAAAATTTTGTCAAAATTTTGTTTCTATAGAAAATTTTTTATTTCTATAGAAAAGTTTGTCCAACATTCAAATTTTATTTCCGTAGAAAATTTTATAAAAATTTTATTTCTATGGAAAATTTTGTCAGCATTTTATTTCTATAAAAAATTTTATCAAAATTTTATTTCTTTTGAAAATTTGGTCAAAAATTTATTTCGTTTTGTTTTGTTATTGTTGGTTTGTACTTCAATCACATTTGATGTTTTGGTCTCAGCTTAAAACCATGCATTGACTAAACTACAAGTCTAGCTTAACCAACAGAGGAAAATAATGTTTGTCAAATTTATTTAGATGCGAAATCCAGCATGGCATAATGAATTCTACCAATATAGCAAACAGAAAACATTTGAAGCAAAAAGAGAATGTTACTATTTCTACAAATGGCAGAAAAAAGTAATTAGTTTATACTATGGCCTAAAAAAATTTTAATTTTTAAAGGTACTGACTGCCACAAGAGACAGGAAAATGGAGACTTTGGTAGTATGGCCAACAAAAGTAAAATTTTTAAAGATATTGACTTTATAAATAATTTATTAACAATGAGATTTTTATAGAACAATTTCCTAAATTTTTTTTCCTATAGAAAATGTCCTCTGTCCTACAGAAAAATTTATCAAAATTTATTTATACAGAAAATGTTAACATTTTATTTCTATTGAAATTTTTGTCAAAATTTTATTTCTATAGAAAATTTTGTCAGCATTTCATTTCTATGAAAATTTTTTAAAAAATTTTTATTTCTATAAAAAATTTCAAATTTTTTTTGTATAGAAAATTTTGTCAAAATTTTATCACTATAGAACATTTTGTCAAAAATATATTTCTATATATTTTATTTCTATAGAAAATTTTGTTTCTATAGCATTTTTGTTTAAAATATTTATTTATAAAGAAAATTTTTTCAAAATTTTATTTCTATAGAAAATTTTGTCAAAATTTTATTTCTAAAGAAAATTTTGTCAAAATGTTATTTCTATAGAAAATTTTGTCAAAATTTTATTTCTATTGAAAATTTTGTCAAAATTTTATTTCTATAGAAAATTAATTTCTATATAGAAAATTTTGTCAGCATTTCATTTCTATGAAAATTTTATAAAAATTTAATTTCTATAAAAAATTTCAAAAGTTTTTTCTATAGAAAATTTTGTCAAAATTGTATTTCTATAAAATTTTGTCAAAATTTTATCACTATAGAACATTTTGTCAAAAATATATTTCTATATATTTTATTTCTATAGAAAATTTTGTTAAAATTTTATTTCTATAGATTTTTTTTTTTAAATTTTATTTCTAAAGAAAATTTTTTCAAAATTTTATTTTTATCGAAAATTTTGTCAATATTTTTTTCTATAGAAAATTTTGTCAAAATTTTTTTCTATAGAAAATTTTGTCAAAATTTTATTTCTATAAAATTTTGTCAAAATATTATTTTTATAGAAATTTTGTCAAAATTTTATCGCTATAGAAGAGCCACCGTGGTGCAATGGTTAGCATGCCCGCCTTGCATACACAAGGTCGTGGGTTCGATTCCTGCTTCGACCGAACACCAAAAAGTTTTTCAACGGTGGATTATCCCACCTCAGTAATGGTGGTGACATTTCTGAGGGTTTCAAAGCTTCTCTAAGTGGTTTCACTAGAATGTGGAACGCCGTTCGGACTCGGCTATAAAAAGGAGGTCCCTTGTCATTGAGCTTAACATGGAATCGGGCAGCACTCTGTGATAAGAGAGAAGTTCACCAATGTGGTACCACAATGGTCTGAATAGTCTAAGTGAGCCTGATACATCGGGCTGCCACCTAACCTAACCTATCACTATAGAACATTTTGTCAAAAATATATGTCTATATATTTAATTTCTATAGAAAATTTTGTTAAAATTTTATTTCTATTGAAAATTTTGTCAAAATTTTAATTCTATAGAAAATTTTGTCAGCATTAAAATTCTATGAAAATTTTATAAAAATTCTATTTCTATAAAAAATTTCAAATTTTTTTTCTATAGAAAATTTTTATTCTATAGAAAATTTTTTTAATATTTTATTTCAGTAGAAAATCTTACCAAAATTTTACTTCTATACAAAATTGTATTTCTATAGAAAATTTTGTCAAAATGTTGTTTCTTTAGAAAGTTTTGTCAAAGATTTATTTCTATAGAAAAGTTTTTCCAAAATTCAAATTTTATTTCTATGGAAAATTTTGTCAAAATTTTATTTCTGTAGAAATTTTGTCAAAATTTTATTTCGATAGAAAATTTGTCAAAATTTTATTTCTATAGAAATCTTATCAAAATTTTATCACTATAGAAAATTTTATCAAAATTTTATTTCTATGGAAAATTTTGTCAACATTTTTATTTCTGTAGAAATTTTGTTAAAATTTTATTTCTACAGAAATTTGGTCAAAATTTTATTTCTATAGGAAATTTTGTCAATATTTTATTTCTGTAGAAAATTTTGTCAAAATCTTAATTCTATAGATAATTTTGTCAGCATTTTATTTCTAGAGGCAATTGGTGAATTACCTCTTAGTTGGGGAGGAATATTCTGCGCAATCCAACAAAACATCTAGAATTCAATCTATCAAAAAGTAAAGAATTTACCATTTTTGTTAAAATACTACACATTGTGGCAACTGTGATCTCAATCCGTTGGACTTTTGAGTTGAGGCATTTTGATGAATAGGATTGGCACTAAAACCAACCAAAGTGTTTTGTCATTTTAAGACGGTTTTGCGAGGGATACGCATATTCACTTTCATGCAACATGTTATTTGTTGTTTGTTGGCCGTTTGAAGTCCATAATTTGTGCCAATTCGAACAAATCTAAACCGATTCAAAAATTTGATTTTCTTTTCAATATATTTGCTTTATATATTTATATTATTTATATTTTATTATTTATTTATATTTTTTTATATTTATATATTTTTTTTTTTTTTTGAAAAAAAAAATACGTTGAGCTCTACTTGGTTTCATCCCATATCAGCC
Source organism: Haematobia irritans (assembly GCF_050003625.1). Classification (NCBI taxonomy): domain Eukaryota; kingdom Metazoa; phylum Arthropoda; class Insecta; order Diptera; family Muscidae; genus Haematobia; species Haematobia irritans. The sequence goes on from NC_134398.1 coordinate 211,295,005, forward strand.
ACTATGTACATCTATTTATATTTTACATTTCCAATTAATTTTATTTAGTGACAAAAATTAGTCATATGTTCGTCTCATCCCAATATACATATTTATTTGCTTAACACATTAGCATGAGCGATTTATATTTGTTTACGAAAGTTAACCTCGAAACAAAAGTAGAACAAATAGCATTAAATTGAAACGAGGATATTAACATGCCATTTGGTTCTCTACTGGAATTATGAAATCACATTGAGTTTTTTTCTTGAAGTTTTCTAAAAAAAATGAATGTATATATATAAATGTAAATATGAAACGACTATGCCAAATACAACAAACAAAACGGTATAATGTAATGCTTTTAGCCTAAGGATAATATTTGCGTATTTTATATTTGATTTGGTTATTGTTTGTATCTTTTTTGTTATTTGTAGTATTTGCTATGATAGTGAGGTACAGTTGATGGGGGAGGGGGTTATTAACATATATACAACTTAATATTGATTCTGAATTTATTAAAATTTTAAGCATAAACTAATGTTATATATTAACATAAAATATAAATTTTAAATTTAAAAAATATATAAATTGTATCACATAAGAAACTGATCAAGAGGACGGACATGTTGTATAAATCAAAAAGTATGTAATGTATTGAACGCTAAAGGGTTTGTTTCACTTCTTATGAACAAGCTTGAATTCTATAATAAATTAATTCACATTTTTTTTCAAAATTGATTATGACACTGTAAAGTTATTGATCCATATGAATTAAATTTAAATGTGTACTTGAGACCTCTTCATATTCTCAGGTTGCTTCCGCCTAAAAGTATACTACAAAAAATACATTTGCATTTTTTAAATTGTCCCCAAAAGTAATTTGGCATCACTCTAGCCCATTCAATACCATTCAATTGAGAATGAAATCAATGTAGGTATTGAGGCGACGACAGCTTGGAGCCTCTATACTTTATTGAAATAGGTTTTATGACCATTTATTGTTTTGTTTGTTGTCGTGTTTTCCATGTCATTTTGTCAACATGTCAAAGCCATCAAGCTCTGGTCAACATGTCTGTGACATTTAAATGTCAATATAAAATATATTTGAAAAAAAAAAAACTTTTGTCAACCATCATTGGCATATCTAAAATTTATTTGAAAAAAAAAACCAAGAACTAAAAATAGAATGGAGTGGGAGAAGCTGGCATACCCTGCACGTGGACAAGTTTATACAACATACATTTAATTAACGATGGATCCTTGCGACACTAAACGAGAGTCACGGTTCACCACAAAGGTAGACTTCGTAATATTAGTAGGATTTGTAATATTAACGTCATTCATTACTAAAATTATTTTTTAATGAAACAAATTCGTAAACACAATGACACTTATTTTCATTTTCATTTTCTTAATGAAAATTTTGTCAAAATTTTATTCCTATAGGAAATTTTGTCAAAATTTAATTCCTTTAGAAAATTTTATCAAAATTTTATTTCTATAGAAAAATTTTGTCAAATTTTTATTCCTATAGAAAATTTTATCAAAATTTTATTCCTACAGAAAAATTTTATCAAAATTTTATTCCTATTGAAAAATTTTGTCAAAATGTTATTCCTATAGGAAATTTTGTCAAAATTTTATTCCTATAGGAAATTTTGTCAAAATTTTAATTCTATAGAAAATTTTGTCAAAATTTGATTTCTATAGAAAATTTTGTCAAAATTTTATTTCTATAGAAAATTTTGTGAAAATTTTATTTCTATAGAAAATTTTGTCAAAATTTTATTTTTATAGAAAGTTTTGTCAGAATTTTATTCCTATAACAAATTTTGTCAAAATTGTATTCCTTTTTTAATTTTCTCTAAATTTTATTTCTATAGAAAATTGTGTCAAAATTTTATTTCTTTTTTAATTTTCTTAATGAAAAGTTTTTTAGTTTTACTTTAAATCAATTTGGTTGGTTCAATTATAATGAAATTTTCTTTCTGTGTTTAAAATTAGGGTATTCCCTAAAAAAAAATAGGAAAATACAATTTAGACCACTCCTTGAGAACATACAAATGTAATGCGTCATTCAGATTATAATTTTTTAAAACTATAAAGATTTTTAATTATATTATTTGTTTGCTATTATACTAAATAATGTATTTAATTTTTTTTCTACCTCTTTTCAGGTAAGTAAATGACAAGAAATGAAGATACAATGGCCGTAAGTTTGAACTATGAATAAACCATTGAAATATAGCAAAGAAGATATTCTACATAAGAAATAATTGGAATATAATTTATTCTTAATTTATATTTAAATTTAATGAATTATATTTAAATTTAATTTTATAAACCTAATACTAATAAATTAAATTTTTGTTAAATTGAAATTAAATTTATTTTTTGTTTTTATTTTAAATGAAATACAAATAAATTTAATTTTAATAAAACATATTTATTATATTTTAACTTCCACTCTTTTTTTGTTTTTCTTTTTTATAAGGTCTTGTACTTTTTTTTCTTGAACGTAAAATGTATCTATAGAAAAATGTATACCGAAAATAAAAATAAAAATAAAACTATATACATGATGGTAATGAAATGCAGCGCTATAATTTTTAATTTTCTCTTACTTTAATTGCTCAAAACAAAAAATCTCTTTAAGTTTGTTTTATTTTAATAAATTTAAATGTTATATAAATAAATGTAATATATTAAGTCTTCTAAAAAAATTTCAAGCATAAACTACAAATATTAAATGGGACTTTTTAAAATCATGAGCTCTTTAGGTAAACGCAAATTTAATTTTAATAAATTAAAATTTAAGTATTGAAAATTTAATTTATATGTAATTAAATAAGTTTAATTTACTTATTTTTATACCCATTATCATAGAATGGTGACGGGGGGTATAATAAGTTTGCCATTAGGTTTTTAACACATCGAAATATCGATTTCCGACTATATAAATTATATATATTCTTGATCCGTCTGTCTGTCTGTCTGTCTGTTGTAATCACGCAACAGTCTTCACTAATCAAGCAATCGTGCTGACATTTCGCACAAACTCATCTTTTGTCTGCAGGCAGGTCAATTTCGAAGATGGGCTATATCGGTCCTGGTTGTGATATAGTCCCCATATAAACCGGCCTCCCGATTTGGGATCTTAGGCTTATAAAAACCATAGTTTCTATCCAATTTGCCTGAAAGGGGAAATCTAGAGCAATTTTGGGACCAGAAAGTGGTGTGCCAAAAATGGTGAGTATCCGTCCATGTGTTGGTATAGTCCCCATATAGACCGATCTCCTGTTTTTATTTCTTGGGCTTATAGAATTCATAGTTTTTATCCAATGTGCCTGAAATTATAAATCTAGGGGTATTTTACGATCACAAAGAGGTATGCCGAAAATAGTGAGTATGGGTTCATATATTGATATAGCCCTCATATAGATCGATTTCCAGATTTTATTTCTTGGGCTTATAGAAACCGTTGGCTGAAATTGGAAATCTAGAATTATTTTAGGGCCATAAAGAGGTATGCCGAAAATGGTGAGTATACACACAAAAAAAAAATTTCTGATTCAATCACGAAATTAATTGATCCAATTAATTTTTAATTGAAGTGTCTTCAATCACAGAAATGATAGTATCAATTAAAAAAATAATTGAAGGTCAATTAAAAAGTTAATTGATCCAATTAAAAAATTAATTGATACTATTATTTTTGTGATTGATTTTTCTTTCAATTAAAAAAAATTGTTGAATCAATTAAATTTTTATTGAATATTTTTTAAAACTCAATTAAAATTTTAATTGGAAAAATGTTCGTGAAATTTTTTTGTGTGTAGGTCCATATATTGATGTATCCCCCATTTAGACCGATCTCCCGATTTTATTTCTTGGGCTTATAGAAACCGTAGTTTTTATCCAATTTGCATGAAATTCGAAATATAGAACTATTTTAGAACCATAAAGAGGGCGCCTAAAATGTTGAGTATTGGTCAATGTTTTAGTATAGAACCCATATAGACCGATCTCCCGATTTTACTTCTTGGGCTTATAGAAACCGTAGTTGTTGTTCAATTTGCCTGAAATTGAAAATCTGGAGGTTGTTTAGAACTATAAATAGGTGCGAATGATTTTATTGTTTGGGACTCTAGAAACCGCAGTTTTTATTCAATTTGCATGAAATTCGAAGTCTAGTATTATTTTAGGACCCTATTTAGGACCATATTGTGATTGTAAATCTTGAAAAAAAAAAAAAAATTATCTTTAATAAATGTAATTATAAACAAGTATATACGGCCGTAAGTTCGGCCAGGCCGAAGCTTATGTACCCTCCATCATGGATTGCGTAGAAACTTCTTCTAAACACTGCCATCCAGAATCGAATTACTTAAGTTGCGGTAACGCTTGCCGATGGCAAGGTATCTTAAAACCTCCTAACACCATCTTCTAAATTGTATGTAAGTCCATACGTGGTATATATTAAATCAAAAAAGATCGATCCAATACGTATATAATTCAGTTTGACAAAGTAGACATAAAATTTTTACAAAATCTTCTACAGAAATAAAATTTTAACAAAATTTTCTATAGAAATAAAATTTTCACAAAATTTTCTATAGAAATAAAAATTTTCACAAAATTTTCTATAGAAAGAAAATTTTGACAAAAATGTCTACAGAAATAAAATTTTAACAAAATTTTCTATAGAAATAAACTTTTGACAAAATGTTCTATAGAAATAAAATCTTGGTAGATTATTTTTGGCTCGAGTGGCAACCATGATTATGAACCGAATAAAATTTGAACAAAATTTTCTATAAAAATAAAATTTTGACAATGGTGAAAATTTTATTATGAACCGAATAAAATTTTAACAAAATTTTCTCTAGAAATAAAATTTTGACAAAATTTTCTATAGAAATAAAATTTTGACAAAATTTTCTATAGAAATAAAATTTTGACAAAATTTTCTATAGAAATAAAATTTTGGTAGATTAGATTTTGGTTTGATTATGAACCGATGTGGACCAATTTTTGTGTGGTTGGACCAATTTTGGTATGGTTGTTAGCGACCATATACTAACACCACGTTCCTGATTTGAACCGGATCGGATGAATTTTGCTCCTCCAAGAGGCTCCGGAGGTCAAATCTGGAGAACGTTTTATATGGGGGATATATATAATTATGGACCGATGCGGACCAATTTTTGCATGGTTGTTAGGGACCATATACCAATACCATGTACCAAATTTCAGCCGGATCGGATGCAATTTGCTTCTCTTTGAGGCTTCGCAAGCCAAATATGGAGATCGGTTTATATGGGGTCTATATATAATTATGGACCGATGTGGACCAATTTTCGCATGGTTGTTAGAGACCATATACCAACATCATGTACCAAATTTCAGCCAGATCGGATGACATTTGCTTCTCTTTGAGGCTCCGCAAGCCAAATCTGGGGATCGGTTTATATGGGGGCTATATATAATTATTGACCGATGTGGACCAATTTTTGCATGGTTGTTAGAGACCATATACCAACATCATGAACCAAATTTCAGCCGGATCGGATGAAATTTTCTTCTCTTTGAGGCTCGGCAAGCCAAATCTGGGGATCGGTTTATATGGGGGTTATATATAATTATGGACCGATGTGAACCAATTTCTGCACGGTTGTTAGAGACCATATACCAACACCATCTACCAAATTTCAGCCGGATCGGATGAAATTTGCTTCTCTTTTAGGCTCCGCAAGCCAAATCTGGAGATCGGTTTATATGGGGGCTATATATAATTATGGACCGATGTGGACCAATTTTTGCATGGTTGTTAGATACGTTATACCAACACCATATTCCGAATTTCAGCCGGTTCGGATGAAATATGCTTCTGTTAGAGGCTCCACAAGCCAAATCTGAGGGTCCCTTTATATGGGGGCTATACGTAAAAGTGGACGATATCCCATTTTCAATACCATCCGACCTACATCGATAACAACTACTTGTGCCAAGTTTCATGTCGATAGCTTGTTTCGTTCGGAAGTTAGCGTGATTTCAACAGACGGACGGACGGACATGCTTAGATCGACTCAGAATTTCACCACGACCCAGAATATATATACTTTATGGGGTCTTAAAGCAATATTTCGATGTGTTACAAACGGAATGACAAAGTTAATATACCCTCATCCTATGATGGAGGATATAAAAATTAATTTATTTATTAATTAATTATAAAAAATTAATTTATTCTTGCTTGGACTTAATTAAAAAAGAATTTTTGAAACTAAATACAATTTTATTAAAATTAAATTTAAATTAATGCTGTGTTTATCTAAAAGATTTATGACTTCATAGAGGCTCACTGGAGACATCTTGTTATATTTGTAATTAATTTTTTAAAATTAAATTAACTTCTTTATTTAAGGCCAAGCAAAAGTGCAAATATTAATAAAATATTACGATCATAAAACTTTGTCCTTAGAGGGCGTCTCTAAAATCATAATTTAATTTGATCTAAAAATTAAATTTAGTTTAAATGTAATTTTATGAAATTTACTTTTACTTATTATTTTAAAATTAATTAAATTACTATTACTGTAGAATCATAAGCCCTTTCAATAAACACAAAATTATATTAATAAAATTTTATATTAATAAATGTATATTTAATTTTAAAAAAATAATTTAAATTTAATTTTAATGAATGTAATTTATTTATTCTTTTAAAATTAATATCAAATATTAATTATATATTACTCATACCAAACAGATTCCCCTAGTGGACCTCTAGAAAATCCTAAGCCCTTTAGATAAACACAAATAATGTTATCCATTAAAAAGCACTCAGATGCTGCCTCTACCTAATCAAAATGTATCAAATCATTTCACTTTAGCTAATATCTTAATTTCTTTGGAATTGTTTTTTGGCTTTCACCCAAACAACAAAAAAATCCCCATCAATATTAACATCAATATATTGGCCCCTGTGGATTTCTTCCACAAAAACTTATAAATATTTCTTTTTGTTCTACCTACCAATGACACCGCTCATTCCTGACACGCTTGTCATTACCTTCATATACACTGCTAAGTAGAAAGAAAGCCATGTTCAAACTGATAAATTCTTGTTTCTCTGGGGATAGATAAAAATCAAACTTTTCTTCTTTTAGGAAGTAAAACAAAAAAACAAAAACACGAGAAAAAAGAAGTACAAAAAAAAAAAAACAAAAATACATAAATAAATCCCTTAATTCCCTTGACACCTTAGTAGGGAATCTGACCACTAAACAAAATCTCCTTCTTTATCCATAGCCAACACAATTGGCTGGTATCAGTTGTTTTAGTAACAAAATTTTAATTAAAATTGCACCACTCCAGTAACGGGAGGAACACCAAAATGAGATGTTCGTCTTTATGAAATTCAGGCAAGAAAAATAACATAAAAATACTTTTAAAAATTCGTCTATTTTCTTCCATATATCTTTGGACTTTCTTAAGATCCTTTCGTAAATAGAGAAATAGAGAGTGGGAAAAGCGAAAAGAAATGACTAGGGAACTAAAGCGGTAAACTTTTCGGATAGAGTAAACAATTCTTAAGTGAAAAAAAGATTAATGACACCCCAATGATATGATGGCCAATAGCAAAAATTTTTTGCCAAAAATAAAAATAAAATAAAAAAATAAAGCAAATACGCGATATATAATGGGAATAGTCAAAATATTTAATGGAAATTATAAATAAATAAAACAACACTTAAGGAAAGTTAATAAAATAAATTTGATTTTCTAATATACTCAAAAACAATGTTTTATTTTATATTCATTTACAAAATTATTTGATACAAAAAAATTTTAATTTAAATTGTATTTGCTAAGCTATTTGTAACAAGATTTTTATACCCTCCACCATAGGATGGGGGTATATTAACTTTGTCATTCCGTTTGTAACACATCGAATTATTGCTCTAAGACTTCATAAAGTATATACATTCTGGGTCGTGGTGAAATTCTGAGTCGATCTGAGCATGTCCGTCCGTCCGTCTGTTGAAACCACGCTAACTTCCGAACGAAACAAGCTACCAACTTGAAACTTGGCACAAGTAGTTGTTATTGATGTAGGTCGGATGCTATTGCAAATGGGCCATATCGGACCACTTTTACGTATAGCCCCAATATAAACCGACCCCCAGATTTAGCTTGCGGAGCCTTTTGGAGGAGCAAAATTCATCCGATCCGGTTGAAATTTGCCTCTGGAAGAAGAAAATTTCATTCGATCCCGTTGAAAATTAGTACGTGGTGTTAGTATATGGCTTCTACAAACCATTCAAAAATTGGTTCATATCGGCCTATAATTATATATAACCCCCATATAAACCGATCCCCAGATTTGATTTTCGGAGCCCCTTGGTGGTGCAAATTTCACCCGATCGGGTTTAAATTGGATTGATGTGTGGTATTAATATATGGCCTCTTACAACCATGCAAAAATTAGTCCCAAATGATATATAATCATATAGGCTCCATATTAACGGATCCCCACATTATATTTCCCGCACTTCCTGCAAGTGCAAATTTCATTCGATCCCGTTGAGATTTAGATCGTACGAAAATTGGTTAATATAGGTTCATAATTATTTATAGTCTCACCAAGAACTTAATTGGTGGAGGGTGTATAAGATTCGGCCTGGACGAACGTACGGCTGTATACACTTGTTTGCAGACGTAAAGGATGGTGCATTAGATCACTTTGTGCCATATTTGATAAACGCCATGTGATCGCATTTGTCGCAATCGGGCGATACATAACAGATTGGTTGATAAGTCCCCGGTCTGACACATAAATGGCGTCGCTAGTATTAAATGCATATTATTTTTATATAGTACCAACCTTCGAATGATTCGTGTCAATATTTGACGTCTGTAAGTCAATTAGTTTGTGAGATAGAGGGTCTTTTGTGAAGCAGCTTTTGTTATTGTGAAAAAAAAAAAAATGGAAAAAAAGGAATTTCGTGTTTTGATAAAATACTGTTTTCTGAAGGGAAAAAATACGGTGGAAGCAAAAACTTGGCTTGATAATGAGTTTCCGGACTCTGCCCCAGGGAAATCAACAATAATTGATTCAAGCGTGGTGAAATGAGCACGGAGAACGGTGAACGCAGTGGACGCCCGAAAGAGGTGGTTACCGACGAAAACATCAAAAAAATCCACAAAATGGTTTTGAATGACCGTAAAATGAAGTTGATCGAGATAGCAGAGGCCTTAAAGATATCAAAGGAACATGTTGGTCATATCATTCATCAATATTTGGATATGCGGAAACTCTGTGCAAAATGGGTGCTCACATTTGACCAAAAACAATAACGTGCTGATGATTCTTAGCGGTGTTTGCAGCTGTTAACTCGTAATACACCCGAGTTTTTCCGTCGATATGTGACAATGGATGAAACAGGGCTCTATCAATACACTCCTGAGTCCAATCGACAGTCGGCTAAGTGGTCAGCGACCGGTGAACCGTCTCCGAAGCGTGGAAAGACTAAAAAGTCCGCTGGCTTTTTACAAGACAACGCACCGTGCCACAAGTCATTGAGAACAATGGCAAAAATTCATGAATTGGGCTTCGAATTGCTTCCCCACCCACCGTATTCTGCAGATTTGGCCCCCAGCGACTTTTTCTTGTTCTCAGACCTCAAAAGGATGCTCGCAGGGAAAAAAATTGGCTGCAATGAAGAGGTGATCCCCGAAACTGAGGCCTATTTTGAGGCAAAACCGAAGGAGTACTACCAAAATGGTATCAAAAAATTGGAAGGCCGTTATAATCGTTGTATCGCTCTTGAAGGGCACTATGTTGAATAATAAAAACGAATTTTGACAAAAAAATGTGTTTTTATTTGTTAGACCGGGGACTTATCAGCCAACCTGTTATATATGGGAGCTATATCGGATTTCTTCCAAATTCAAAAGTGTTCGTCCGTTGTGTCAAAACAACGCCGTGAACCAAATTTCATCAAAATCGATTAATAAATTCGACCGGTATCCAGCGAACGCCAAATACATGGATGGACTGACGCACGGACGGACGGACACCATGGCCGCTAACAACCATACCAAAATTGGTCCATATCGGTCTATAGTTATATATAGCCGATATCCAATCACACAAAAATTGGTCCATATCGGTTCATAATCATGGTTGCCACTCGAGCCAAAATAATCTACCAAAATTTTATTTCTATAGAAAATTTTGTTAAAATTTTCTTTTCTATAGAAAATTTTGTCAAAACTTTATTTCTATAGAAAATTTTGTTAAAATTTTCTTTTCTATAGAAAATTCTGTCAAAACTTTATTTCTATAGAAAATTTTGTCAAAATTTTATTTCTACAGAAAATTTTGTGAACATTTCATTTCTATAGAAAATTTTGTTAAAATTTTATTTCTATAGAAAATTTTGTCAAAATTTTATTTCTATAGAAAATTTTGTCAAAACTTTATGCCTATAGAAAATTTTGTGAAAATTTTATTCTAATAGAAAATTTTGTGAAAATTTTATTTCTATACAAAATTTTGTTAAAATTTTATTTCTATACAGAAAATTTTGTCAAACTGAATCCTATATGTATTTAATCGATCTTTTTTGATTTAAGAAATATATACCATGTATGGACTTACATACAATTTAGAAGACGGTGTTAGGAGGCTTTAAGATACCTTGCCATCGGCAAGCGTTACCGCACCTTAAGTAATTCGATTGTGGATGGCAGTGTTTAGAAGAAGTTTCTACGCAATCCATGGTGGAGGGTACATAAGCATCGGCCTGGCCGAACTTACGGCCGTATATACTTGTTTAAAAAAAAAAAAAAGTTAAAAAAAAAATAATTGAAGATTATGCATACGAGTATTTTCAGTACATCTGACTCACAAAGCAATTGAACTTCTTTTCTGGAAGCTTTTTTGTTAGTGTGTATCAATAAGAAATCTGCGCCACACAGCAACCAGTAGCCTTCATAGTTCATGCAAATGTTAATTATTAGTGATTTTGTGACAACTAACGTCGAGAACATTTAATTGAATGTATATTTATTTGCTAGTATTTAATTAAAAATTTTCCCATCTTCCCCATTGTGTTCTTCGGTCCTCAAGTAAGGCGATGGAGCATCTAAATATTTGACACAGTAGAGTATGAAATATGAAAGTACAACATTGACAAAACAAATGAACACAAAAAACAATTACATTTTATGTTGTTGACAACTGTTTAATTAGCTTTCAAATTGTAGCCCAGTCAGTCAGTGACTAAAGAGGAAAAGAAAACGAATGAACGAAAGGAGCAATGAAATACGATGGAATGCCAGAAATCGCGCTTTAATGAACACCAAAGACATAAACAAGAACATTTAGTTTTGTATACAAGAAAAAGAAAGCGGAACGAAGCAGCAGACTTAGCTATAGTAGCCACCAAGGCTACATTTCCTTTTAAACCCCTCTCTCTCTCTCTCTCTCTCTCAATTTTGAGAATAGTAAATGCTGTCCTTAACACCATCATAGAGAAACATAAGAAATAGCATTGGCAACATTGTTGCTATGGTTGTAGTTCATCGTCTTCTTCTTCTTATTCGTCTCCATCATCATTATCACTACCATTAATGGGTATTGTGTGTTAGCTTTTGAAAGATAAATAAAAATTTCATAAAAAAAATTTTTTGATATAGCCATTGCGAAAATTCTTCGTAATCATCTTTCTCTCAAAATCTGCTACTTTTGCTTTCCCACACCAAGTCCTATTTTAGATGTTGAGATTTATGAAATCATTAAAAATTCTTTGTTCAAGTGATTCATGCTCATACTTCTAATAGCATAGAAGTGATAATGATTTCGTGGTAATGCTGGAATATCTTTACAGGATCTATTATACACGGATTAAATTACCCTTTTGGAAATTGTAAAAATTGTTATGCAAATGGAAAAAATATGTATAATCTGGGTCGTGGTGAAATTTTGATGTCAGTCCGTCCGTCTGTTGAATTCACCCGAACTTCCGAACGAACGAAACCCCACACAACGGTTACCTTTTATATTTTGGTGATTAGAAAACTAAAACAAATATTAATCCACGAAAATGGTTTTATTCGTTCTTGCATGTTCTTTTCCTACTCTGATTGAGGCATCTCCAAACATTCATTCTGAACGCATCAACCGCTTCTTAAGGTGTAAAAAACGTTGACCTCTCAATTTATTTCAAAATTTTATTTTCATAGAAAATTTTGTCAAAATTTTATTTCTATTTCTGATTGATTATCGTTGACCTTTTTATTTTATTTTTAAGCAATAATATTTTTAAGCTTCACACTAAACAGAGTGTGAAGCTGTGCACACCAGAATAAATCCTTGAAAATGGTTTTGACGAAGTCAACCGAAATATTGGAAATAAAACTTAATAAAAACATCAACCCTATGTTTTTTAATCGACCTATAGCTGAAACTATGATAAGTATTGCTTAAAACTATTATCTATATATATAAAATTCAATCTATGTTTGTTTATTTGTTTGTTTGTATGTTCCGAGTTGGCTCCGAAACGGCTGAACCGATTTACTTGAAACTTTCAGAGATCGTAGGGGGCGTTCATGTGGTGAAAATAGGGTACCTCATTTTTTGACACCTGGTCGCGGAGGGGGGCCTCCCATTTGTCGGACTTTTTGAAAATTGGACCAAAGTTGACCGATTTGCTTGAAATTTTCATTGAAGATTGGGGTTGGCATCTAGACAAAGATCCGCTACTTTTTATTTCGATATTTGGTGGCGGAGGGGGGCCTCCCCTTTGTTCGACTTTTTTTTTAAGTACAGTGAAAAAAACTAAAATCCTCTAAATTATCTGAGATTTACAGAGAATATGTGGTGAGGTTATGGAATTAATATGGGTACCTGATGATCTCATATGTGTATGGGGAGGGGGACCTCCCCCTTGCACTACTTTTTGAAACTTGGAACAAAATTATGCGATTTGCTTGAAATTTTCATTGAATGTTGGGGTTGGCATCTAGACAAAAATCCGCTACATTATTTTTCGATATTTGGTCGGGGAGGGGGACCACCCCTTTGCCCGAATTTTTTTGTTTGAAAGTACAAATAAAACTAAACTCCCCGGACTGAATTTTTACGGAAAAATGGGTGAGGTTATGAAATTTATATCAGGTTCCTGATTTTTTAATAAAAATAAAAGGGCATAGGGAGACATCCGCTTCTCTTAAGTAACTACATACAGAGAAACAATTAAACTTTACCGAGTTACTTGAAATTTACAGAGGACTGGGGAGAGGTTACGATATTAATAGTTGGCCGCCCCTTTAGGCTTATAATTTGCTTGACATTTTCTGGGACGTTTACAAAAGATACGCTACATCACTTTTCGAAATTTTTTGTCGGGGAGTAGGTCCTCCTCTAAAACTGCAAAAAAAATTCTTAAGTTTTCTTGAAATTTACAAAGGCAGTGGACGAAGGTTATGAACGAAGGAAAGTTTCAAGAATTTTCAGGGAAGGTTAGGGGTGCTATTCACTACGGTGTTTGTCGATATTGTATCGGGGAAAGTGACGTCCCTTTAAAACAATAGAGCAAAATTTAAAAATTCTCCGATCTACTTGAAATTTACAGTGAACGTGGGAGGAGGTGATTAAATTTATACATGATTTTTAAATCAGTATATGATTTTTCGATATCTGGTTGGAGAAGGGGAAAATTGAAATAAACTTTGTCGATTTACTTCGATTGAATTTATAGGGACCATTGAGTAGTTATGAAATTATGTTAATATATTGTACGTGATAGTCCGATATAAGGCCAGAGTGGAGCAAAGGTGGGTAGAGGGTTCCCTTTTGTCCGTTTTTTTTTTTTTCTTAAATTGAAAGTAGAGGGTTGTCCGTAAATGGGAATTTTATGATTTTTGCACAGGCTTCTGCCAGACTTCTTTTTAGTAAAGAACTTAAATTTACATGAAATTGGCAGAGGGTGCATCATTTTCCAACATTTTAGAAAATGTGGTAAAATTGTTTACTACTTTTGCTTTTTCCGATTTATTAGATGGGAAACAGTAATTCTTTGTATGTTATTATAATATAGTGCTTAATTTTCAGATATGTTGAGGAGAAGGATACCTTTCCTTCACAAACCACACTTAAAATTTACAAGAAATGTAGAAGTTTGTCCAACTACTTGAATACAGAACATTTTTTAAAACGAACCATTTTACATATGAATGATCGGCGTATTTGTACCTATAAACGAAAGAGCAAGTAGTCCGATTTGTTTGAAATAATTCAAATTTTTTCGAATTTGTTTTCAGCACGAAGAATATGGTTGACTAAGTTAACGCAAAATGTTCCTACAAATACGCTTCGGAAGGCGCAGCGAAGCTGGCCGGGTTACGCTAGTCATGTATAAATTTAATCACCTCCTCCCACGTCCCTGTAAATTTCAAGTAGATCGGCGATGTTTAAATTTTGCTCTATTGTTTTAAAGGGACGTCACTTTCCCCGATACAATATCGACAAACACCGTAGTGAATAGCACCCCTAACCTTCCCTGAAAATTCTTGCAACTTTCCTTCAAGTGTGGGGCAAGGAAGGTTGCCTCTTCGTTCATAACCTTCCCCCACTGCCTATGTAAATTTCAAGAAAACTTAAGAATTGTTGTTTTTTTTTGCAGTTTTAGAGGAGGACCTCCTCCCCGACTAAATATGTGATGTAGCGTATCTTTTGTAAACGTCCCAGAAAATGTCAAGCAAATTATAAGCCTAAATGGGCGGCCTCTCTTCCGTCCAAATATCACAAAATCAGGTATCAACTATTAATATCGTAACCTCTCCCCAGTCCTCTGTAAATTTCAAATAACTCGGTAAAGTTTAATTGTTTCTCTGTATGTACTTAAGAGAAACGGATGTCTCCCTATGCCCTTTTATTTTTATTAAAAAATCAGGAACCTGATATAAATTTCATAACCTCACCCATTTTTCCGTAAAAATTCAGTCGGGGGAGTTTAGTGTTGTTTGTACTTTCAAACAAAAAAATTCGGGCAAAGGGGTGGTCCCCCTCCCCGACCAAATATCGAAAAATAATGTAGCGGATTTTTGTCTAGATGCCAACCCCAACATTCAATGAAAATTTCAAGCAAATCGCATAATTTTGTTCCAAGTTTCAAAAAGTAGGGCAAGGGGGAGGTCCCCTCCCCATCCACATATGAAATCATCAGATACCCCATATTAATTCCATAACCTCACCACATGTTCTCTGTAAATCTCAGATAATTTAGAGAATTTTAGTTTTTTCACTGTACTTAAAAAAAAAGTCAAACAAAGGGGAGGCCCCCCTCCGCCACCAAATATCGAAATAAAAAGTAGCGGATCTTTGTCTAGATGCCAACCCCAACCTTCAATGAAAATTTCAAGCAAATCGGTCAACTTTGGTCCAATTTTCAAAAAGTCCGACGAAGGGGAGGTCCCCCTCCGCGACCAGGTGTCAAAAAATGAGGTACCCTATTTTCACCACATGAACGCCCTCTACGATCTCTGAAAGTTTCAAGTAAATCGGTTCAGCCATTTCGGAGCCAACTCGGAACATACAAACAAACAAATAAACAAACATAGATTGAATTTTATATATATAGATTTATTATTTCTATTATTTTTGTTTTAGAAAATATTATGAAAATTTTATATTGTAAAAATTTATTTCTACAGAAAATTTTGTCAAAATTTTTATTCCATAGAAAGTTTGTGTTTCTATAGAAAATGTATGCAAAATTTTATTTCTATAGAAAATTTTTGCAAAATTTTATTTCTAAAGGAAATTTTGTCAAAATTTTATTGCTATAGAATATTTTGTAACAATTTTTTTTTTAGAAAATATTATTAAAATTTTATTTCTATAGAAAATGTCAAGATTTTTTCTATAGAAAATTTTGTCAAAACTTTATTATCACAGAAAATTTTGTTAAAATTTTATTTCTATAGAATATTTTGTATAAAGTTTTATTTTTTAGAAAATATTATGAAAGTTTTATTTTTGCAGAAAATTTTGAAAAAAAAAATCTACGGAAAAATTTGTCAAAAATTTTATTTATTTATGGAAAATTTTTGCAAAATTCTATTTCTATATCAAATTTTTGCAAAATTTTATTTCTATATAAAATTTTTGCAAAATTTTATTCCTTTAGAAAGTTTTGTCAAAATTTTATTTCTATAGAAAATTTTCGCAAAATTTTATGGTGCAAAAAAAAAAATTAATTATAGAAACTATTTCCAAAATTTTATTTCGATAGAGATTTGATCTACCAAAACTTACTGTCACCGTGGTGCAATGGTTAGCATGCACGCCTTGCATACACAAGGTCGTGGGTTCGATTCCTGCTTCGACCGAACACCAAAAAGTTTTTCAGCGATGGATTATCCCACCTCAGTAACAGTGGTGACATTTTTGAGGGTTTCAAGACTTCTCTAAGTGGTTTCACTGCAATGTGAAACGCCGTTCGGACTCGGCTATAAAAAGAATGTTCCTTGTCATTGAGCTTAACATGGAATCGGGCAGCACTCAGTGATAAGAGAGAAGTTCACAATGGACTGAATAGTCTAAGTGAGCCTGATACATCGGGCTGCCACCTAACCTAACCTATGACTACAGAAAATTTTTGCAAAATTTGTTTTCTGTAGAAAATGTTGTCAAGATTTTTTTTTAGAAAATTTTGTCAAAACTTTATTACCACAGTAAGTAAAAGTTTTATATTTTAGAAAATATTATGAAAATTTTATTTCTATAGAAAATTTTGTCAAAATTTTATTTCTATAAAAATTTTTTGTCAAAATTTTATTTTTATAGAGAATGTTGTCAAGATTTTTTTCTAAAGAAAATTTTGTCAAAACTTTATAACTACAGTAAGTTTTGTCAAAATTTTATTTCTATTGAATAGTTTGTGAAAAGTTTTATTGTTTTTAGAAAATATCATAAAAATTTTATTTTTGTAGAAAATTTTGTAAATTTTTTTTTTGTCAAAACTTTATAACTACAGTAAGTTTTGTCAAAATTTTATTTCTATAGAATAGTTTGTGAAAAATTTTATTTTTTTGGAAAATATTATAAAAATTTTATATTTTTAGAAAATTTTGTAATTTTTTTTTTGCTACAGAAAATTTTGAAAAATTTTATTGCTATAAAAATTTTTGCAGAATTCTATTTCTATAGCAAATTTTGTCAAAATTTTATTTCTATAGAACATTTTTGCAAAATTTAATATCCACACTGAAAAAAAGGATGTCTGATTCCAAAGATTTTGTCTTTAGTTTAACAATTTTGGTATTGATTCCGAGAAGCGGAGAATTTAAGTAAGGATACTTTTAAGACACAATGCTCTTATAAATTTAGGTTTTTTGCACTTGACTCTAGGAAGCAAATTTTAATTTTTCGCTTTTTCAGCTTTTTTTCTTCATATGCTATCAAAGTCCTTTAAAAACAAGTTAACGACAACTTTATTTTCCAAATTAAGACTCGACTTCTAGTAAAAAACGTTTTTAAAATAAAGTGTTGAAAAACGTGTCCTATATTTGAACGATTTTTTGCTTTGTAGTCAAGATGCAAAAAGACAACAAATTTAAAGACAATTTCGTTAATTTTAAAGAATTTTTCTGAATTATTAAAGTCAAGTTGACCTTAGCCCAAAAAAATGTTCTTTCATGTTATGATACCCGTTTTGAGTCAAATCACTTAATTATAAGGACAACAGGACTTCATTGAAAAATTTATCGGCTTTTGGACAAGGAAAAAAACTTTATATTACAGAAATGTGTCTTCTACGCTATGCAACATTTGCATTCGTATTTTAAGGACAGGAAATCGTTGGCCTCACGACAATATTTTTTTTCAGTGCATAGAAAATTTTTGCAAAATTTTATTTCTATAGAAAATATTGTCAAAATTTTATTTCTATAGAAAATGCTGTTGAAATTTTATTTCTTTTGCAAATTTTTATTTCTATAGAAAATTTTGTCAAAATTTTATTTTTATAGAAAATTTTGTCAAAATAGTATTTCTATAGAATATTTTGTAAAAAGTTTTATTGTTATAAAAAATTTTGTCAAGATTTTATTTCTATTGAAAGTTTTACCAAAATTTTATTTCTCCATTTGTTTTGTTTTGTTATTGTTGGTTTTGTTCTTTAAGCATTGTTGTTGTTTTTTTTATTATTTCAGCTTAAAACCATACATTGACTAAACTACAAGAGTAGCTTAACCAACAGAGGAAAAGAATGTTTGTCAAATTTATTTGGGCAAAGCCCTATAGACTGCAAGATGGTTGGATGGACGCACGTTTCGGAATTACCACATTCCTCATCAGCATCCTCTACTTGCAGCAAAACTATCAACCAATTATCAGAATAAATTCAGGCAGTTTATTAAACCCAACAAAAACCACACTTGAACCCTCCGAAAAAATTTATTCTGATAATTGGTTGATAGTTTTGCTGCAAGTAGAGGATGCTGATGAGGAATGTGGTAATTCCGAAACGTGCGTCCATCCAACCATCTTGCAGTCTATAGGGCTTTGCCCAAATAAATTTGACAAACATTCTTTTCCTCTGTTGGTTAAGCTACTCTTGTAGTTTAGTCAATGTATGGTTTTAAGCTGAAATAATAAAAAAAACAAAATTTTATTTCTAAAAAATTTTTGTGAAAATTTTTTTTCTATAGAAAATTTTGTCAAGATTTAATTTCTATAGAAAATTGTATTTCTATAAAAAATTTTTGCAAAATTTTATTTCTGTAGAATATATTGTCAAAATTTTATTTCTATAGAAAATGATGTTCAAATTTAATTTCTTTTGCAAATTTTTATTTCTATAGAAAATTTTGTCAAAATTTTATTTTTATAGAAAATTTTGTCAAAATAGTATTTCTATAGAGTATTTTGTAAAAAGTTTTATTGTTATAAAAAAATTTGTCAAGATTTTATTTCTATTGAAAGTTTTACCAAAATTTTATTTCTATAGAAATTTTTCGCAAAATTTTATTTCTAAAAAATTTTTGTGAAAATTTTATTTCTATAGAAAATTTTGTCAAAATTTAATTTCTATAGAAAAGTTTTTTCGCAAAATTTTATTTCAAAAAAAAATGTTTGTCAACATTTTATTTTTATAGAAAATGTTTTCAAACTTTTATTTCTATAGAAAATTTTGTCAAAATTGTATTTCTATAGAAATTTGTGTCAAAATTGTATTTCTATAGAAATTTGTGTCAAAATTGTATTTCTATAGAAAATAGTTGCAAAATTTTATTTCTATAGAAAATATTGCCAAAATTTTATTTCTATAGAAAATTTTGCCAAAATTTTATTTCTATAGGAAATTTTGTCAAAATTTTATTTCTATAGGAAATTTTGTCAAAATTTTATTTCTATAGAAAATGTTAGCAAAATTTTATTTCTATAGAACATTTTGCCAAAATTTTATTTCTATAGGAATTTTTTTCAAAATTTTATTTCTGTAGAATATTTTGTAAAAAGTTTTATTGCAATAGAAAATTTTGTCAAGATTTTATTTCTATTGAAATTTTTACCAAAATCTTATTTCTATAGAAAAATTTCGCAAAATTTTATTTCTAAAAATTTTTTGTCAACATTTTATTTCTACAAAATTTTTGTCAAAATTGTATTCCTATAGAAAATTTTGTTACAATTTAATTTCTGTAGAAAATTTTTCGCAAAATTGTATTTCTAAAAAAATTTTGTCAACATTTTATTTCTATAGAAAATGTTTTCAAAATTTTATTTCTACAAAATTTTTGTCAAAATTTTATTTCTATAGAAAATTTTGTCACAATTTAATTTCTATAGAAAATTTTTCGCAAAATTTTATTTCTAAAAAAATTTTGTCAACATTTTATTTCTATAGAAAATGTTTTCAAAATTTTATTTCTATAGAAAATTTTCCAAAATTTTATTTCTATAGGAAATTTTGTCAAAATTGTATTTCTATAGAAAATAGTTGCAAAATTTTATTTCTATAGAAAATATTGCCAAAATTTTATTTCCATAGGAAATTTTGTCAAAATTTTATTTCTATAGAAAATGTTTGCAAAATTTTATTTCTATAGAAAGTTTTGCCAAAGTTTTATGTCTATCGGAATTTTTTTCAAAATTTTATTGCTATAGAAAATGTTTGCAAAATTTTATTTCTATAGAAAATTTTTCCAAATTTTTTTTTTTATAGAAAATTGAGTCAAAATTGTATTTCTATTGAAAATTTTGCCAAAATTTTATTTCCATAGAAAATATTATGAAAAGTTTGTTTTTGTAGAAAAAGTTGTAAAAATTTTATTTCTATAGAAAACTTTTTCTAAATTTTATTTATATGGAAAAATTTGTGAAAATTTTATTTCTACTGAAAATTTTGTGAATTTTTTTTTTCTATAGCAAATTTTGTCAAGTTTGTAGTTGCCAAAGGGGTCAGTTAAAAAGTTACACCTTCAGCGCCTATGGGCCATCATTACGGCCAATGGTCACAATGTTCGGATTAATCGACAGTGGGCTGAAAATAAATGTCGAATAATATTGGGAAAAATCCTAAAGACTTAGCAGTGTTTGGGCCCTGGGCAGAGAAATATTTCAGGAGCAGATCATGAACATTTCACAAGGATATCACTCAGCACACGTAGCCTAGAATGGCTTCATTTATACTACACAACGGCCACAAAAATCTACGGATCTCAATCCGTTGAACTTTTGCACTTGTGACATTGAAAACAGTAAGGTCAGCACTAGAAAATGCGAAAGTTTCGATCATATCCAAACGCCGCTTAGCCGTGAATGAACTAAAAAACCACCGGGCAACTTTCAAGCACCAATTTTAATCAAATGTAGCCAATTCGAAATGGTCTAAAAAGACTCTAAAAATGAAGGAAAACGTTTAATTTCGTTTTTTTTTTTATATAGCGCTTTACACTGTCCGTTATATATCAACCATTCTACAGAAACCACCATATTTTGAAAGCAAAGACGCCTAAGAATTGTTTTATCAATTCATATTTTAACTTACAATTTGTATAGCATGAAAATACGGACACGGAAGTGTTTACGAAAATTAAAAACAAAATTTATTAAAAAAGATTAAATTCTAAATTACTAGCAATTGAAGCTAAATTTTCATATTTTCGAAACACTTTTTTTTAATATCTAAACATTTTTTTCAATTTACTCTACCCCTTCTTACAAAAATTATACTTGTCTTATATACACCGTAAAAGGACATCACATTAAAAATTAAACACAGAAAAACATAGATTTTCCTTATCTTTGAACTATTAAAAGAAATATATATTTTTTGCTGAATAGGTGGTATAAACGCAGAAATCATGACCACATTAAGAAATGTCATGATAATGTGCTAAACAATAACAGTTTGACCCAAAAGCAAAAGGAGAAAATCCCACGCTCAGCCTTCTTAAGAACAACAACAAAAAATAGATTCCAACAAATATCGAAGAAATAAAATCCATGTTTATGGTATGGACAAATCTAAACCTTTTTCAAGAATCCTTTTGTTTTTTGGCCATCGAAAAATTCTTTTCGATTCATTGTTTTCTACTGAAGGTGGATATTATTTGAGATTCCTGTTAATCCTCTTACTCCTTCATTATTGCCCACCCCTTTCACCCGTATACACAGCACACACAAAGGCACAAAAATATCCTTGAAAGTTTACTTGCCACAACAATACCATTTAAATTGAGGTCACATCGTAATATAAACCGGAATGAGATTGTCGAGAGGGAGGGTCGAGAGAGACAGAGAGAGGAGAGTGTATGCGTGTGTGTGTGGAGGGCTACAAATAAACTTGGAATGGTATTTTCCCCAATGCAAAACAATTTGTTGCCTTTAAGCCAAATGGAATATCTAACAAACATGAATTAAATTCAAATCAAAGGAGTTTAACCTGCTGTTTTGGCCAAAAAGGAATGCTGCTTGTGCTGTGCTCAAACCCACCATTGTAATGACCACAAAACAGAAGAGACCCTAACAAATACAACGATACGAACATAAACAATGTCTAAAGAATCAAGGGAAAGGGTTAATGTTTTAAAAAAGTTAGATGTGATTGTGACCTTCTATATTTTATCTTAACTACAGGAGTCCATTTAAAAGGGTTCTAATTTACAGCCTGCCAGAGAAAGGATGTTTAGATAAAAATTGATTCAAAGTCTATGATGTAATTTTGTTTTTTTTTTTATTAGCATTACTTTTCTTTGTAAACCCAAATTACAATTGTATGACATCTTATTAATTTTTAGCCATAGAAAAAGGCTGCAAAAAGATTAGAAACTACAGTTGTCTTCCTTACAAGCAGAAGGCCAATGGTTCCACCATAATCTGTAAAAAGGCACCAAAAATGATATCTTAATGCAAAATTAAAATTCCTAGAAGATGTGGAAGTAATGTCGTTGCCTACAGTTCAACAGAGTTATCATACACTAAGAAAATATCACCAAAATTTTCCAATTAAAATTTGAATTGAAATTTAAACAAGTATATACGGTCATAAGCTCGGCCAGGCCGAAGCTTATGTACCCTCCACCATGGATTGCGTAGAAACTTCTACTAAAGACTGTCATCCACAACCGAATTATTTGGGTTGCGGTAACACTTGCCAATGGGAAGGTATCTTAAAACATCCTAACACCGTCTTGTAAATTGCAAGGTAGTCCATACGTTGTATATAATAAATTAAAAAGGCCGATTAAATACGTATATAATTAAGTTTGAAAAAATTTTCTATAGAAATAAAATTTTGACAAAATAAAATTTTGACAACATTTTCTATAGAAGTAAAATTTAGAAAAAAATGTTCAATAGAATTAAAATTTTGACAAAATTTTCTATTGAAATAAAATTTTGACAAAATTTTCTATAGAAATAGAATTTTGCCAAAATTTTCTATAGATATAAAATTTTACAAAATTTTCTATAAAAATAAAACTTTGGTAGATTATTTTTGGCTTGAGTGGTAACCATGATTATGAACCGATATGGACCAATTTTTGTGTGATTGGGGATCGGTTATATATAACTATAGACCGATATGGATCAATTTTGGCATGGTTATGAATCGGATGAATTTTGCTCCTCCAAGAGGCTTCGGAGGTCCAATCAGGGGATCGGTTTATATGGGGGCTATATATAATTATGGACCGATATGGACCAATTTCTGCACGGTTGTTAGAGACCATATACTTATACCATGTACCAAATTTCAGCCGTATCGAATGAAATTTGCTTCTTTTTGAGGCTCAACAAGCCAAATCGGGGGATCGGTTTATATGGGGGTTATATATAATTATTGACCGATATGGACCAATTTTTGCATTAGTGTTAGAGACCATATACCAACACCATGTACCAAATTTCAGCCGGGTCGGATGAAATATGCTACTCTTAGAGGTTCCGCAAGCCAAATCTGGGCATCGGTTTATAGGAGCTATACTTAAAAGTGGTCCGATATGGCCCATTTTCAATACCATCCGACCTACATCAATAACAACTACTTGTGCCAAGCTTCAAGTCGACAGCTTGTTTCGTTCGGAAGTTAGCGTGATTTCAACAGACGGACGGACGGACATGCTTAGAACGTCTCAGAATTTCACCACGACCCACAATATATATTCTTTATGGCGTCTTAGAGCAATATTTCGATGTGTTACAAACGGAATGACAAAGTTAATATACCCCCATCCTATGGTGGAGGCTATAATTAATTGAAACTCATTGAAAAAAATAATTGATCCAATTAAAAAAATAATTGATACTATTAATTTTTGTGATTGATTTTGGTTTCAATTAAAAAATTGAATCAATTACAATTTTAATTGAATTTTCTTTTTATACCCTGCGCCACACTGTGGAACAGGGTATTATAGGTTAGTGCATATGTTTGCAACACCCAGAAGGAGACGAGATAGACACATTGTGTCTTTGGCAAAAATGCTCAGGGTGGGCTCCTGAGTTGATATAGCCATGTCCGTCTGTCCGTGAACACATTTTTGTAAACAAAGTATAGGTTGCAGTTTTAGTCCAATCGAATTCAAATTTGTCACAAGTATGTTTTTGGCTCAGAATAGAACCCTATTGATTTTGGAAGGAATCGGTTCAGATTTAGATATAGCTCCCATATATATATTTCTCCCGATATGGACTTATATGGCCCCAGAAGCCAGAGTTTTACCCCAATTTGCTTAAAATTTTGCATAAGAAGAACAATTAGTACTATAGTCAAGTGTGCCAAATTTTATTGAAATTGGTTCAAACTTATATATAGCTCCCATATATATCGTTCGTCCGATTTACACACATATGACCACAGAGGCCAATTTTTTGCTCCGATTTAGTTGAAATTTTGCACAGGAAGTAAAACTAGCATTGTAGCTATGCGTGCCAAATTTAGTTGAAATCGGTTCAGATTTAGATATATCTCCCATATATAGCTTTCACCCGATTTACACTCATATGACCACAGAGGCCAATTTTTTGTTCCGATTTAGTTGAAATTTTGCACAGGGAGTAGAATTAGCATTGTAGCTATGCGTGCCAAATTTGGTTGAAATCGGTTCAGATTTAGATATATCTCCCATATATATGTTTTTCTGATTTCGACAAAAATGCCAACATTTTCCTTGTAAAATCGCCACTGCTTAGTCGAAAATTTTTATAAATGACTCTAATTTTAACTAACTTCTAATACATATATATCGAGCGATATACCATAAATAAACTTTTGCGAAGTTTCCTTAAAATTGCTCAGATTTAAATGTTTCCCATATTTTTATTTACTAAAATTGTGTTCCACCCTAGTGCATTAGCCAACTTAAATTTTGCGTCTATAGATTTTGTAAAAGTCTATCAAATTCTGTCCAAATCGAGTGATATTTAAATGTATGTATTTGGGAAAAGCCTTTATATATAGCACCCAACGCATTTGACGGATGTGATATGGTATCGAAAATTTATATCTACAAAGTGGTGCAGGGTATAATATAGTCGGCCCCGCCCGACTTTAGACTTCACTTACGTGTTTTTTTTTTTTTTTTTGAGTGTGGTTAGCTAACTACATTTTGACAGAGCTTCATGAATGTAAATATAATAAAAAAATTGTTCATAAATAATAACAAAGCATCGATCTAAGTATTATTTTTAATTTCCTATAAGTACACAGCGTACTTGTAGTAGGATTAAACATGATTTGTACTTTGGGTCAAATGCTTTTCATATCACAATACTAATACATACGACAAAGAATAAGCTGCTTATGATATTTCTCCATAATAAAAGCAACTTAAAGCAATTCAATTGTCAGCCCGTAGCAAAAATTCTAATAAATATGTTGACAGCTGCATTTCGACATTCCATTTTGAATTTAATTAGCTGTCAAAGATATACAATAGAACAGCAAAGCTTTTACTCATTTAAAAATTGTAGCAATAATTTAAAATGTTATTATACAAATAAATTGATGATATTTAATGGAATTGTTGAAGACAGGTAATAAAATTTCAATTAATTTAATTAATTAAAAATTTCTTTTTATACCCAACATCATAGGATAGTGATGAGGGAATATGGAGATTGCCATTCCGTTTAACCCCATTGACCCATACGAGTAACGCTATTGATCCTGCACTCTAAAAATGTTACTTAAATTCATTGATTTTGAGCTCCTCTTAAGGATTTTACAATTGATTCCGGGTAAAAAATTAAGACATTTTTTGGAGATCTATTTAGCTTTAGATCTAGACTCTGTAAAAATTAAAATTTAGATTGAGATTTGTTTAATGCAATTAAATTTCAATTTTGTTATTTTTAATAATAATAGTTACAATATTAATTTACATAAATTTGATGATTTAATTTTAAAGAGCTTAAGGTTTAACCTTTTTCTACTTAAATAATACAATTTGAATTCATGAAAGATGTATAGGAATAATTGGTGATTTGAATGGAGGAAAAAAAATTAAAAAAAAAAACTTGTATGAACATTTTTATACCCTGCGCCACACTGTGGAACAGGGTATTATAAGTTAGTGCATATGTTTGCAATAGCCAGAAGGAGACGGGATATACAAAAATGCTCATGGTGGGCTCGTGGGTCGATATAGCCATGTCCGTCTGTCCATCTGTCTGTGAAGACATTTGTGTGATCAAAATCTAGGTCCCAGTTTCAATCCAATCGACTATAAATTTAGCACAAATATGTGTTTTGGGCCAGAATAGAATTCTGTTGATTTTGTAAGAAATCGGTTCAGATTTTGGTATAACTTCCATATATATATATATTTTGCCCGATATGCACTTTTATGACTCCAGAAGCCAAAGTTTTGCTTTGATTTTTGTGAAATTTTTCACAGAAACTAGAAATAACATTCTTACTAAGCATGCCGAATTTGGTCCAAATCGGAACATATTAAGTTATAGCTCCCGCATATATCTTTCGCCCGATTTACACTCATATGGTCACAGAAGCCATAGTTTCACTCCGATTTACGTGTAATGGAGTAAAATTAACATTTTTACTACACAGAGAATACAGATTGGTTGAGACAATCGAATTTATTGCCAACCTCCTTTTGGCAGTTGCAGCTACTATCAGTTGGTAGTTGTGTCTCCCAAATAATTCGGTCCTGACAATCGAACGATGGCAAGGGAGACTTACATGACATAAAGAGTTGGATTTGTCAACCAATTAATTCTGCTGTAAGTACTTTCAGCATTCGGTTGTGTCAATCAACTCTCGGAGTACCTACAACCGAATTCCAGAACAAAATTGGTCCCGCTGTCTAAATATCGGTACCCACATCCAATTTGTAATTTATCATTTTTTAAATGAAAGAAATGCAGTTTTATATCTATAAATTGTTTATTTTTATTTCATTTTATTTGGCGATGTCATACATGTAATAGAAACTTATAATTATAGTGTATATCGATATATTACATTAGTAGTCCCATATAACAAATTCATCCCCATTAGGTGACAATGATACGTATGATGTATATCTTACAGTTAATTGTTTTAAGTTTACAATAGCAATATTAGACGTTGTTTTAATACGATATGCAAAATAATGTCGATCGAAGTACCAGGTTTCTAATAATTTGACACACAAATAAAAGCTTTCTCCATCTTGAATAATATGTTCTATGGAACCAAAAGTTGGCTCGCCATTGTCAGATACATGATGACAAACAACCATTAATTTTTTTAAAATTAAATCTTCGTAAGTCAACCAGGATAACTGTTGTGCAGTACTACTAAAATGATTACCATATATTGTGTCTGGTTTTATATTCGAGCTAATGGAAGTGTGAGAATTAAAATCATTATCTAATAGTAACTTCGCTGTACTAAACTGGTTTTTTATACTCAATGTTTTCAACACATTTATTCTATTATTTGAAACGTATGCTGTTTTTTTTAAATCTTGGTGTTTGCTTTCGAACCTTATAGAATTAATGTGGACAAGAGGACCTATATTTTTAATTAATCTAGGATAGTGTAATAGAAAATGAAATTTTGGTTTTAATCCTTCGCCAGAAACGGATAAGTATAGCTTATTGTGTTCTGTAATTAAGGTTTGTAAATATAAATCTATATTAAAAGGAACTTGTTTTTTAAATACTATATGAATTATTTCCCGCAGCGTAATTAAAAGATCCCACTGAGGACATGGATTTACTAAGTCACCTATAAAAAATGGCAGGTGTTGAAAAATTAAAAACATTTCCGATGCGGTTAGCCTAAATTTATTCTTATTTAAGCAATCAATATCAAATAATGGTGGTTTAGAGTGTATTGGCCCAAAATTAAACATTTCTATTCTTTTATTAAGTTGCTCGATAGTAAATATTTTTTTCTCTAACACAAAATATTTTAAAACAACTTTTAGGTCGTAATGACAGACACCTTCCAGGACATCATGCATTATATCAACGCAAAAGTTCTCTGACACGTGAAAATTCTGTAAATCATTGAAAATAGAATTCTCTTTTATACCAGATGTTTCTAGTAAATCACATTCATAATTTATTTTTTTTCTGAGCTGTTCACATTTTTCAACACATAAATATTTTGTCTCCTGGGAGCTGCATTTGCAAAACCGACAAAAATGTTTGGAACTAAACGACTCAGAAAATCCTAATATAGAATTTATTCCCAAGTTATCGCCTCCAACAACACATGGAACTATCTTAATAATTTTATCATCTACTAATATCCCTTCGCTTTGTAAAATATTCAAACACTCGACAAACTTTTTAAACAATGTTCTATTACCGAATCTTTTTCGATCCTCCGTATAAAATAGCATTGTTAAAAAGATAGAAGATAGTTTAGAATTTAGATGGTCTGGGAGAGTTAAAAATTTTATATAAACTCCGCCAAGTTTAAGTTTTCCACTATGTGATCCCAATGGATTTAATATTTCGAAGTCATCAAAATATATCATTATTGGCAAAATTATATATTTGGAATCATTATTGGGGTTGAGAATTTTGACTTTCTCTTGCCACCAATAGCTCTGAACTATGTTGCAAAATGACTTGCAATATTTTACCGTATTCATGTAATTGATAATAATGTTTAATAATTCTGTTTTAGAAAATAGATAGGAAAACAATTGATAAATATTGACAATGGCATAAAAAAAATCATTCTTAGTTTTGGAAATTTCATTGTTATGGTTGTATGAAAAGTAGAATTCTTTTCCTAGATTTACTAGATCGTAGTCAACTAAAATATTACAATTATTTAAATACTTTAAAAGCAAATATTCGGATTTGAGTTCTGTTGGGCTTAGAAGGGTCTTTGCAATCTGCACTACTTCCCGGTTATCATCGTCACGTATACAATTTAATATATTGTTTAACCCAATGTCGTAGTATGTGAAAAATTCTTTAAAGGTCTCGAAGCTATTTGTTCTAGGAATTCTAATGTCACAAATCACTTTTAGGATAGTACGCAAAAGATCTCTATTAACATTACATTCTATTGATGATAAAGTTTCGCAGTTCTGTGAAAAATGTATGGCTTCAATGATTTCAGTCTCGAAAATTGGATTTGATTGTACTTTCGTATTATTATTTGATGGAGGAAGCTTTTCAAAGTGTTCTTTTTTAACATGTTTCAAATGTGTATAAATGTTTGAAAATACGCGGTTGCAACCGTCGCTACAAAAAAACCTTCTGTTACTTCTATGACGATATCGTACATGTAATGAGTATTGTGTATATATAGTAAATTTCTGTTTGCAACATCCATAACTCATATTGTGCAAATTAAGAAAGAAATAAATAATTAAAAAGAGATAATATAGATCTGAGTTAAGATAGTAATTTTAAAATATGGAATATAAAACTTATACGAAAATTACAAATCTGCATTATTTGCAAGTTTATGGTAAACTGTTCTAATGCTTAAATTATTGATATCATATTGAGTTTTAATATTAAATATGTACCGTTGAACAAAATTCCATACTACTTTGGCTTCTATCGGATATTTAACATTTAAGGCAATGAAAATAGCAAAGCATGCTTCAACAGCTTCTAATGGTTGATTGAAAAAGTATTTTTTTCCACACAGAATCACGTACGCCTTAAGTTCATTAAGATTGCCCACAAAGGTTATTCTAGGTTGGCTTTCCATATAAAGTCTTTCAGAATTATCAGCTTCCTGCAATGTCTTAAAAAGATGTGTAAAAATTATAAGTGATTAAACTATAAACACAATTAGATTTTTATATAGTCCTTAGAACTTTGACTTACTTCGTAGTACATTATAAACTTCTCTTGTACTTCAATTTTAGATGCTTTTGCTCCCCCTTTTTTATTAGCTCGTATAGCAATCGATGGAAATATGTAGGGTAGAAGTAAGAATGCCACTGCCTTTTTAGATACTGAAATAAACCTCATTTGTAACTGGCCAATATTAAAATACGTTTTCTCAATATTACCATTATTTAACATTTCTGAACGTTTTAAAATTATTTGAGCCAAATTATCTTTAACAAATTTTGCTTGCTCCAAAACGTTTCCATAAAATTTGTCCCAACCTTTTATGCCATTGTAAGAAGGATATGTATTAGAAACATCGTTTAAAAGTAGTACAAAAATGTTGTTATCATTGTTTTTAAATATTTGAAACTATTCCAAGAATTCAAGTGTAGATAATTCTGCCTTCTGCAAGAGCTGCTGACGTTCGTTTAAGCAATTGCGCCACTTTTCAATAAAGGTATTGTCAAATATTGTGTTAGTTTATATATATATATATATATATATATATATATATATATATATATATATATATATATATATATATATATATATATATATATATATATATATATATATATATATATATATATATATATATATATATATATATATATATATATATATATATATATATATATATATATATATATATATATATATATATATATATATATATATATATATATATATATATATATATGTCAGTTAGGAACATAACAGCTGAATTTGGTTCAGTTAAAGTTAACCGGAAAGAAGATATTTGCAATTTACTTTCTGTTTTCTGGCAGTTAAAGCCTAACAGAGCTACATGAAAATGGTCGTAAGTTTTATTGTTACCTTGAGCTACAAGACAAATAGATGATTTATACGAGTATGCCCGTCGCTTCAAAAATCCAGATTGTGATAACTTTTTTCTGTAATTGTTATATGCATCATACAATTTTCCCGATGCTTTTTGCCCGAACTGAGCACTGGTGTAATATAAATCTTTAGGTTCTTGAGGCAAAACTTTGTTTACTAAATCGGCTAAATACGTGAAATCGTTACGGTTTAGTCTGAAACACAAAAATTTCATTAGTCTTAGAGTAAAAGTTAAATTTGCAAAAGAATATTATAATAAAGTCACGAGAAGAGGGAAGGAAAACGTGTATAATTTGTTTGTTATTTTATAATAATAACAGGCATGTTTACCATATCGGTCCATAATTATATATAGCCCCCATATAACCCGATCCTCAGATTTGTCTTCCGGAGCCTCTAAGAAGGGCAAATTTTATCCGATTCGGTTGAAATTTGGTACGTGGTGTTAGTCTATGGCTCCTAACAATTATGTAAAAGTTGGTCCATATCAGACCATAATTATATATACATAGCTCCCATATGAAGCGATTTTCAGATTTGACCTCCGGAGCCTTTTGGAGGAGTAAATTTCATCCGATCCAGTTGAAGTATATGTACTAAATTTATACCTTCGATTTTGGTGGCAGTCTTTAGTAGAATTTTGTATGCAATCCATGGTGGTGGGTACATAAGATTCGGCCTGGCCGAACTTACGGCCGTATATACTTGTTTTTTTAGTATATTCGATTTTATAAAAAGATATATAATATGCGCCTCAAATTCTTTTATGATTGGTTAAATTGTAACTTTATTTTTCTGATGTATCATTGTACTTACTCGATATTTAGATTTCGCTCAAGTATATATTTTATTAAAATTTTGGATAGTTTTGTTCTGTCCCCGTTTTCTATGCTGCTTTTATTGTGGACGATTATTTTGTAGTCCAGATCTTCAAAATTATCCAAAACCTAAGTAAGACTTACATAAAATTACAAAATTCTCTAATAAACGTAAATTCCTTTACCTCCTTATTGACTAAAGATGAAATTTTGGTTTCATACTCCTCATTGGCCACCACAATTTGAATATTCACATTATTAAAATCCTCCTGAGAAGTGGTCAGTACAGGTACTTTAGATTCAGTACAGATGTGGTCATTAACAATTTTCGCAACTGATTCTATTTCTTCTAGTTCATATTCAATTACATTCTCAAATGTTTCTGTAATGTCAGTTTATTTATGATATTATAATAAAAATCTTATTAACGACCCTTTTCATGTAGCTCCGTTAGGCTTTAACTCTCAGTTAACAGAAAGTAAATTGCGAATGTTTTTAACTAAAAAATGTTCAGCAGTTAAGTTTCTAACTGGCATATGGAATATAAAGACATGATAACAAGTATGTCCATAGTATGGTTTAAAAGTTTGTTTGCTAACGTAACACTAACGGAGCTACATGCAAATGGCCATAACATTTTTATACATACCTGGATTAATGTCAAAAGCTTCAAGATACCAACCAGGTATTTTGCGATATTGGTCTATGTAATCTACCAATATATCATCTGGTATCGATGATAGATCTTCGTCTTTAAATACTATATTTCCCTTTATATTGAAATGGCGTTTTACTGTAAAAGTACATAAGAACAAATTTAACCCTTATGCAAAAACTGGAAAATCGCAATCAAGAAGTGACACAGGCAATGATACATTTCAACCCGATACCATCAATATTGAAGGATAGTAGCATGGTTAAACTATATTTTTGCTCTAAGAACGCGATATTTTATAAAACCGAAATTTTTTAACAATAAACGTGGGATCGTTTGATATTCTATAATTAATAAAAAATACTACTTACCGTCCCGGTGAATTGCTTCAGCAGATTTTTCTGCAAACTTAACGATAGATGATATTCCTCTGTATGTGATTTTCACGTAATATCCCATTTTTTCAGTTTTTTTCTGACGTAAAACAATTAATTAAAATTTTACATGTCATTACAAATCATAGCCAACTTTTTGTTGGCTCAGTAAATATTTGATTCTGAATACCAAATTAACTTGAAGCAATGCTGTATTGGGTCTGTTCACAGTAAGTTGATTGTGGGTACCAATTTAATGAAAAGCATTAATGTAACCAATTGTCATTCGATTGGTACAACCAATACATGGTTCGAAAACATCATTTTCCGAAGTTGGGGTAACTAATAGGAATACAATTTTTTTGAAAAAGAGTAATTTGGTTACTAACACACCCAGTTGGTTGTGAGTACCGACATTCCATACAATTCATTTTCATATGGTTTTACAGACTTCCATATTGTTGAAATTTAACAATTTTAGTCGTTGTAACAAACTGTATGTTACGGGGAATAATTTTCTATTGACTTCACCGTTTTCTAACCAATCTGTTTTCTGTGTGTATGCATGCCGAATTTGGTTGAAATCGGTTCAGATTTAGATATAGCTGTCATATACAGTGCCCCACATAAGTATTGGCACAGCACTCCAAATCACATAGTGGTTAACGTATCTGCGAAAAAATGTGCCAACCAAAAATATTGATTTTAAGCTCCATAAAATATATACCATCGACTCAGAATCACCTCCTGAGTCAGTTTAGCCCTCGGTGTCCGTCCGCCTTACCATGTATTTGTTGTTCGCAATATTCAGGCTACTATTATTAACCGATTTTGATGAAATTTGGTACATTTTTGATGTAAGAATGGGGAAATATAATTACAAATAAAAGAAAAAACTAGTCCATTCATTGTCTAGACTGCTTGATGATGTTATCAAACAAAAATGAATGCCCAACAAGTATATACGGCCGTAAGTTCGGCCAGGCCGAATCTTATGTACCCTCCACCATGGATTGCGTAGGAACTTCTACGAAAGACTGTCATCCACAATCGAATTACTTCGGTAAATACGTATATAATTAAGTTTGACAAAATTTTCTATCGAAAAAAAAAAATTGACAACATTTTCTATAGAAGTAAAATTTGGACAAAATTTTTTATAGAAATACGATTTTAACAAAATTTTCTATAGAAATAACATTTTGACAAAATTTTCTATAAAAATAAAATTTTGACAAAATTTTCAAAAGATTTAAAATTTTGACAACATTCTCTATAGAATTAAAATTTTGACAACATTTTCTATAGAAATAAAATTTTGCCAAAATTTTCTATAGAAATAAAATTTGACAACATTTTCTATGGGAATAAAATTTTGCCAAAATTTTCTATAGAAATAAAATTTTGGTAGATTATTTTTGACTCGAATGGCAACCATGATTATGAACCGATATGGACCAATTTTTGTGTGATTGGGGATCGGCTATATATAACTATAGACCGATATGGACCAATTATGGCATGGTTATTAGCGGCCATATACTAACACCACGTTGCAAATTTGAACCTGATCGGATGAATTTTGCTCCTCCAAGACGCTCCGTAGTTCAAATCTGGGGATCGGTTTAGATGGGGGCTATATATAATTATGGACTGATATGGACAAATTTTTGAATGGTTGTTAGAGACTATATACTAATATCATGTGCCAAATTTCAGCCGGATCGGATGAAATTTGCTTCTCTTAGAGGATCCGCAAACCAAATCTGGGAATCGGTTTATATGGGGCTATATATAGTTATGGACCAATATGGACAATTTTTACTTGGTTGTTAGAGACCATATACTAACACCACGTACCAAATTTCAACCGGATCGGAAGAATTTTGCTTCTCTAAGATGCTCCGGAGTTCAAATCTGGGGATCGGTTTATATGGGGGCTACATATAATTATGGACCGATATGGACCAATTCCTACATGGTTGTTAGAGACCATATACTAACACCACGTACCAAATTTCAACCGGATCGGATGAAATTTGCTGCTCTTAGAGGCTCGCAAGCTAAATCCGGAAATGGGTTTATATGGGGGCTATATATAATTATGGACCGACGTGGACCAAATTTTGCATGGTTGTTAGAGACCATATACTAACACCATGTACCAAATTTCAGCCGGATCGGATGAAATTTGCTTCTCTTAGAGGCTCCGCAATCCAAATCTGGGGATCGGTTTATATGGTGGCTGTATATAATTATGGACCGATATGGACCAATTTTTGCACGGTTTTTGGAGACCATATACTAACACCATGTACCAAATTTCAATCGGATTGAATGAAATATGCTTCTCTTAGACGCTCCGCAGGCCAAATCTGAGTGTCCCTTTATATGGGTGCTATACGTAAAAGTGGACCGATATGGCCCATTTGCAATACCATTCGACCTACATCAATAACAACTTCTTGTGCCAAGTTTCAAGTCGATAGCTTGTTTCGTTCGGAAGTTTGCGTGATTTCAACAGACGGACGGACATGCTCAGATGCTTAGAGCAATATTTCGATGTGTTACAAACGGAATGACTTCCTATGGTGGAGGGTATAATAAGCCAAAGAATTTAGATCCTCCAAATATGCCTTTTCCTATACAGTGAAACCTCTCAAACATGGACACTCTGAAAACCGGACACCTCTCAAAACATGGGCTATTGTCTGGGGAAGTACGTATTTTGACGTATTAAAATTAACTTCTCATCACCAGAGAACTGCAACCGGTGGCTGTTTTCGAATTGCAAACTTACCCACAAAATGTCGGTGGCAGTGAGTAAGAGACCAATTACCATGCGATCATTTGATACAAATGCGAGAATAAAAACACCGATAGTATATAACAATGTTCGTATGCAGTGTCTTGCAATCTTACACGATGTCGATTGGTAAACAAAAAACGAAGTCGGCACTTAAGTGTGATTGCACTCAACAACAACAATTACTAGCAGTTGCCATTAGCTCAAGAGAATTGAGAGAGTGCCAAATAAGAGAATACCAAACTGCTGAGACATGGGTAACCAATTTGTGTGATCGCTTTACTACGGTGTTTTTGAGAGACCAACACTCATACTAACAAACACCGACAGTCGTCGGTTGCATTGGATATTGGTGGTTGAATTTTTTTTTTACCAGTTGGTGTTTTAAGATTGCAAATGTTGGTGTTTACTAAATACACTGGTCGGTTGGTGTAGATCGCAGCCGTTCTCTGCTGGACACTTCCGAAAGGTGGACAAATTTTGGGCTACCATGGGTGTCCACCTTTCAGATGTTTCACTGTATATGCAATTTATTTATCTTTAATGCAAAGGTTCTATATCTCACATAATTTTACGATTGTTTTCCTTATATCAAACATGATGTTCTTTACTTTAAGGAAAATTTGTCTTATTTTAAAGACAAACATTTGAAGATTTTTTTTTTTTAATTTTGATCTTTCTGTTAGTTAAAATGCCTTTATTTTGAAGAAAATTAAAATTTTACACAGTCTTTAATACTAGGCCAATATTTTTTAAGTGAAATATCTTTTGTACAAAAGTGAAATATTAACTACTACTCCACGCTGGCGCCCTGCATTATGGTTGGACCACCCTCTAAACACGTTTTCTTAAACTTTAATTTAAGTTTCCTAAACTTTGTTGTTCCTATGTGAACATTAAAAAAAAAAAACAAGCTCTACATCTACTTCCTCCTCGCCGTCTGTATATGACATCTAGTGTTACTCCTTAAAAACAAAAACTTAAAAAGGGTATAAAGCAAAAACACAGAAAACATTCGGATAATATAAATTTATGCTGAATCTACTTGGAAAAAAACAAATAATTCGCAGAAAACATTTGAGAAGAAAAATCTCCGAAGCCATGATAATGACCATGTTGCTGATATTGCTGGTTCAAATGTCACTTCTCAATGCTGACAACAAGATTAGATTTAGCCAAAAAAAAAATAGAAAACATAAAAAACCTAAAGGAAATGAAAAACAGCTTAATATGCATAAAAGTAGAAAATGATAGGGGTATATTTAGCATTTCTTAAAAATTTGGGTTTCTTTCCAAGAAAAAAGGAATGCTGCAAAAAATTCCTCAAATTGAATTGAAACGAAGAAAGAAGGCAAAATGAATGAGGAAATATTTTGAGAGGCAAAAAAAATCGTTAGGAAATGAAAATGTTGAAGAGCTCTCACGGATGTAATGGCACATTTCAATAGAAATGACAACAGACATTTCACATAGTCTTAAATTACAAAAAATTATATATTAGAAATATATTAAAAAAAATACTAAGGAATATTTTAAGTAGACATTTTCATTGTTAGTAATTATATTACATATAAATCTAAATCTATATATATAAAATTCAATCTATGTTTGTTTATTTGTTTGTTTGTTTGTTTGTATGTTCCGAGTTGGCTCCGAAACGGCTGTACCGATTTACTTGAAACTTTCAGAGATCGTAGGGGGCGTTCATGTGGTGAAAACAGGGTACCTCATTTTTTGACACCTGGTCGCGGAGGAGGACCTCCCCTTCGTCGGACTTTTTGAAAATTGGACCACAGTTGACCGATTTGCTTGAAATTTTCATTGAAGATTGGGGTTGGTATCTAGACAAAGATCCGCTTCTTTTTATTTCGATATTTGTTGGCGGAGGGGGTCTCCCTTTTGTTCGACTTTTTTTAAGTACAGTGAAAAAACTAAAATTCTCTAAATTATCTGAGATTTACAGAGAACATGTGGTGAGGTTATGGAATTAATATGGGGTACCCGATGATTTCATATGTGGATGGGGAGGGGGACCTCCCCCTTGCCCTACTTTTTGAAACTTGGAACAAAATTATGCGATTTGCTTGAAATTTTCATTGAATGTTGGGGTTGCCATCTAGACAAAAATCCGCTACATTATTTTTCGATATTTGGTCGGGGAGGGTGACCACCCCTTTGCCCGAATTTTTTTGTTTGAAAGTACAAACAAAACTTAACTCCCCCGACTGAAATTTTACGGAAAAAATGGGTTATGAAATTTATATCAGGTTCTCGATTTTTTAATAAAAATAAAAGGGCATAGGGAGACATCCGCTTCTCTTAAGTACATACAGAGAAACAATTAAACTTTACCGAGTTACTTGAAATTTACAGAGGACTGGGTAGAGGTTACGATATTAATAGTTGATACCTGATTTTGTGATATTTGGACGGAAGAGAGACCGCCCTTTTAGGCTTATAATTTGCTTGACATTTTCTGGGACGTTTACAAAAGATACGCTAGATCACTTTTCGATATTTAGTCGGGGAGGAGGTCCTCCTCTAAAACTGCAAAAAAAAAACAACAATTCTTAAGTTTTCTTGAAATTTACATAGGCAGTGGGGGAAGGTTATGAACGAAGAGGCAACCTTCTTTGCCCCACACTTGAAGGAAAGTTTCAAGAATTTTCAGGGAAGGTTAGGTGTGCTATTCACTACGGTGTTTGTCGATATTGTATCGGGGAAAGTGACGTCCCTTTAAAACAATAGAGCAAAATTTAAACATCTCCGATCTACTTGAAATTTACAGGGACGTGGCAGGAGGTGATTAAATTTATACATGATTTTTAAATTTGTATATGATTTTTCGATATCTGGTTGGGGAAGAGGAAAATTGAAATAAACATTGTCGATTTACTTCGATAGAATTTATATGGACCATTGAGTAGTTGCGAAATTAATATAGGTACGTGATAGTCCGATATCTGGTCGGAGTGGAGCGAAGGTGGCGAGACGGTTCCCTTTTGTCCGTTTTTTTTCTTAAGTTGAAAGTAGAGGGTTGTCCGTAAATGGAAACTCGGTACATAATTTTATGATTTTTGCACAGACTTCTGCCAGACTTCTTTTTAGTAAAGAACTTAAATTTACATGAAATTGGCAGCCAACGTAGAGGATGCATCATTTTCCAACATTTTAGCAAATGTTAATGTGGTAAAATTTTTTACTACTTTTGCTTTTTCCGATTTATTTGATGGGAAACAATAATTCTTTGTATGTTATTATAATATAGTGCTTAATTTTCAGATATATTGAGGAGGAGGTTACCTTTCCTTGACAAACCACACTTAAAATTCACAAGAAATATAGAAGATTGTCCAACTACTTGAATACAGAACATTATTAAAAAAATTTGGAGGAAAGGGTACACACTCTCCCGCCGTATTTGTACCTATAAACGAAAAATCAAGTAGTCCGATTTGTTTAAAAGAATTGAAATCTTTTCGAATTTGTTTTCAGCACGAAGGATATAGTTGACTAAGTTAACGCAAAATGTTCCTCAAAATACGCTTCGGAAGGCGCAGCGAAGTGGGCCGGGTTACGCTAGTATTTTTATAATATTTAAACATTATATTAGGATTTAATTTGAAATTTTTAACATAACTAAATTATTAAATAATTAATTTAATTTATTTATGGACATTTCATTAATAAGATATATTTCTTTTAACTTTCTGAAAACTGAATACAAAATGAATTCAAATAGCACTGAATTAAAACAAAAGAAAATTCTGGACTCTTTTAGAGTCGAGAGTCAACTTTCCTTCGATAGACGAATGACTTGGATTTCGATTGGGTTTTTAATATATCACCACAAATATTTAAAATTTTTCTTAAAAACCCACGTTCCCTTTAAACCTATCTACTACACCATTACCAGACCCTATTTAATCCAAAAAAAAACTTAGAAATTCAAAAAAGACTTGTAATATAATTTTGTCACATTTAACCAATATCACTAACATCATTTGCACGACCACAAACGACTTGAAGAAACTGGAGTGTAAGAATAGTCATTGTCAAGACCGGAATACAGACTTTATTATAAAACCTAATGGCGGTTATGAGAAAAAAAAACAGCGAAATATTTTTGCATATGGCTTCATATTCTCATTTGTTTGCTTTTAAAAATAAATTTAATTTTCTTTAATAAGGAAATTCAAAGGGAAGCGAAAGCAACAAAAAAAAACTGAAATATGAATGTAAAGCTTCAAGGAGATTCTAATACTCTTGCCAATTTTGGTATGTATGGTAGCAAGTATTATTCAAAATTAACCCCTAGGGATTGAAGGAAATTCCTTATGTGTTTCTTTTTTTTTTGGGCTTTTGAAGATGGTTATGTAAACAAATTCCACTCACTTTGATGTCTTCTGGGGGTGAACGCAGTCAACAACAAAAAAATACCTTTTATGACACGTCCCTTTATGTATGCCTATGTGAATACAATAAGTTCTAATAGAAAGACTATTTAGATTTTTTTTTTTCTTAAATTTAGTGGAAATAGGCAATGTGGTTAAAATATTTAATACATAAGCTCCTTGAATCACTTTAATACTCTATATCAAAGGTAAAGGAGTACTAATAAATTATAAATTTTTTATAGGATATGAATTCAGTACTTTTTTACATGAAAGAAGACTGTTTCCTTTTTTATAACGCCCAAAAGTATGTGAAGAGTAAAGACGTGTTAACGCAATAAGATCCTGATACTTCAACAGTTATGTACACAGAAAAAAAAATTATTCAATCGCGTATCTAATCGATCAAGGTCACGGGCATTTGTTATTTTAGGTAACGGCCAGACGGAGCAGTCTAAAATCCATTTTTTAGTACACCGATCGTCTTAGAATTAAATTCCAAACCGATTTAGAAATGTCCATCGGTCTGTCTGTTCATGAATTCTTGTCTTCAAAGTGCAACTCGCAATAGAAGCTCTAGCATTCTCAAATTTCGGCTCATAATAATAGGCTCATATAACATACCGTGTGGTTGAACGCTATATTTTGTAATTTCTTCTTTTTTTGCTTCTTTTTTAAATTTATTGTTCAATGTTGGAAATAGCCTCAAATTTTACAATCAATTTAGATTTGTTCGATTTGCTTATCTTTGGCCCAAATTGTGGCCGACAACCGGCCGACAAAGCTTTCACACACTGCTCGAAAGTGGCTTTACAGTATTTTGGTCAATTCTCGGCAACGCACCGACTCGAGATGACCGAAACTTTGATTTTTTTTTGTGCCAATCCTCTGTTGGAGACTCAATCGACTTTGCATAATTTACTTTA
This sequence comes from Haematobia irritans, assembly GCF_050003625.1. NCBI lineage: Eukaryota > Metazoa > Arthropoda > Insecta > Diptera > Muscidae > Haematobia > Haematobia irritans. Next base: position 211,335,672 of record NC_134398.1, read on the forward strand.
TAATTTCATTTATTATATTCACTTAGTAGGCATTGATTTTCTATTTTAGTATATTGTCAATTGTAGAAAATATTTTTTCATTCCCAAATAAAATTTCGTGTTGTTAAATTCGAGTGTGTTCTTAATACTTCAATCCCACACATAGATGAATTTCCAAAACCCTCCTCTCCGAAATGCCCTTAGTACCAGCTTACGGTAAAAATTAATGGAAGGATCTCCTTTTAGGTCATTCTTGCTTGAAGCGTGTAAAGTGCGTTGGTGCTGAGGGCTGTCATGTTAGAATGCCCATGATTTCCGGCCAAAATCCAAGTCTTCATTACTGTGTTTAGAATATTTTCCCGATAATATTCGGCATTTATTTTGACCCCACTGTCGATCAATTCGAGCAGGCTGTGACCATCGGCCTTTACCGCAGCCCACCACGGGTGCTTACAGTTAGGTTAGGTTAGGTTAGGTTAGGTTAGATGGCAGCCCGATGTATCAGGCTCACTTAGACTATTCAGTCCATTGTGATACCACAGTGGTGAACTTCTCTCTTATCACTGAGTGCTGCCCGATTCCATGTTAAGCTCAATGACAAGGGACCTCCTTTTTATAGCCGAGTCCGAACGGCGTTCCACTTTGCAGTGAAACCGCTTAGAGAAGCTTTGAAACCCTCAGAAATGTCACCAGCATTACTGAGGTGGGATAATCCACCGCTTAAAAACTTTTTGGCTACCAACTGTAGAATTCTACGAAGCCTGGTAGATGTATATACTGTTTGGTAGAACTATTGATGATTGCGTAGATTTTACAAAATATTCCTCTCCAACTGAAAGGTATTTCAAAAAATTTCTTATATTTCCATTTTCCTATAGAGATAGAATTTTGACAAAATTTAACAAATAAAACTATGACAAAATTTACTATGGATGTACAATTTTGACAAAAGTTTCTATAGAAATAAAATGTTGACAAAATTTTCTATAAAAATAAAATTTTGCCAAAATTTTCTATAAAAATAAAAATATGGCAAAACCTTGACAAAATGTTCTACAGAAATAAAATGTTGACAAAATTTTCTATAGAAATAAAATTTTGACAAAATTTTCTATAGAAATGAAATTTAGACAAAGCCTTGAAAAAATTTTCTATAGAAATAAAATTTTGACAAAATTGTCTATAAAAATAAAATTTTGACAAAATTATCTATAAAAGTAAAATTTTGACAAATATTTCTATTGAAATAAAATTTTGTACAAAAGTTTCTATGGAAATAAAATTTTGACAAAATTTTCTATAGAAATAAAATTTTGACAAATTTCCCTATAGAAATAAAATTTTGACAAAATTTTCTATGGAAATAAAATTTTGACAAAATTTTCTATAGAAATAACATTTTTGAAAAAATTTTCTATAGAAATAAAATTTTGACAAAATTTTCTATAGAAATAAAATTTTGTACAAAATTTTCTATGGAAATAAAATTTTGACAAAATTTTCTATAGAAATAAAATTTTGACAAATTTCTCTATAGAAATAAAATTTTGACAAAATTTTCTATGGAAATAAAATTTTGACAAAATTTTCTATAGAAATAAAATTTTGACATAATTTTCTATAGCGATAAAATTTTGACAAAATTTCTATGGAAATAAAATTTTTACAAAATTTTCTATAGAAATAAAATTTTGACAAAATTTTCTATAGAAATAAAATTTTGACAAAATTTTCTATAAAATAAAATGTTGACAATGCCTTGACAAAATTTTCGATAGAAATAAAATTTTGACAAAATTTTCTACAGAAATAAAATTCGGCAAAATTTTCAATAGAAATATTTTTTTTTTTTACAAAGCCTTGACAACATTTTCTATAGAAATAAAATTTTGACAAAATTTTCTATAGAAATAAAATTTTGACAAAATTTTCTATAGAAATAAAATTTTGACAAAACTTTGATAATATTTTCTTTAAAAATTAAATTCTGAGAAAATTATCTATGTAAATTAAATTTGGCAAAATTTTCTATATACATAAAATTTTGACAAAATTTTCTATAGAAAAAACAAAATTTTACAAAATGTTCTATTGAAATGAAATTTAGATCAAATTTTCTGTAGAAATAAAATTTTGACAAAATTTGCTACAGAAATAAAATTATTCGAAATTTTGTATAGAAATAAAATTTCTATATAAATAAAATTTTGACAAAATTTTCTATAGAAAAAAAATTTTACAAAATTTTCTATAGAAATAAAATTTTGACAAAATTTTCTATAAAAAAAAAATTGACAAAATGGTCTATAGAAATGAAATTTAGATCAAATTTTCTGTAGAAATAAAATTTTGACAAAATTTTCTTTAAAATTAAAAATTTGAGAAAATTTTTTATAAAAATAAAATTTTGACAAAATTTTCTACAGAAATAAAATTTTGACAAATTTTTTTTATAAAATGAAAATAGAGGAAGCACGCTCAAAAACAAACCCAGCCGACTACATTCAAAACGATGAGTTGAGTTTGGCAAAGGAAAAGAGATATGTTTGCAAATTTGTTTAGGTAGTAGCCGACTATCAAACCTTTTTTCGAAAGGTTCAAGTGTAATTCACTTTGGGTTGAGTGAATTACCCGAATTTATTCTGATAATTGGTTGATAGTTTTGTTGCAAGCAGAGGATGCTGACGAGGAATGTGGTAATTCCGAAACAGCTGTACATCCAACCATCTTGCAGTCTATAGGGCTTTGCCCAAATAAATTTAACAAGCATACTTTTCCTCTGTTTGTTAAGCTACACTTGTAGTTTAGTCAATGCATGGTTTTAAGCTGAAATCAAAACCAACAATATATAAAATTTTTAAAAAATGTTCTATAGAAATAAACTTTTGAAATAAATTTTCAAGGGGAAAACACTTTTGACAAATTTTCTTTAGAAATAAAATTTTGACAAAATTTTCTTTACAAATAAAATTTTGACAAAATTTTCTTTACAAATAAAATTTTGACAAAATTTTCTTTACAGATAAAATTTTGACAACATTTCCTATAGAAATAAAATTTTGACAAAATTTTCAATAGAAATAAAATTTTGACAAAATTTTCTATAGAGATAAAATTTTGACAAAATTTTTTATAGAAATAAAATGGTGACAAATAAAATTTTGACCACATTTTCTATAGAAATAAAATTTTAAGAAAATTGTCGATAGAAATAAAATTTTAGCAAAACAAGAGTTTGTTGGTAGTTCTCATAAAATTTTCTTCAAAATTGTGTAGATTATTTTCGACTCGAGTGGCATTTGGTGGATCTTGTTTTCTGTTTTTCAAAAGTGTAAATTGTTGGCTGACCTCTTTGGCAAGTGAACCCGATCATTTTGTTTGTTCACAAACTGCTCAATTTGGAATGGTTTCTTATCGGAGAAAGATTTATTAACATATAAATGCTTGCATGCTTTAAAGATAGCCAATAGTAGGTTTCTGGCAAAATATAAATCAACTTCTCTTTCCTATAATCATATACATATGCCGAATACCATTAATTCACCGATATTTTCACAAAGTCAGCTTGACGCAATTTTGACTGGCTGGATCAAAGTTTTGATTCAACATTAATGATTTATTCAATATAAGATATCAAACCAATTTAAATCCAATTTTTGTTATAAATTTAATCACATGTCTATTATAGAAAAAAATCAAATTTTCCTCTTCACTAACTACCAATCACTGCAAATATTTTGATGATCCATATGCATATAAAAACAAACTATAAAATCAGGTTCATTGTTATTTAAATTTTACATGAAAATAAGACGCAATCATGGATGAACAATTTCCAATTATTTTCTTTATAGATGCAAATAAAAACACATACATATGCATATATGCACTTATACATACATAACAATCAATCTTTAGAAAGTATTTGTAAAACCCATTTTATACGAATGTGGTCAAATGAATATGAAATCTTTCTTATTTTCGAAACATGATAGTTATTTCTAATATCGATTTATCCACAAAGTTTCATAACATTTTCTCGCTCAAGAACTTAAACAGAAAGACCGACATAGGTCATCCTAGGGATTGAAATCAGTATCAGAAGTTGACTTCTCAATAATCAGTATCAAAATATTGGCTTTTTGAGTTTTATGTTGTTTAGACATTTCATTGATTTCAATAAAATTTCGAAATTTCAGAGAAATCTGATAAAAATTGCAGTAAGTAGTGGCTCAGGTAGGTCTATAGGGGGATATACCAAAACATATACAGCTACACTCTACAAAAAATTGTTTCAAATATTCCTCTCCAACTAAAATGTAATTCACAATTTTTGTTTGTTTTTATTTTCTTACTTATAGAAATAAAATTTATAGTAATAAAATTTTGACAAAATCTTGTATAGAAATAAAATTTTGACAAAATCTTGTATAGAAGTAAAAGTTTGACAAAATTTTGTATAGAAATAAAATTTTAACAAATTTTTCTATAGAAATACAAATTTGACACAATTTTCCCTAGCAGCAAATTTTTGGCAAAATTTTCTACAGAAATGAAATTTATATCAGAATTTCTATAGCAATAAAATTTTGACAAAATTTATATCAGATTTTCTATAGCAATAAAATTTTGACAAAATTTTTTATAGAAATAAAATTTTGACAAAAGTTTCCATAAAAATAAAATGTTGACAACATTTTCTATAGAAATAAAATTTTGACAAAATTTTCTATAGAAACAAAATTTTGTATAGATATAACATTTTGACAAATTTTTCTATAGAAATAAAATTTTTAAAAAATTTTCTATAGAAATAAACTTTTGAGAAAATTTTCTATAGAATTTTACAGAAGTAAAATTTTGAAAATTTTCTCTATAGCAATAAAATATGGACAAAATTTTCTATAAAAATGAAATTTTGACAAAATCTTCTACAGAAATAAAATTATGACAATATTTTCTATAGAAATAAAATTTTGACAAAATTTCTCTATAGAAATAAAATTTTGACAAAATTTTCTATAGTAATAAAATTTTGACATAATTTTCTATAGAAATAAAATTTTGACAAAATTTTCTATAGAAACAAAATTTCATATAGAAATAAAAATTTGACAATTTTTTCTATAGAAATAAACTTTTTAAAAAATTTTCTATAGAAATAAAATTTTGACAACATTTTCTATAGAAATAAAATTTTCTATGGAAATAAAATTTTAACAAAATTTTCTATAGAATTCTACAGAAGTAAAATTTTGAAAAATTTCTCTATAGAAATAAAATTTTGACAACATTTTCTATAGAACTAAAATTTTGACAAAATTTTCTATAGAAATCAAATTTTGACAAAATTTTCTATAAAATTTAAATTTTGACAAAATTTTCTATAGAACTAAAATTTTGACAAAATTTTCTACAGAAATAAAATTTTGACAAAATTTTCTATAGAAATACAATTTTGACAAAATTTTCTATAGAAATAAAATTTGACAAAATTTTCTATAGAATTCTACACAAATAAAATTTTGAAAAATTTCTCTATAGAAATAAAATTTTGAAAAAATTTTCTATAGAAATGAAATTTTGACAAAAGTTTCCATAAAAATAAAATGTCGACAAAATTTTCTATAGAAATAAAATTTTGACAAAATTTTCTATAGAAACAAAATTTTGTATAGATATAACATTTTGACAATTTTTTCTATAGAAATAAAATTCTTAAAAAATTTTCTATAGAAATAAACTTTTGAGAAAATTTTTTATAGAATTCTACAGAAGTAAAATTTTGAAAAATTTCTCTATAGAAATAAAATTTGGTCAAAATTTTCTATAAAAATAAAATTTTGACAAAATCTTCTACAGAAATAAAATTATCACAAAATTTTCTATAGAAATAAAATTTTGACAAAATTTTCTATAGTAATAAAATTTTGACATAATTTTCTATAGAAATAAAATTTTGACAAAATTTTCTATAGAAATAAAATTTTGACAAAATTTTCTATAGAAACAAAATTTCATATAGAAATAAAATTTTGACAATTTTTTCTATAGAAATAAACTTTTTAAAAAAATTTCTATAGAAATAAAATTTTGACAAAATTTTCTATGGAAATAAAATTTTGACAAAATTTTCTATAGAATTCTACACAAGTCAAATGAAAAATTTCTCTATAGAAATAAAATTTTGACAAAATTTTCTATAGAACTAAAATTTTGACAAAATTTTCTATAGAAATTAAATTTTGACAAAATTTTCTATAAAATTGAAATTTTGACAAAATTTTCTATAGAAATAAAATTTTGACAAAATTTTCTACAGAAATAAAATTTTGACAAAATTTTCTATAGAAATACAATTTTGACAAAATTTTCTATAGAAATAAAATTTGACAAAATTTTCTATAGAATTCTACACAAGTAAAATTTTGAAAAGTTTCTCTATAGAAATAAAATTTTGAAAAAATGTTCTATAGAAATGAAATTATGACAACATTTTCTACAGAAATAAAGTTATGACAAAATTTTTTGTAAAAATGAAATTTTGACAAAATTTTCTATAGAAATAAAATTTTGACAAAATTTTCTATAGAAATAAAATTTTGACAAAATTTTCTATAGAAATAAAATTTTGACAAAATTTTCTATAGAAATAAAATTTTGACAAAATTTTCTATCTACACAAGTAAAATTTTGAAAAATTTCTCTATAGAAATAACATTTTGACAAAATTTTCTATAAAAATGAAATTTTTACAAAATTTTCTATAGAAATAAAATTTTGACAAAATTTTCTATAGAAATACAATTTTGACAAAATTTTCTATAGAAATAAAATTTTGACAAAATTTTCTATAGAAATAAAATTTTGACAAAATTGTATATAGAAAAAAAATTGATAAAATTTCAATGTAGTAGATCACACGCAGTGAAGAACAATATTTCAAGATCGAAATATTATTTTTAGACGGAGAACATGGAACATTTTTGTCGCAAAACTTTTATTTTCTCGAAAAATGTACATGGTTGCCAAAGTCAGATATATAATATCCGAGAAAATAACATAGTTGCGATAAATATGTTACATGTTCCCCATCCAAAAATAAAATTTTGGTCTTGAAACATGTTTGAGGTGATCATATTCCTTCTCTGTAAGCAGATAGATCTATATGGGGGCTATATGGGGGCTATACCAAAACATGGACAGATGCACTCTAAAGTCGAAACACAAATTTGTACAGTTCTTCCAGTTTTCCAATTGCAGACCAATGGGATCCATTTTTATCCGGTGTCTAAAAGAAATAATCAGAAAATCGTTTTGTTTGGGGGCTATAATGAAAATCTTCACATTAACATACAAATTACTCCACATACGGACGGACATCGGAATTTCGCAGAAGACTGTAAACCCCCTTCTCATATCTTTCTCCATGTTATACAAACATTTTACAAAATACTATAATACCCTGACCACAAGGTCGGTTAGGGTAAAATAGTCTCTAAGGTTCATATGAATTGAGTTTTGCAACTTTCATTTATATCATTTCACAATAATCTCTATGGTGCAAAATCTTAGAAAAACTTTTTTCCATTCCAACTTACACATGTTTATAAGCGATTTGCTTTTCTTTTTATTTTTGAACTTTTGGGCTCATTGTTTTCCCAAGAATATTGAAAGCATTTAACAAACCAAGGAAATTTGTAGAAGAAAACTATAGTCATAGTAAAAAAAACAATACCAGACTTAGGTTTTTCACTTTCTTTCTGTTTTTCGAAAATCTTTTTATATTTTTCCAAGCAAATAGAAAACAAAGAAAAAAATATTACCAAAGTTTTGTCGTGGTAAAAACAAACCTCAATTGCTGTCTCTTCTACTGATACTGCTGTTGCTGTTGATATTAGACAATTGCTATGATGGCATAGCAATGTACAAACATGTAAGACATTATTATTAAAAAAGTTTTGTAAACATATATCTGCAAAGATACTTTTAAAGATGGTTGAAAGAAAGCACTTCTGAGTACAGGAAACTTTATAGGAACTTTCAAATAATCTACCAAGAAAACAAGAAATGAAAAGAAGCAAAAATACATTTGTTCAAATGAAACAAAAGAAATCTTTAAAATTTAATAATTTAAAAATGTAAAATTTATTAATAAAAATAATTTCGTATTTTTTCGGTTTCTTTGCAGTTACAAAATTTGTACGCATTGGTATTGCCGATAAGAACGATTCACCGCCTTATTTTGATAAATTTTTATACGAGACTGAAATCGATGAAAATGCCGATTTACAATCAACCGTACTCACAGTCAATGCCAAGGATCACAATGAGTGTAAGTATTACTCACATTTTAATAAAATACTAAAAACCACTTTGAAAACGAAAAAAATTAATAAATCTGATTTGTATGACAATTTTCTCAAATTTTTATATCTTTAAAAATTTTTTCAAAATTTTATTTCTATAGAAAATTTTGTCAAAATTTTATCTATATCGAAAATTTGGTGAACATTTTATCTCTATCGAAAATTTGGTCAAAATTTTATTTCAATAGAAAATTTTATCAAAATTTTATTTGTTGTTTTTTTTTTCGATTTCAGCTTAAAACCATACATTGACTAAACTACAAGTGTAGCTTAATCAACAGAGCAAAAGAATGTTTGTAAAATTTATTTGAGCAAAGCCCTATAGACTGCAAGATGGTTGGATGGACGCACGTTTCGCAATTACCACATTCCTCATCAGCATCCTCTACTTTGTTGGTTAAGCTACACTTGTAGTTTAGTCAATGTATGGTTTTAAGCTGAAATCAAAAAACAACAACAATGATTAAAGAACAAAAACTAACAATAACAGAACAAAACGAATGAAAGAAAGAAGAGGAAGCACGCTCAAAATAAAACCCAGCCAACTTCACTCAAATCGATGATGAAGATGATGAAGAAGATGTTTGTACGAATTTATTTCGGCACAAGCCGGCTATCAATGTAAAGTCATTTTTCGGAAGGTTCAAGTGTGGCTTATTGTTGGGTTTAATGAACTGCCTGAATTTATTCTGATAATTGGTTGATAGTTTTGCTGCAAGTAGAGGATGCTGATGAGGAATGTGGTAATTCCGAAACGTGCATCCATCCAACCATCTTGCAGTCTATAGGGCTTTGCCCAAATAAATTTGACAAACATTCTTTTCCTCTGTTGGTTAAGCTACACTTGCAGTTTAGTCAATGTATGGTTTTAAGCTGAAATCAAAAAAGAACAACAATGATTAAAGAACAAAAACCAACTATTTCAATAGAAAATTTTATCAAAATTTTATTTCTATAGAAAATTTTATGAACATTTTTATTCTATAGAAAATTGTGTCAAGTTTTTATTTCAATACAAAATTTTATCAAAATTTTATTTCTATAGAAAACTTTGTTGAAATTTCATTTCTATAGAAAATATTGTCAAAATTTTATTCCTATAGAAAATTTTTTCAAAATTTTATTTCTACAGAAAAGTTTTTCAACATTTTATTTGTACAGAAAATGTTGTCAACATTTTGTTTCTTTATACAATTTTATCAAAATTTTATTTCTATAGTAAGTTTTGTCAAAATTTTATATATATAGCAAATTTTGTCAATATTGTATTTATATCGACAATTTGGTCAAAATTTTATCTCTATAGAAAATTTTGTCAATACTTGGCTTCTTTAGACAATTTTGTCAAATATTTATTTCTATACGAAATTTTGTCAAAATTTTATTTCTATTGAAAATGTTTGTAAAAAATTATTATCTTATAGAAAATTTTGTCACAATTTTATTTCTATAGAAAATTTTGACAAAATTTTATTTCAATAAAAAATTTTGTCAATATTATATTTCTACAGAAAATTTTGTCAAAATTTTTGTTTTATAGACAATTTCATCAAAATTTTATTGCTATTGAAAATTTTGTCAAATATTTATTCTTATAGAAAATTTTGGCAAAATTTTGTTTCTATAGAAAATTTTTGACAAAATTTTATTTCTGTAGAAAATTTTATCAAAATTGTATCGCCATCGAAAATTTGGTCAAAATTTTATTTCAATAGAAAAATTTATCAAAATCTTATTTCTATAGAAAATTGTATCAAAATTTTATTTCTGTAGAAAATTTTGTCAAAATTTTATTTCTATAGCAAGTTTTGTCAAAATTGTATTTCTAAAGAAATTTTGTCAAAATTTTATTTCTATTGAAAATTTTTTTTCAAAATTTTATTCTCATAGAAAATTTTGTCACAATTTTATTTCTATAGAAAATTTTGACAAAATTTTATTTCTATAGAAAATTTTGTCAAAATTTTATTTCTATAGCAAATTTTATCAAAATTTTATCTATATCGAAAATTTGGTCAAAATTTTATCTCTATAGAAAATTTTGTCAAAATTTTATTTCTATAGAAAATTTTGACAAAATTTTATTTCTATAAAAAATTTTGTCAAAATTTTATTTCTACAGAAAATTTTGTCAAAATTTTTGTTCTATAGACAATTCCATCAAAATTTTATTTCTATAGCAAATTTTGTCAAAATTTTATTTCTATTGAAAATTTTGTCAAATTTTTATTCATATAGAAAATTTTGTCACAATTTTGTTTCTATAGAAAATTTTTGACAAAATTTTATTTCTATAGAAAATTTTGTCAAAATTTTATCTCTATCGAAAATTTGGTCAAAATTTTATGTCAATAGAAAACTTTATCAAAATTTTATTTCTATAGAAAATTATGTCAAAATTTTATTTCTATAGAAAATTTTGTCAAAATTTTATTTCTATAGCAAATTTTGTCAAAACTTTAGCAAATTTTGACAATATTGTATCTGTATCGAAAATTTTGTCAAAATTTTATCACTATAGAAAATTTTGTCAAAATTTGGTTTCTTTAGACAATTTTATCAAATTTATATTTCTATATGAAATTTTGTCAAAATTTGGTTTCTTCAGACAATTTTGTCAAAATTTTATTTCTATTGAAAATTTTGTCAAAATTTTATTCTTAAAGAAAATATTGTCACAATTTTATTTCTATAGAGAATTTTGACAAAATTTTATTTCTATGGAAAATTTTGCCAAAATTTTGTTTCTATAGAAAATTTTGTTAACATTTTTGTTCTATAGACAATTTCGTCAAAATTTTATTTCTATAGGAAATTTGGCAAATTTTTATTCTTAAAAAAATTTTGTTACAACTTTATTTCTATAGAAAATTTTGACAAAATTTTATGTCTATAGAAAATTTTGTCAAAATTTTATTTCTATAAAAAATGTTGTCAAAATTTGTGTTCTATAGACAATTTCTATAGAAAATTTTGTTCTATTTTTTTTTATAAGAAATTTTGCCAATTTTTTATTTTTATAAAAAAAATTATTTCTATAGAAAATTTTGTCAATATTTTATTTCTATAGCATTTTTTTCGAGATTGGATTTCTATAGAAAATTTTGTCAAAATTTTATGTCTATAGAAAATTTTGTCAAAATTTTATGTCTATAGAAAATTTTGTCAAATTTTTATTTCTATAGAAAATTCTGTCAAAATTTTATTTCAAAAGAAAATTTTATCAAAATGTTATTTCTATAGAAAACTTTGTTAAAATTGTATTTCTATAGAGAAATTTTTCAAAATGTTACTTGTGTAGATTTTATAGAAAATTTTGTTAAAATTTTATTTCTATAGAAAACTTTGTTAAAATTTTATTTCTATAGAAAATTTTGTCACAATTTTATTTCCATGGATAATTTTGTCATAATTTCATTTCCATAGATAATTTTCTCAAATTTTTATTTCCAAAGATAATTTTGTCATAATTTTATTTCAATAGAAAATTTTCTAAAGTCGTTAGAAAATTTTGGCAAAAAAAATTCTTTTAAAAAACTTTCTAACTAAATTAATTGGAATCACCATTGCGACAAATTTCAAATGTCAGGAAACATTCATTTGACTCAACACCTGATCCTGAGTAGACGTTATTGGTCTTTATCACTTTGTTCTGGGTAACTTCTGTTCGAGTAATGGTGCATAATTTCTTCAAATGACATTGGATGCTATTATAGCTCATAAACAAAATTCCGTCCATTCATTTGTTAGAAAAATAAACGTATGCCTGAAAAATTCACTTTGGCAATATCTTAAAAACCCAAGTCTTTTAAGGATTTTTACTATGTGATGGTCGTTACCATACTCGTAGCAAACAAAGAGACAACTTAAAAATATTTAGACAATTTCAAATTGTCGTGTTGTTTTTTTTTTAATATTTACAACAAAAAAGTTATGGTCATAAATAATTTCGATTACCATAAATTTAGCTGGGTAACAATTTCTAAGGAAATCATAAAAACGTGCTACAAATTCCATGGAGACATTTATAAAAGATATTTTCTGTATTATCAATTTTATTACAATTTGGTCTTCAATTATCACAATGAACACAATTCTTCCAAGTCCAAAATGAAATTCAACAAAAATCTCTTTGAGAAGGACCAATTTTTCGATTGTGCTTGAGTTTTGCCCGTTTCCTTTGAAAATTGCTACAGATTGTAGGGATTTTGTTAATAATTGACTAAATTTCACACATAATTTTTGTATTCTTTTTGCCCAAGTTCTTTTCTTGGCAATTTGTAAAATGGTTATGTTTACATCTTTTAGTGATGATTTATTTGTTCCATTTTCTCATTTTTTTATGTCTCAGTCAAAATGGAAAATCAAGAAAAGTACCAAGTCTTTAGGGCGTCATTTGTAAATGAACCATTTGCTAAAATAGAGCTCTTGAAAAGTTTGTAGCATTTATATATGTAAAGATATTGAAATGAAACATTATGGGGGGGTTGGTGATTTGGGGGGAGAACCTTGAGTATTTAGCATAATATTTACGTTTTGTGAAATGTTATTACAGACTTTGTTTAATTTGCTAACTTTTTGCAAATGGACTTCTTTATTATTTATTTTTCGAGTGCCAGCTCATGGGGGAGATGAGTGGAAATTTGCAAAACATGAATGATCAAAAATGATAAGGAATTTAACTTTATCATGTAATAGCTTGCAGAGGTAGATTTTTATTTTGCTACCATGTTTTCTTTTTAAAAAAGTCATTTTTGTTATCTTGAAAATTCCATACATAAAACGTTGGATACTTTTCTTCAGGTCACTTTTTCAGATGAAAATAGTGGTTGAATTGGTTTTGGAGTGAGTTAATCCTTCATGACTCTTTGTCGGAGACTTTTTCATCCATGCAAAATTGCTTTCTTTTATTTAGGCTTAAATCGATTTAAATATAACTTCGGATATGGGGTCAATTGTATAGTCACCGGCCTACCATAGTAGACTATACACTCAAAACTTTTTATACCCATAGGATGGGGGGTATATTAACTTTGTCATTCCGTTTGTAACACATCGAAATATTGCTCTAAGACCCATAAAGTATATATATTCTGGGTCGTGGTAAAATTCTGAGTCGATCTGATCATGTCCGTCCGTCCGTCCGTCCGTTCGTCCGTCCGTCTGTTGAAATCACGCTAACTTCCGAACGAAACAAGCTATCGACTTGAAACTTGGCACAATTAGTTGTAGGTCGGACGGTATTGCAAATGGGCCATATCGGTCCACTTTTACGTATAGCCCCCATATAAACAGACCCCCAAATTTGGCTTGCAGACCCTCTAAGAGAAACAAATTTCATCCGATCCGGCTGAAATTTGGTACATGGTGTTGGTATATGGTCTCTAACAACTATGCAAAAAATGGTCCACATCGGTCAATAATTATATATAGCCCCCATTTAAACCGATCCCCAAATTTGGCTTGCAGACCCTCTAAGAGAAGCAAATTTCATCCGATCCGGCTGAAATTTGGAACATGGTGTTGGTATATGGTCTCTAACAACTATGCAAAAAATGGTCGACATCGGTCAATAATTATATATAGCCCCCATATAAACCGATCCCCCGATTTGGCTTGCGGAGCCTCTAGGAGAAGCAAATTTCATCCGATCCGGCTGAAATTTGGTACGTGATGTTAGTATATGGTATCCAACAACCATGCAGGAATTGGTCCACATCGGTCCATAATTATATATAGCCCCCATATAAACCGATCCCCCGATTTGGCTTGCGGAGCCTCTAAGAGAAGCAAATTTCATCCGATCCGGCTGAAATTTGGTAAGTGATGTTAATATATAGTCTCTAATGACCATGCAAAAATTGGCCCACATCGATTCATAATTATATATAGCCCCCATATAAACCCCATATGACCAACGGAGCCTCTTGGAAGACCAAATTCATCTGATTCAGTTGATATTTGGTACGTGGTGTATATATATGGCCTCAAACACCCATGCAAACATTGGTCGAAATCGGTCCATAATTATATATAGGCCCCATATAAACCGATCCCCAGATTTGACCTCCGGAGCACCTTGGAAGAGCAAAATTCTTCCCATTCGGTTGAAATTTGGTACGTGATGTTAGTATAGGGTATCCAACAACCATGCAAGAATTGGTTCCTATCAGTCCATAATAATATATAGCTCCCATATAAACTGATCCCCAGATTTGACCTCCGGTGCCTTTTGGAGAAGCAAAATTCATCCGATCTGGTTGAAATTTGGTACGTGGTGGTAGTATATGATATTTAACAACCATGTGAGTTGAAATTTGTGGATGACAGTCTTTCGTAGAAGTTTCTACGCAATCCATAAGATTCGGCCTGGCCGAACTAACGGCCGTATATACTTGTTTTTTCTGATTCGATCACAAAATTAATTGATCGAATTGATTTTTTTATTGTCTTCAATCACAGAAATGATAGTATCAATTAAAAAATTAATTGATACTATTAATTTATGTGACTAATTTTTATTTCAATTAAAAATTTGTTAAATCAATTAAATTTTTAATTGAATATTTTTTAGAACTCAATTATGATTTTAAATTATGATTAAAATTTTCTTGAATTTTTTTTTTCTGTGTATAGATTCTTTTTTGACAAAAATCTTTTTTTAATACCCTCCAACATAATATGAGGGATATACTAACTTCGTTAATTCATGTGGGACGCATCGTAATATTGGTTTTAGGTTAGTTATAATGGCAGCCCGATATTTCCGACTCACATGAAATACCACAGTGGTGCACTTATGTTTAATCACTGAGTGCTGCCTATGTTTCTATGTTCAGCTCAATAACTAGGCACGTCCTTTTGCGAAACCACTCAGAGAAGCTTTGAAAAACTCAGCAATACTGTGAGGGGATAGTCCACAGCTGAAAAACTTTTTGTGTTCGGTCAAAAGTGCGATTGAACCTACAACCATTTGAATGGAAGGCGGTCATGCTGACCATTACACAACAGTGGCACCCATATTGTTATTTGTCCCCAAAAGTATACCCTGCGTCACACTGTGGAACAGGGCACTATGAGTTAGTGCATAGGTTTGCAACACCCAGAAGGAGACGAGATTGACAAATGGTGTCTTTGGCTATATTGCTCAGGACCAATCCCTGAGTCGATCTAGCCATGTCCGCCTGTCTGTGAACACATTTTTGTACTCAATCGGCCCCAGAAGCCAGAATTTCAGCCTGATTTATTTTAAATTTGCACAACGTCTGCAATTGGTAGTGTAGTAAAATATGCCGAATTTGGTTGAAATCGGTTCAGATTTAAATATAGCTGCCAACATTATTCTTGTAAAATCGCCACTGCAAAGTCGAAAACTTGTAAAAATTACTTCAATTTCCTTATAACATACTTCTAATAAGGTACATATCTACCATAAATACACTTCTGTGAAGTTGCCTGAAAATTATTCAGATTTAAATGTTTCCAATAATTTTTACAAACATTGTGTTCCACCACAGGACATTAACCGACTTAAATTTTAGGTCTATAGATTTTTTAGAAGCCTAATAAATTTTGTCCAGATCGAGACAGATTTAAATGCATATAATAGTTTGGCTTATAAATTCCCGGTCTAACAAAGAAAAACACATTTTTGTTGTCAAAATTCGTTTTTATTATTCAACATAGTACCCTTCAAGAGCGATACAAGGATTATAACGACCTTCCAATTTTTTGATACCATTTTGGTAGTACCCCTTCGGTTTTGCCTCAAAATAGGCCTCAGTTTCGGCGATCACCTGTTCATTGCAGCCAAAGTTTTTCCCTGTGAGCAACCTTTTTGAGGTCTGAGAACAAGAAAAAGTCGCTGGGGGCCAGATCTGGGAGAATACGGTGGGTGGGGAAGCAATTCCAAGCCCAATTCATGAATTTTTGCCATCGTTCTCAATGATTTGCGGCACGGTGCGTTGTCTTGGTGGAACAACACTTTTTTGTTCTTCATATGGGGCCGTTTTGCCGCGATTTCGGCATTCAAACGCTCCAATAACGCCATATAATAGTCACTGTTGATGGTTTTTCCCTTCTCAAGATAGTCGATAAAAATTATTCCATGCGCATCCCAAAAAAACAGAGGCCATTACTTTGCCAGCAGACTTTTGAGTCTTTCCACGCTTCGGAGACGGTTCACCGGTCATTGTCCACTCAGCCGACTGTCGATTGTACTCAGGAGTGTAGTGATTGAGCCATGTTTCATCCATTGTCACATATCGACGGAAAAACTCGGGTGTATTATGAGTTAACAGCTGCAAACACCGCTCAGAATCATCAATACGTTGTTGTTTTTGGTCAGATGTGAGCTCGCGCGGCACCCATTTTGCACAGAGCTTCGGCATATCCAAATATTGATGAATGATATGACTAACACGTTCCTTTGATATCTTTAAGGCCTCTGCTATCTCGATCAACTTCATTTTACGGTCATTCAAAATCATTTTGTGGATTTTTTTGATGTTTTCGTCGGTAACCACCTCTTTCGGGCGTCCACTGCGTTCACCGTCCTCCGTGCTCATTTCACCACCAGGGTTTCCACAATGAATTTTTATTGTGGACCAACATTTTTTCAAATTGGACCAAAATTCGTATCAGCGGACCTTTTTTCAGATTATATTTATATACTTTAGTTAAACTAAATTAATATATAATTTCATTTATATAAAAAAATTAAAATTTTTCCAAAATTTTACTTCGACAGAAAATTTTGTCAATTTTTTATTTCTATTCAAATTTTATTTTGTCCACATGTTATTTCTATAAAAATTTTTGTCCAAAGTTTGTTTATATTGAAAATTTTGTCCAAATTTTATTTCTATAAAAAATTTTGTCCAAATTCTATTTCTATAGAAAATTTTGTCAAAATATTATCTCAATAGGAAATTTTGTCAAAATTTTATTTTTTTAGAAGATTTTGTCAAAATTTTATTTCTATAGAAAATATTTTCCAAACTTTATTTCTATAGAAAATTTTGTCAAATTTCTTTAGATAATTTTGTCAAAATTCCATTTCTATACATAATTTTGTCAAACTTTTATTTCTGTAGAAAGTTATCGCAATATTTTATTTCTTATACAAAAAATTTTCTTCCTATACAAAATTTTTGCATAATTTTATATCTATATAAAATTTTTGTACAGTTTATTTCCGCACAAACTTTTGGCAAAATTTTGTTTCTATAAAAAATTTTATTAAAATTTTATTTCTATAGAAATTTTTGTCAAAATTTTATTTCTACAGAAAATTTTGTCAAAGTTTTAAAAATTTGGAAAAATTGCAGATTTGACGAAAATGGACCAAAATCAACCAAATGCCATTTGGTCCGACCATCGGACCAAATTTAAAATTTTATAATTTTTTGGACCAATTTTAGTCCGATCGGGCCAAAATGGCAACTCTGTTCACCATGCTTGCATTTTGCGTACCAATCAATTATTGTTGATTTCCTTGGTACAGAGTCAGAAAACAGTATTTTATCAAAACACGAAATTCCTTTTTTTCCATTTTTTTCACAATAACAAAAGTTGCTTCACAAAAGACGCTCTATCTCACAAACTAATTGACTTACAAACGTCAAATTTTGACACGAATCATTTGAAGTTGGAACTATATAAAAATAATATGCATTTAATACTAGCGACGTCATCAATGTGTCAGACCGGGGACTTAAAAGCCAACCTGTTATATAGGAACAAAAACCTTCGTATATATCACCCAACGAATTTGAAGGATTTGATATGGTATAGAAACTGTGGATCGCCCGAATTTAGAATTTCCTTATTTGTGTTTTCTGAGACAGTCTCCGGAAACTCGCCAGAAAGCCAAGTTTTTCTTCAAAACTCAATATTTTATTTATTTATTGAAATATTAAAACTTTTCCCATTCTTTCCCATTTCAGCCTCGAATATTCGATACTCGATTACAGGCGGTAACATAGGCAATGCCTTTGGTGTACACAACAATACAGGAGCTATTTATGTAGCATCACCCTTAGACTATGAAACAAGACCAAGGGTAAGTATATGAAAATAAAAATATTCGTGACATAATTATGGCTGGCTCATATGCAATACATCAATTTTTTTCATTTTCATTTATTTAGTGTAAATGAATTAACAAAAAATATAAAATAATACAATAAGACGGATTGCCAGGTCCTTCGCCTAAATACAAAAAATTAAAGTGGATTTTTTTTCATTTTCATTTTCATTTCTATTTTAATTTTATTGTTCAAAAGCAAAAAAAAAGTTTTATATGATTTATATGAATTGACCACCCTTGGCACCTACTATGGCCTTTCAACTACCGACAAAGCTATCACACTTTGCACGAAGTTGGTTCTGTGGTAGGATCGGGCCATCTGCGGCGAAGAGCCATATTGAGATGATGGACACTTTAGTAATTTTTATTGTGCCAACTTTACTCTCCAAAATGCTCTAGGTGCAAAAGTCAAAAAGATTGTCAATGGTTTGAGTCCCAGATGTTGGTCTGTCCAAGCCTTTGTTCGGAAAAAATATAGAATTTTAAACCTTAAACCAAATATTGTTTAGGGTAAAATTTAAAAAAATTAAAAAAAAAATAATTGTAGACCCCATAAAATATATACCGATCGAATCAGAATCAGATCCTGAGTCGATCTAGCCCTTGGTGTCCGTCCGCCTGTCCATGCATTTGTAGTTCGCAGGATTGCGGTCGCAATTATCAACTTATTTTGATGAAATTTAGAACAGAGTGTATTTTTTGGCACAAGAACGAACGCTATCGAATTTTGAAACAATTGGATCAATTGCTTCTATATATGTGTATTGCCAGATTTCAATTCAATTTAGTAGCATTCTAGTAAGCAAAATTTAATGGAAATATTCGGAATTTGTTTGAAGCCAACGGTCGATGAACACCAGACCATTATCATGGGTGGCGCTTGAGTCTTGAAAACCAATCGAGCGGGTAAATTTTCAACTGACCTCTTAGGCAAAAACTCCTTCGAATATTTTCATTAAAGTTCGATGATTTGTCAAAATTTTTGACAAAAATTTAAATTTTGTGTCCTTAAGACTACCGCAGTTGAATAACAATTTTTTTACTGTTTTGTCAAAATTTTATTTCTATAGAATTTTTTTCAAGATTTTATTTCTAAAGAAAATTTTGTCAACATTTTGTTTCTATAGAAAATGTTGTCAAAATTTTTATAGTAGCTTTTGTTAAAATTTTATTTCTATCGAAAATTTTGGCAAAATTTTAATTTCTATAGAATAATTTGTTAAATTTTTATTGCTACAGACAATATTTTCAAAAATTTATTTCTATAGAAAATTTTGTCAAAATTTTATTTCAATAGAAAACTTTCTCAAAACGTGAAAATTTTATTTGTATAGAAAATTTTCTCAACATTTTTATTTCTATAGAAAATTTTACTTTTGTATAGAAAATTTTGTCAAAATTTTATTTCTAATAAAAAATTTTTCAAAATTTAATTTAGAATAATTTGTTAAATTTTTATTGCTACAGACAATATTTTCAAAATTTTACTTCTATAGAAAATTTTGTCAAAATTTTATTTCAATAGAAAAATTTCTCAAATCGTGAAAATTTTATTTGTATAGAAAATTTTCTCAAAATTTGTATATCTATAGAAAATATTTATTTTAAAGTTCGATGATTTTCATTCAAGTTCGATGATTTGTCAAAATTTTTGAAAAAAATTTAAATTTTGTGTCCTTAAGACTGTCGCAGTTGAACAACAAATTTTTTAATGTTTTGTCAAAATTTTATTTCTGTAGATTTTTTTTTTCAAAATTTTATTTCTAAAGAAAATTTTGTCAAAATTTTATTTCAATAAAAAAATTTGATTTCTGTAGTAAATTTTGTCAAAGTTTTATTTCTATAGTAACTATTGTTAAAATTTTATTTCTATCGAAAATTTTGGCAAAATTTTAATTTCTATAGAATAATTTGTTAAATTTTTATTGCTACAGACAATATTTTCAAAATTTTATTTCTATAGAAAATTTTGTCAAAATTTTATTTCAATAGAAAAATTTCTCAAAACGTGAACATTTTATTTGTATAGAAAATTTTCTCAAAATTTTTATTTCTATAGAAAATTTTATTTTGTATATAAAATTTTGTCAAAATTTTATTTCTAATAAAAAATTTTTCAAAATTTAATTTAGAATAATTTGTTAAATTTTTATTGCTACAGACAATATTTTCAAAAATTTATTTCTATAGAAAATTTTGTCAAAATTTTATTTCAATAGAAAAATTTCTCAAATCGTGAAAATTTTATTTGTATAGAAAATTTTCTCAAAATTTTTATTTCTATAGAAAATTTTAATTCTGTATATAAAATTTTGTCAAAATTTTATTTCTAATAAAAAATTTTTCAAAATTTAATTTAGAATAATTTGTTAAATTTTTATTGCTACAGACAATATTTTCAAAATTTTATTTCTATAGAAAATTTTGTCAAAATTTTATTTCAATAGAAAAATTTCTCAAATCGTGAAAATTTTATTTGTATAGAAAGTTTTCTCAAAATTTGTATATTTATAGAAAATTTTATTTTGTATAGAAAGTTTTGTCAAAATTTTATTTCTAATAAAAAATTTTTCAAAATTTAATTTCCTTAGAAAATTATGGCAAACTTTTATTTCAATAGAAAATTTTCTCAAAATTTAATTTCTATAGAAAATATTTTCAAAAATTTTTTTTTTATATAGAAATTTTATCAAAATTTTATTTCAATAGAAAATTTTCTCAAAATTTAATTTCTATAGAAAATTTTCCCAAAATTTTATTTCTATAGAAAATTTTCTCAAAATTTTATTTCTGTAAGAAATTTTGTCAAAATTAAGACTATTGCAGTTCAATAATTTTTTTAATATTGTTTTATTACTTGGCTTTTATACATAATTTCAGCAGAAATATTGCACCTTATTGTCTGAAAAAAAATTAATAATGCATTGCCCAAAAAGAAAAGGGTTAGTCATTGGAGAAAACCAAAATCCTGGGCTCTTTCTACTCTAACTCTGTTTATGCTCTTGCCTTTTTTGTAACTTCAGTGGCATTAGTCCAAGCCTATTTTTCCGTATTTGAAAAATTTGTCAAAATTTTATTTCTATAGAAAATTTTATCAAGTTTTAATTTCTAGAGAAAATTTAATCACGAATTTTTTTCTACAGATCTTTTTTTTAATATTATTGAAAATTTTGTTAAAATTTTATTTCTAAAGAATATTTTGTCAAAATTTTATTTGTATAGAAAATTTTATCACGAATTTTTTTACAGATTTTTTTTTTTAATTTTATTTCAATAGAAAAATTTATTTCAATAGAAAATTTTGTCAAAGTTTAATTTCTATAGAAAATTTTGTCAAAATTTCGTTTCAGTGGAAAATATTGTCGAAGTTTAAATTCTATAGAAAATTTTGTCAAAATTTTATTTCTGGAGAAAAATTTGGTCATAATTTTTTCCATAGATAGAAAATTTTGTCAAAATTTTATTTCTATTGAAAATTTGTCAAAATTTTATTTCTATAGAAATTTTTTTCAAAATTTTATTTCTATAGAGAATTTTTGTCAAAACTTTATTTCTGTAGAAAATTTTCTCAAAACTTTAGGAAATGTTGACAAAATTTTATTTTATAGAAAATTTTTTTCAAAATTTTATTTCTATAGAAAAATTTGTATACATTTTATTTCTATAGCAAATTTTGTCAAAATTGTATTTCTATAGAAAGTTTTGTCAAAATTTTATTTCCATAGAAAATTTTGTCAAAATTTTATTTCTATAGAAAATTTTGTCAAAATTTTATTTCTATAGAAAGTTTTGTCAAAATTTTATTTATTTATTTTTTTTTTTTTTGGTTTGTACTTGCAACAAAACTATCAACCAATTATCAGAATAAATTCGGGTTGTGCACTAAAAGTAGAGGATGCTGACGAGGAATGTGGTAATGCCGAAACGCGCGTCCATCCAACCATCTTGCATTCTATAGGTTTTTGCCCAAATAAATTTGACAAACATTCTTTTCATCTGTTGATTAAGCTACACTTGAAGTTTAGTCAACGCAATGGTTTCAAAGCTGAGATCAAAACAAAATTTTATTTCTCTAGGAAATTTTGTCAAAATTAAGACTATCGCAGTTGAATAAAAATTTTTTACTATTGATTTATAACTTCCCTTTTATACATTATTTCAACAGAAATGTTGCACTTTATTGTCTAAAAAAAAATAAATAATGCATTGCCGCAAAAAAGGGTTAGTCATCGGAGAAAACCAAATTCATGGGCTCTTTCTAGTCTCATTTTGTTTATGATCTTGCCTTTATTGTAACTTCAGTGGCATTAGTCGAAGTATATTTTTCCGTATTTTATCGCATTTGTTCTTGAGGTAGATTCACCTGAATTTCGTTGCTATACATATCGACCCAGACTGTATTAAGAAGTGTCTTGCAGAAACGATCCTTGTCATTTATTAATTGGTATAAATGTCTACATATTTTTGGCCGGATAGAGGATAATGCAAAGGGACTCTTAAATGGCTCATGAGCCCCTCTGAGCACATAACTACGCAAAAGGACAGTCGGGCGGTCTGGGATAGATTGCTTAAAAAATATGGGTTACACTTAAACCATTATGAGTTCTTATACCCTAACTGCATAATACTTTAGCTATAAAATATCCTCTTTTGTATATTTCAATGTCTTTTATAAAAACATGTTAATATGTATATTTGACAACAATTTTATATTTTCCCCAAAAAAGATATGCATATGTATTTTGGCTTAGAAAAAAACGAAAAACAAGGTCCTTTTCCATAACAGTTGTCAAATGGATTTTTAAGCTATTTTAAATGAACTTGGGTAACTTGTCCAATGTCTAACGTTTTCCACATACATGTACCAACCAAAAGGCAGCATATGACCTCAACAGGCAATAGACTCCTAAAGAAGGAGGTCAACCTCTTGTGTGCTTTTTATCTCGGTAAAAGTACAATGCACTCAGTAAACATTTTTTGTCTATTTTAAAAATCCATTATTCAAATTTTTTGTTGCTGCATTTAACTAAAATTATTCAAGCACTCGCACACTCTAAATCCAGACAAAGAAATAAGAAGCGGGTTTTTCTGGTTTGTAGTGGGCAAGGATATATTTTTGAGGAAAACATTTTTCATTTGTTGGTATTTTTTTTTTTTTTTTTTTGTAAGGACAACAAAATAAAGCTATTTTGGAGTTTGAAAAATATTGGTGATATTCATAAATAAAATTTATTAAAAAGCATTAGAGTTAGTCATTATATGCAAAGGAGATTTTGAGAAATTCGAAAAGTTTGTATATTAAATTAAGATAGGGCCAAATGGAGAGTGTCTCACAATAAGTTAAAAACGGCTAAGCACCCAGATGGGCGCTAAACTATTGATCAATTGAGTTTGATTTCAAAAGTACAAAATCAAATTTAATGAGAAACAAAAAGTTAAGGTCATTTTGTCAAAATTTATTTTTATAGAAAATTTTGTCAAAATTTTATTTTTATAGAAAATTTTGTCAATTTTTTTTCTATATAATAATTTGTCAAAATTTTATTTCTATAGAAAAATTCCTCAACGCGTTAGGAAATTTTTTGAAAATTTTATTTTATATAAAATTTTGTCAAAATTTTATTTCTTAAGAAAATTTTGTCAAAATTTTATTTCTATAGAAAATTTTGTCAAAATTTTATTTCAATAGAAAATTTTGTCAAAATTTTATTTGTATAGAAAATTTTGTCAAAATTTTATTTCTATAGAAAATTTTGTCAAAATTTTATTTCTATAGAAAATGTTGTCAAAATTGTGTTTCTATAGAAAATTTTGTCAAAACGTTACGAATTTTGCCAAAATTTAATGTTATAGAAAATTTTTTCAAAATTTTATTTCTATAGAAAATGTTATATCAATAGAAATGTTTTCAAAATTTTATTTCTATAGAAAATTTTGTCAAAATTTTATTTCTATGTAAAATGTTGTCGAAATTTTATTTCTATAGAAAATTTTGTCAAAATTTTATTTCTATAGAAAATTTTGGTAAAATTTTATTTCTATACACATTTTCTAAAAATTTTATTTCAATGGAAAACTTTGTCAAAATTTTATTTCTATATAATAATTTGTCAAAATTTAATTTCTACAGAAAATGTTGTCAAAATTTTATTTCTATAGAAAATTTTCTCAAAACGTTCGGAAATTTTTTCAAAATTTTATTTTATAGAATTTTTAAAAATTTTATTTCTTTAGAAAATTTTTCAAAATTTAATTTCAATAGAAATTTTCTTCAAAATTTTATTTCTATAGAAAAATTTTGTCAAAATTTTATATCTCTAGGAAATTTTGTAAAAATTAAGTCTGTCGCAGTTGAACAAAAGTTTTACAATATTGCTTTATTACTTCCCTGTTTTATATTCAACAAAAATGTTGCACTTTATTTCCTGAAACAAAAAAAAAATAAATAATGCATTGCCCAAAAAGAAAAGGGTTTGTCATTGGAGAAATCCAAATTCATGGGCTCTTTCTAGTCTAACTTTGTTTATCCTCTTGCCTTTTTTGTAACTTCAGTGTCATAAGTCCAAGCATATTTATCCGTATTTGATCGCATTTGTTCTTGAGGTAGATTCACCTGAATTTGGTTGCTATACATATCGACCCCATTGTATTAAGGAGTGTTTTGCAGAAACGATCCTTGTCATTTATTAATTGGTACAAATATCTACATATTTTTGGCTGGATACAGGATAATGCCGCTATGCCAAAGTGGCTCTTGAATGGCTCATAAGCCCCTCTGAGTACATAACTGTACAAAATCAAATTTAATGAGAAGCAAAAAGTTAAGGTCGTTACGGAAAGAGTCAAATTTTTTGAATTCTTAAAAAAAATTAAAAAATCGACTTTCATTCTATGATTTTTTAAAAATTCAAAGGAAAAGTCGTCTATTCTAAAGATCTAAGAAGGTAAACATCGACTTTTCAACTAATCGATTTTTTCGAAAAAAAGAGTCGAAAAGTCAAGGTTTACTTTCCGGCAATTTGTGAATACCACGCCAATCAGTGTTGCCAGTATTGGGGATTTTTCCCAAAATCGGGGATATTTTTTCGGATGGGGACAACATTTGTTAGTTGGGGACTTTTGAATTTAGTGTGGAATTTCCACAAATTTGGGGATTTTTGTGGGGAATTTTCGATATTTGTTCAGTATACGAGTAATTATCATAGTAAGAACTATGGTTTATATGAAATTCTTTACATGCTAAAAAAAGGCTTAAAGAAGTACAGAGATTCTCAAAAAAATAAAAAAAACTTTCCTCCTCTTTATTCCACGGAATTTATTTGGGTGGCCCAAGAGCTTCTTTACAATTTACTCTTTTTCCCAAGAAATTGTTTACTATTGTGAAATTATTTCGTAAGGACTCATATGCGTACATCACTGATTTTGAACATGTATCCCATATCCCGCACACACAGAGTAGAGTTCATATCGGGACAGCAACGCATTTTGCAACGTATCGGATGATATTTTTAGCACCCGTCTCCTGGTTTTGTGTTTTTTGAAATCTTCATTCAATTGCACATTTTTATTTTATTTAAAATGTTTTTTTTCTTTTTTTTAATTTTGTACGGATTTTCTACAGCAGAATCTATTCGTTTACTTTTTTTTCAAAAAACTTGCCAAAAATTTATTGGGGATTTTTATGGGGAATTTTAAATTGAATTGGGGATTTTTGGGGATAAAAGCGATCCATTTTGGGGACAAGAGCTCGAAAAATACTGGCAACACTGACGCCAATGAAATTGTTCGTCTTTAAAGCAAACCAATCAGACACCAAATTTTCGACCTCTACGTAGGAATCAAAGTGCTGCTCAGCCAATGCGTGTCCCATCGCTATAAACAAATAGCAGTCGGAAGCAGCTAAGACTGCAGAATACAGCGGGTGGCGTAGATGCTCCTACCCAAGTGTTTTGATTATATCCTGAACCGGATTTGCTTTGTGTGCAGGTGCATTGTCATGGAGCAAAATTACCTTGCCGTGTGCGGTTCAGCAGGTTTTAGGAGCTCGTTGTGCCTCCAAACACACGTCTTCTTGCCGAGTTGATCTGGTTTTGCAGTCGATGCTTATAGTTGTCCCGGATTAACCCATGATTTTGTCCATTTAGGATTCTGAAAACAAATCCATTCTTCATCGCCAGTAACAATTCTATACTAAACCCGTTTTTTCGTGTCTTTGAAGCAAAAATTCGCAAGGGTTTTTTCAGCACCCATTTTCCACACTTTTGGAACTTTTCCATAGCTTTTAGGCGGTCAGAAATTGCTTGTTCTGCAAAATTTAAAATTTCTTGTATTTGCTTTTGATCCAGAGGAGTCATCTCCATACAATATCGTTTACAATTAGGCGTCTTCAAACTTTTTTGGTTGTGTTCCACATTCTTCATTTTTCACATCAAAATCAATATTTCTGAACCGTTGAAACCATCTTTTTTTTTTGGTTCTGATTGAGTATGATCATCATATGCCACGACACCATATGCCACTGTGTGACCATATGCCACTGTGTGACTCTGCAGCACTTTTCGTCAAATGGAAACAAAAAATTAATGCTTTCCAAAAATCACCACTTTCTGGTACAAAACTCGACATTTTTAACACAAGTCGATCTAATTCACTTTTTATAGTAACCAAAATTTTGACATAAGTCGAGAAATTTTGTTTTTTTTTTTTTTTTAATTTTAAAACTCAATTTTTTTGGCTCTTTATGTACTAGATATAAAAAATATAAAATAAAATAACAATACAAATATGCATCATGAAACTCTAAGCACATACCTCGTAACATTCACTATAATCACCCGTATGCCAAAAACTTAATGCAAACAGTTTTCCTTTTTTTATTTAGATGCGAAAATCATTTCATGAGTGGGCGTGTATACTTGAGTATGTGATTGTGCAGCACAAATAAAGTACTGGAAATTCTTAACAAAAAACAACAAAGAAACCTATTATAGAATAAATGAACGAAAGAAGAAAAAAGACAAGATCTGAGTAAAGAGGAGCAAAATCTAAATAAAAACGTAATTAACAGCGTACAACACTTAAGTGCACAATCACAAAATACCCACATATTTACACTTTTATGTTCAATTTTTTTTTCTCATTTTAAATATAATAGAAAGTTTTTTTTTTATGTCACGAGTATGTGTTGGGTGTTTTTTTATAATTTATGCAAGGACCTTGTTAAAAGTGTTTACATTTGCTTTTATATTTGTATTTTTCTCTCTTCTCTAAATTTCATTTTAGTACGAATTACGGTTGGAGGCGTCACGTAATCGTAAAACCAACTACACCACCGTTATCATAAACGTACGCGATGTTAATGATAATCCACCGACATTCGATCGTCAAACATATCGCACACAAATAACAGAAGAAGATGATCGCAACCTACCCAAGCGTATATTACAGGTGAGTTTTGGGATTAGAAAAAAAAAGATAATAATAATTGAAGCTAATGTATTATAGATAATAAAATTGACAATTTATTCAAAATATATAAAATAGACAATAAATTTCTCAAAATGTTTATACTATAGACATTTTTTAATTATTTATTTTATTAGAAGATTTTTGACAATTCTATTTTTTTTTTGTACACATTTATTTTGTTTCTATATAAAATTTTGTCATAATTTTATTTCTGTAGAAAATTTTGTCGAATTTTTATTTCTATAAAAAAAATGTTATCAAAATTTTATTTATTTAGAAAATTTTGCCAAAAATTGTATTTCTATACAAAATTTTGTCAAAATTTTATTTCTATACACTCAAAAAAAAGTGAACTCTCTATTTCACTAAAGCCAATTTAACTCTATATTAGTTCATAGAATCATTATGTTTGGAAACAGTTTACTTTACTCAAATAATTTTTTGCGTACGTTAGTTAAATGAACTAAAACACAGGAAAAAATTATACAAAAATAAAGCATAAAGGTTTCCTAATTTCGTATTTCTCACAAAATAGTTCATTATTTCTTTAAATTTGTAAATTTTACCAAAAATGTGTTCATCGTGAACTTCGTATGGCACTAAAGACATTCTTGCAATTTTGAACTCCAAGATTTCTCTTAAAACTACAAAATTTTCTTTAACAAGTGCAAAAACTTGGTTATGTCTAACAAATTTTCTTGAATTTGTCGAAAAATATTTACTTATTTTTACCATATCGGAGTGATGCCAGCGCTTGTAATACTGTTTAGTTAAAATTTTCTAAAAAAATTCAAAATTTTCTAAAATTAATCGAAAGTTATCTTTCCTGGTGGGTTCACTGTTTTTTCAGTGTACATAATTTTGTCAAAGTTGTATTTCTATAGAAAATTTGGTAAAATTTATTTCTATAGAAAATGTTGAAAAAAAATTATTTCTAACGAAAATTTTATCAAAATTTTATTTCAATAGAAAATTTTGTCAACATTTTATTTCTATAGAAAATTTTGTCAAAACTTTATTTCTATAGAGAGTTATGTCAACAATTTTATTTATTTAGAAAATCTTGTCAAAATTTTATTTCTATAGAGAATTTTGTCAAAATTTTATTTCTATAGAAAATTTTGTCAAAATTTTATTTCTATAGAAAATTTTGTCAAAATTTTATTTCTATATATAATTTTATCAAATTTTTATTTCTATAGAAAGTTTTATCACAATTTTATTTCTATAGAAAGTCTTATCACAATTTTATTTCTATAGAAAATTGTGTCAAAATTTTATTTCTATAGAAAATTGTGTCAAAATTTTATTTCTATAGAAAGTCTTATCACAATTTTATTTCTATAGAAAATTGTATCAAAATTTTATTTTTTTCGAAAATTTTATCCAAAATTTTATTTGTATAGAAAATTTTGTCTAAAATTTTATTTATATAGAGAATTTTGTCAAAATGTTATTTCTATAGAAAATTTTGTCAAAATTTTATTTGTATAGAAAATTTTGTCAAAATTGTATTTCTATAGAAAATTTTGTCAAAATTTTATTTCTATAGAAAATTTTATCAAATTTTTATTTCTATAGAAAGTTTTATCACAATTTTATTTCTCCAAAAAATTTTATCAAACTTTTATTTCTATAGAAAGTCTTATCACAATTTTATTTCTATAGAAAATTGTGTCAAAATTTTATTTCTATAGAAAATTTTATTTCTATAGAAAATTTTGTCAAAATTTTATTTCTATAGAAAATTTTATCAAACTTTTATTTCTATAGAAAATCTTATCACTATTTTATTTCTATAGCAAACTGTATCAAAATATTATTTTTTCGAAAATTTTATCCAAAATTTTATTTCTATAGAAAATTTTGTTAAAATTTTATTTCTATAGAAAATTTTGTCAAAATTTTATTTCTATAGAAAATTTTGTCAAATTTTATTTGTATAGAAAATGTTGTCAAATTTTATTTGTATAGAAAATGTTGTCAAAATTTTATTTCTATAGATAATTTTATCAAATTTTTATTTCTATAGAAAGTTTTATCACAATTTTATTTCTATAGAAATTGTATCAAAATTTTATTTTTTTTCGAAAATTGTATCCAAAACTTTATTTATATAGAAATTTTTGTCTAAAATTTTATTTATATAGATAATTTTGTCAAAATGTTATTTCTATAGAAAATTTTGCCAAAATTTTATTTGTATAGAAAATTTTATCAAATTTTTATTTCTATAGAAAGTTTTATCAAACTTTTATTTCTATAGAAAGTCTTATCACAATTTTATTTCTATAGAAAATTGTGTCAAAATTTTATTTCTATAGAAAATTTTGTCAAAATTTTATTTCGATAGAAAATTTTATCAAACTTTTATTTCTATAGAAAATCTTATCACTATTTTATTTCTATAGCAAACTGTATCAAATTATTATTTTTTTCGAAAATTTTATCCAAAATTTTATTTATATAGAAAATTTTGTCAAAATTTTATTTCTGTAGAAAATTTTGTCAAAATTTTATTTCTATAGAATATTTAGTTAAAAATTTATTTCTATAGAAAATGTTGAAAAAAATTATTTCTAACGAAAATTTTATCAAAATTTTATGTCTATAGAAAATTTTGGCAAAATTTTATTTCTATAGAAAATTTTGTCAAAATTTTATTTCTATAGAAAATGTTGTCAAAATTTTATTTCTATAGATAATTTTATCAAATTTTTATTTCTATAGAAAATTTTGTCAAAATTTTATTTCTATTGAAAATTTTATCATAATTTTATTTCTATAGAAAATTTTATCAAATTTTTATTTCTATAGATAATTTTATCAAACTTTTATTTCTATAGAAAGTCTTATCACAATTTTATTTCTGTAGCAAATTGTGTCAAAATGTTATTTCTATAGAGAATTTTGTCAAAAATTTTATTTATATAGAAAATTTTATTTCTAAAGGAAATTTTATCAAAATTTTATTTCTATAGAAAATTTTGTCAAAATTTTATTTCTTTTTTTTATTTTTATTTCTATAGAAAATTTTGTCAAAATTTTATTTCTATAGATAATTTTATCAAATTTTTATTTCTATAGAAAGTTTTATCACAATTTCATTTCTGTAGAAAATTTTATCAAACTTTTATTTCTATATAAAGTCTTATCTCAATTTTATTTCTATCGAAAATTGTGTCAAAATTTTATTTATATAGAAAATATTGTCAAAATTTATTTTATCAAAATTTTATTCCTATAGAAAATTTTGTCAAAACTTTATTTCTATAGATAATTTTATCAAATTTTTATTTCTATAGAAAGTTTTATCACTATTTTATTTCTATAGAAAATTTTATCAAACTTTTATTTCTATAGAAAGTCTTATCACAATTTTATTTCTATAGAAAATGTTGTCAAAATCTTATTTTTATAGAAAATTTTGTCAAAATTTTATTCCTATAGAAAATTTTGTTAAAAATGTATTTTATCAAAATTTTATTTCTATAGAAAATTTTGTCAAAACTTTATTTCTATAGAAAATTTTGTCAAAACTTTATTTCTATAGAAAATTTTGTCAAAACTTTATTTCTACGGAAAATTTTGTCAAAAATTTATTTCTATAGAAAATTTTGTCAAAATTTTATTTCTATAGAAAATTTTGTCAACATTTTCTTTCAATAGAAAATTTTGTCAAAATTGTATTTCTATAGAGAATTTTGTCAAAATTTTATTTATATAGAAAATTTGTGAAGTACTGGGTAGTTGGGGAGGAATATTTTGCAAAATCTACCAAAACATTAAGAATTCTACCAATCTACCAAATAGTTAAAAATCTACCATTTTTGGTAGACTGTGACAACCGTGAGTGTAACTCCTCGATCAAAAAATCCTATATTAAAGTATGCACATTCTTTCATATTCAAGTTAATCCGAGAAGTGTAGATTTTGCTTAAATGTATAAAAAACGGAAATTCCTTTCCCTATCAAATATTGAAAAGAAAATTGGGGAGTTTTTCTCCAGAGACAATTCTGCCAACTGTGACAACCGTGAGTGTACCTTTCCGGCCAGATATACAAAATTTATATATTCATTTACGCACCTACTCCCATATTCCCTGTAAATTTCAAGTAATTCGGATAAGTTTAGATTTTGCTCTATTGTTGAAAAAAAGGGAACGGGGCCGTCCCTATCGAATACAAATTTGGGATTTTTTCCAGAGATAATCCTAAACTTCCCTGAAATTGTTAATGAACATTTTTTCAAGTTTTAAAATTTCGGGGCAAGAAGATTTCCCACCAAATATCGAAAAATTGATTTCAAATTAACCCGAGAATTGTGGACCAATTTTTAAATTATCTGACAAGGGGGAAGTCCCCTTGTCCAAGTATTAAAAAAGTAAGTACCCCATATTAACTTCATAACTTGTCCCCAAGTCCTCTGTAAGCGTCAAGTAAATAGGAGAAGTTTAGATCTTGCTTATTGTTAAAGGGACGTCCTCTTCCCCGATCAGATATCGAAAACCAATTGGGGTTTTTCTTCCAGAGACAAATCCTAAAATTCCCTAAAATTGCTAGTGGACATTTCTTCAGGTTTCAAAACTTAGAGGCTAGGAGAGGTCCCCCTTTCGGAAAAATATCGAAAAATAAAGTAGCAGGTATTTTCCTAAACGCCGCCTTGAATCCTACCCAAAAATTTCAATAAATCGGAGAATTTTATTCCTTGGTATGACAAGGCGGACGTCCCCTGTCCAAACATTAAAGAATTAGGTACCCCATATGAACTTCGTAACTTCGTTCTCTTTAAATTTATACTAAATCGTAGAAGTTTAGTCCGTTTATTGTACTAAAAATATAAAAAGCATTGGGCAAAGGGGAGTTTCCCATCCTCTATGAAATATCGAAAAATAAGATTTGTCTTGATGCCACAAATTTCAAGCAAGTCGAAAAACTTTGGTCCACTTTTCAAAATGTCAGGCAATAGGGAGGTCTGCCTCCCCGTCCAAATGTTAAAAAAATCAGTTACCCCTTATTTACTTCACAACTTCCACATCCTCTGTATTTTTCAAAAAAAAATGTAAAATTTCATTGTAAACTTTTTCTATGCCCATCACCATCCTATGATGGTGGGTAGAAAAATTGAAATAGAAAGCAAATATAATATAGGCAATAAAATAGACAATTTTGCCAAAATTATTTTTATGCAATATTTTCTTGAAAATAAAGACATTTTTAAAAATATTTGTTTTTTTTTTAATATTCGACTTGGTTTCATGAAGAATTTAATGTATTATTTCCATGGAAAAAAGACAAATTAGGACACGCCTTTAAAGCATTAACCAAGAGCAAAAAGACAAATAAACAACGTTTTTTATCGGCTGAATTTGAAATTTAAAAATCAATATGTTCACTTGAACTCTCATTTCTTGTGAAATTGTCTATTTACATAGGAAAATAAATTAATTTTAAATGTTTTTAGTCTATCATCATCCATCGCCATACAAAATCTAGCAGACTATGAAAATAGACTATTTAACTTTGGATGAATTGAATACAAAAATTAATGGAATTTCGCAGAAATATTGTGAATATTATGAATAGAAGAAAAATTAGGCAATACGGCTTGTTAGTGGTGTGTGATACCATCATTCTGTAAATTTGTCTTATTTTTATTTAAGACCCATAATGCTGTTTGGTTTGGGTTATAAAAAGTAGGACCCTTGTTATTGATCTAACTATCATGCAATCTGGCAGCACTCATTGATTAAAGAGGAGTTCTAGACGTGTGGTATCACAATGTAGCCTCAAATGGGAAAACCTATAGCCCATCTAACCTACCAAATATAAAAAATTTCCTATACGTGCAAAATTGAATACTTTGAACTTTTTGACAATTTCTCAAATATATATGATATTAAATATCGCTGAATGCCATTTTGTTTCTGCAAATAGTATCAAAAAAATTAAAAAAAAATTGAAATTAGTTTTATTTTATTTTTGAACTTTAAAAACAGTTCTAAACCAAAGATTTTTAATATGTATCTACAAGTGTTCGATACTGTAATCTTTGGATAAGGTTCAAATTAAATTCCTTCCTTATTTCACTGGAAATTATAAGACCCAAAAGTCTCATAGTATATGTTGTTAATTCGTATATAATATAGTCCTCCGTTAAAATATACCACTGAAACCGCATAAAAATTCTTTAAATTTACAATGTCATCATTTTCATTTGTATTTCGTTTCCTGTTTTCGTTTTTTTTTTTTTTTTTGTAAACAGTCATTGAAACAATGTCAAAATTTATTGCCATTCCCAAAGAGAAGCAATTGAACGGGCCAAAAAAATATATACATACAATGGGGCATCTGCAACAGCAGCCGCAGTAATAAGTGGTCAAAATGTTGTAATCATTATACATTGTAAGCAAGAGGAATCCTTTTGCGGATACCAGCAGGAAGGAATAATATTTTTTTTTATGTTAAGGGCCCTTGAAAAATCTGAACTCAGTATACAACACTGGCAGTGAAATGGTCTTTGTATTAGCAAAAATGTATTTAGCCGGCGCATGAAGAGGAATATGATTCAACTCTTTCTATCCTGACAATATATAAACACGTCGATAGTGGCGATATTGAAATCGACCTTTCAAAATCCCAGCAAAAAAAGCGTCGCCAAAATAGTAGAGAAAATGTTCTTTTTGGATGCGGAAGTGGTGCAAAATTGGCGCAGAAGCGATGAATTTAACAAGGGCTTGTCATAGGACGGATGTCCACTATTTCAAATGCCGTTGCACTGAATTTGCAGCACTTTATAAGGTGTGATCCGAATTCAGTGTTTTGGATATAAATTAAAAAATTTTGCAAAAATTTGCCAAATAAATAATTTTTATAATTTTTTATGATTTTTAAAGCATTGTCTGAAACGTTTGACATCAAATATTTTCAAAAATTGGCAATTTTTCTAAAATGGATTTTGCCTTTTTTGGAAAAAATTTTAATAATTTGTACCATTTCATTAACTCTTACTCGGTTTTTAACCTATTTGAAAAAAAAAGTTAAAATTTTCTTTCAAAAATATGAAAACAGCGAGTTAAAAAATTTAATTAAAAGAACTTCCTGAGTAGTTAAAATAAAGAACATCTTTGGGAGAACATTTTTGAAGTACTTTTAAAGTAAAGTTGAAGTGCCTTTAGAAGCACTTCCAATTTTTTTTGCTGGGAATCTGATAAACTCTAAAGTTGGCATTTTTAAAATTTCAAAAATTAGAAAATCCAATTTAAATATTTTAAAAATTTAATTTTAATATTTTAAAAATTCACTTTTTTAAAAATTTGATACAATCGGATTTTTTTGCACGCTTAGACAAATTATTTAAAATTTCTTTAAAACTCAAACAAAAATCATTCTTATAAATTTAGAATCTGATGAGTCTGATAGTCTCTTTATGTAGAAACTTTAAAATTAAGTTAAGGAATGGGGATTGGAGATATAGCCCAGCTGTTTATTTTGTTTTTAATATAAAGGCCCTCAAGAAAATCCTTCTGTTATCTCTCTGCTTTGTTTATGTTTATTTCCTTTTACATGTATGCGAATATATGCCCACAAAACTCCCTCAATTCCTTTTGGCCATTGAATGAAAAAAAAAAACACTTGTCCATAAATTTTCCCAAAATAAAAATGGTAAAAAAACGAATCTTAACTTAAAAATAAGCAATGTTTTACTGGCCTTTACAGCAGTATCTTGTTTTTCCGTTGTATTTCATATTTGTTTTTTCTCTTCAAACAATTCATGCATGCCCGTTTTTTATCCGCCTGACTGGAGCATAAATATGAAATGTAAATGTAATTGTAATTCTGATTGCCAATGAGCTTTAATTATACTCAATATTCCAGTAAAAATTAAGCAAAAAAAATGCAAGGGAATATTTGCACTTGTCGTAACGGAAAATATAACAAAAGTCAAGCTGCATTGCATGCAATGCGGAAGGGAAATTATTATATCAATGATGCAAGAAGTCCTAGGGGATGGTGGGAGTTTTTTTTTTTAATATTAAATGTTATACACTTCTTGAAAAAAGTGGTCAGCATATAAGAAAAAATATTATGATTGTTTAAAAATCCTTTTTTATGTTATATTTTGCAAAATTTTGTTCCTATAGAAAATTTTGTCAAGATTTTAGCTCTTTAAAAAATTTTGTCAAAATTTTATTTCTAAAGAAAATTTTGTCAAAATTTTATTTCTATAGAATATTTTATCAAAATATATTTTTGTCTAAATTTTATTTCTTTAGAAAATTTTGTCAAAATTTTAGTTCGTTTTGTTTGTTATTGTTGGTTTCTCTTCAATCATTATTGTTGTTTTTGATTTCAGCTTCAAACCATGTATTGACTAAACTACAAGTGTATTGACTAAACCGAGGAAAAGTATGCTTGCCAAATTTATTTGGGCAAAGCCCTATTGACTTCAAAAACAACCATTATGAGTGAAGAGAAACCAACAATAACAAACAAAACGAATGAAGATAGAGGCAGAACGCTCAAAAACAAACCCAGCCAACTACATTCAAATCGATGATTTGAGTTTGGCAAAGGAAAAAGATATGCTTGTAAATTTTTTCAGGCAGTAGCCGACTATCAAACCTTTTTTCGGAAGGTTCAAGTGTAGTTCACTTTGGGTTGAGTGAATTCCACGAATC
Source organism: Haematobia irritans (assembly GCF_050003625.1). Lineage (NCBI taxonomy): Eukaryota > Metazoa > Arthropoda > Insecta > Diptera > Muscidae > Haematobia > Haematobia irritans. Next base: position 211,372,259 of record NC_134398.1, read on the forward strand.
TATTCAGATAATTGGTTGATAGTTTTGCTGCAAGTAGAGGATGCTGATGAGGAATGTGGTAATTCCGAAACAGCTGTACATCCAAACATCTTGCAGTCTATAGGGCTTTGCCCAAATAAATTTTACTAGCATACGTTTCCTCTGTTGGTAATGCTAAACTTGTAGTTTAAAATTTTATTTCTATAGAAAATTTTGTCAAAATATTATTTCTATAGAAAATTTTGTCAAAATTTTATTTCTATAGAAAATTTTGTCAAAATATTATTTCTATAGAAAATTTTGCCAAAATTTTATTTCTATAGAAAAGTTTGCCAAAATTTTATTTCTATAGAAAATTTTGTCAAAATTTAATTTCTATACAAAATTTTGTCAAATTTTTATTTCTATAGAAAGCTTTATCAAAATTGTATTTCTATAGAAAATTTTGTCAGCGTTTTATTTCTGGAGAAAATTTTGTAAAAATTTTATTTCTATTGAACATATTATTTCAGTAGAAAAATTTGTCAATTTGTTTCTATAGAAAATTTTGAGAAATTCTATTTTATATAAAATTTTGTGAAATTTTATTTTATAGAAAATTTTGTGAAATTTTATTTTATAGAAAATTTTGTCAAAATTTTATTTTACAGAAAATTTTATTTCTATAGAAAATGTTGTTAAAATTTTATTTCTATAAAAAATTTTGTCAAAATTTTATTTCTATAAAAAATTTTGTCAAAATTTTATTTCTATAGAATATATTGTCAAAATTTTATTTCTATTGAAAATTTTGTCAAAATTTTATTTCTATAGAAAATTTTGTCAAAATTTTATTTTACAGAAAATTTTATTTCTATAGAAAATGTTGTTAAAATTTTATTTCTATAAAAAATTTTGTCAAAATTTTATTTCTATAAAAAATTTTGTAAAAAATTTATTTCTATAGAAAATTTAGTCAAAATTTTATTTATATAGAAAATTTTATCAAACTTTTATTTCTATAGAAAATTTTGTCAAAAATTTATTTCTATAGAAAGCTTTATCAAAATAGTATTTCTATAGGAAATTTTGCCAGCGTTTTATTTCTGTAGAAAATTTTGTTAAAATTTTATTTCTTTTGAACATTATATTTCATTAGAAAAATTTGTCAATTGGTTTCTATAGAAAATTTTGTGAAATTTTATTTTATAGAAAATTTTGTGAAATTATATTGTATAGAAAATTTTGTGAAATTTTATTGTATAGAAAATTTTGTGAAATTTTATTGTATAGAAAATTTTGTGAAGTTTTTTTTTTCTTTAGAAAATTTTGTAAAAATTTTATTTCTATAGAAAATTTTGTCTAAATTTTACTTCTATAGAAGATTTCATCAAAATTTTATTTCTCTAGAGAATTTTGTCAAGATTTTATTTCTATAGAAGATTTTATTTCTATAGAAAATCTTGGCAAAATTTTATTTCTATAGAAAATTTTGTCAAAGTTTCATTTCTAAAGAAAATTATGTCAAAATTTTATTTATATAGAAAAATTTTATTTCTATAGAAAATTTTGTCAAAATTTTATTTCGATAGAAAATTTTGCCAAAATTTTATTTCTATAGAAAATTTTGGCAAAATTTTATTTCTATAGAAAATTTTGTTAAAGTTTCATTTCTAAAGAAAATTATGTCAAAATTTTATTTATATAGAAAAATTTTATTTGTATAGAAAATTTTGTCAAAATTTTATTTCGATAGAAAATTTTGGCAAAATTTTATTTCTATAGAAAATTTTGGCAAAATTTTATTTCTATAGAAATTTTTGTCAAAATTTCATTTCTAAAGAAAATTTTGTCAAGATTTAATTTTTACAGAAAAATTTTATTTCTATAAAAAATTTTTGTCAACATTTTATTTCTATAGAAGATTTTATCAAAATTTTATTTCTATAGAGGATTTTGTCAAAACTTTATTTCTATATGAAATGTTGTCAAAATTTTATTTCTATAGAAAATTTTGTCAAAATTTTATTTATATAGAAAAATTTTATTTCTATAGAAAATTTTGTCAAAATTTTATTTCGATAGAAAATGTTGGCAAAATTTTATTTCTAAAGAAAATTTTTTCAAAATTTTATTTCTATAGAAAATTTTTTCAAAATTTTATTTCTATAGAAAATTTTATCAACATTTTATTTCTATAAAAATTTTTGTCAAAAATTTATTTCTATAGAAAATTTTATCAATATATTATTTTATAGAAAATTTTTTCAAAATTTTATTTATATAGAAAATTTTTTCACTAAGCCTCTTAATTAAAAAAAACATCGAGAAAAAATCCAAACTATGTGGGGAAATAGAATTTGTTGTCGTTTTCGAATGTCCTCCTAAGTGGACATCGGTAGTCAAAAGGTTAATAGATTAACAGAATTTAATAAAAATTCAAATCTGAAAACCGGGTTTTAAAATGATTTTTTTGGATAAACGTTTTTTGTCAAAGAAAAAAAAAAACGGTTGTTTGAACATACTGTATCCAATTGAAATTATATCCATGAAATTATATTGAGGATTCCCTAAGGTATTGAGCCTAACAGAGAAATATTTAGATTGATTAACAAACTTTAAATTTTATTTTTTTATATGAAAATTTTATAAAATTAATGTTAATAAATTATCCTCTACTTTTTAATAGATGCATTTTCAAATTTAAAATTTTATTATTATACCCACCACCATAGGATTGTAACACATCGAAATATTGCTCTAAGACCCCATGAAGTATATATATTTTCTGGGTCGTGGTGAAATTCTCAGTCGATCTAAGCATGTCCGTCCGTCCGTCTGTTGAAATCACGCTAACTTCCGAACGAAACAAACTATCAACTTGAAACTTAGCACAAGTAGTTGTTATTGTAGGTCGGATAGTATTGAAAATGACCATATCGGACCACTTTAACGGATAGCCCCCATATAAACCGATCCCCAGAGTTGGCTTGCGAAGCCTCTAAGAGAAGCAAATTTTATCCGATCCGGCTGAAATTTGGTACATAGTGCTAGTATATGGTCTTTCACAAACATGCAAAAATTGGTCCACATCGGTCCATAATTATATATAGCCCCCATACAAACCGATCCCCCGATTTGACTTGCGGTGCCTCTAAGAGAAGCAAATTTCATGCGATCCGGTTGAAATTTGGAGCGTGGTGTTAGTATATGGCCTATAACAACCATGCCAAAATTGGTCTATATCGGTTTATAGTTATATATAGCCGATCCCCAATCACACAAAAATTGGTCCATATCGGTTCATAATCATGGTTGCCACTCGAGCCGACAATAATCAAAATGTCAAAATTTTATTTTCATAGAAAATTTTGTCAAAATTTTTGTTCGATGGAAAATTTTGTCAAAATTTTATTTCTATAGAAAATTTTGTCAACATTTTTGTTCTATAAAAAATTTTGTCAAAATTTTATTTCTATAGAAAATTTTGTCAAAATATTATTTCTATATAAAATTTTGTCAAAATATTATTTCTATACAAAATTTTGTCCAAATTTTATTTCTATAGAAACTTTTGTCAAAATTTTATTTCTATAGAAACTTTTGTCAAAATTTTATTTCTATAAAAAATTTGTCAAACTTAATTATATACGTATTTAATCGGCCTTTTTTAAATTAATATATACCACGTATGGACTACCTTGCAATTTAGAAGGAAGTTTTAAGATACCTTGCCATCGGCAAATGTTACCGCAACACAAGTAATTCGATTGTGGATGACAGTCTTCAGTAGAAGTTTCTACGCAATCCATGGTGGAGGGTACATAAGTTTTGTCCTGGCCGATATACGTATATACTTGTTTTTTCTTATAAAAATTTATTTTATAATTTTTCTCTAATAGAATATGCGTAAAATTATAAATTGTCTTTAGAAAAAGTAATGAAAAATATTTAATTGAAATTAAATTTAGTGGCACAATATAATGAAATCCTTCTCGTCTTGTTTTTTTACAGGTTACTGCCACCGATGGCGATGTAGATAGACCCATAAATATTGTATATTTTCTCACCGGTCAGGGTATTGATCCTGACAACACTGCTAATAGTAAATTTGATATAAATCGCACAACAGGCGATATTTTTGTACTAAAGGTAAGTCTTTTGTATATATAAAAAATAGCCGTCACCTTAAAAAATCCTTTTACAAGGACATCCGAATAAAGAGTTATCTTTCATTGATCGATACATGAGTCTCCGCCGAAGTCAAAGTAATATTAATTGAATGGCATTATTTTTGATTATAATAACCCTATTGGGCATACAGTGTGGCTGATATGTATAGCAAATAATTTAAGGCCTAGAAGCCAAGATTTAAATCAATGTTCAGTATTGACAAAATTTGCGAAGGTTAAAAAAAAAACAAAAAGTCTCATAAATAAAAATATGTTAACAATTTATTTAGTTGCTGAGAAAAAGATTATAAAATATAGATATATGAAATTTATTAAAATTAGTTGATGGTTAGACAAGACGAGATCATTTTAAATTAATTTTCATAGCTAGAAATCCTCCGGATCTCAACTATTTGGACTCTTGCATCAGAAGCTTTTGGAGAGTAAGGTTGGCCCTGAAAATTTCAAAGTGTCAATGATCTCCAAACACTGCGCTTCGTCGGGAATGAGCCAAGAGGTCATAATTCATACAAAAGTAGCTAATTCGAACAAATTTGATTTTTTTCCAACATTTTTGATTTTGAACAATCAAATTAAAAAACTAAAAAAAAAAAATTAAAAACTATAGCGCTTTACTTTGATTCATTATATATCAGCCACCCTACTTATGGAAGTTTATGGTATAGACATCCAAAAACATCCTTTATATTGGTACCTGTGTCTCGGCCTATCAATTACATAACAATTGAATGCAATTCATTGTGAGCATCCATAAAGCATGACTAAAATTTTTTCCGGAAAAATTAGTTATATTTTTTTACCTTTTTAATACCCTCAAAGAAAAATTTAAATAAATTTTCTTTTTTTCTACAGCCCCTTGATCGCGATCAACCGAACGGTAGACCCCAATGGCGTTTTACCGTTTTCGCCCAGGATGAGGGCGGTGAAGGCCTTGTCGGCTATGCTGACATTCAAGTAAATCTCAAAGATATCAACGACAATACACCACAGTTCCCTCAGGGTATTTACTATGGTAATGTCACTGAAAATGGCACAGCCGGTGCACCGGTAATGACCATGTCTGCTGTCGATTACGATGATCCCAACGAAGGTACACATGCCAAACTAATCTATTCGATAGAGAAAAATGTCATCGAAGAGGAGACAGGAGCGCCGATCTTTGAAATTGAACCAGAGACGGGAGTGATTAAGACAGCGGTATGCTGTTTAGATCGAGAACGTACCCCAGATTATTCCATACAAGTGGTAGCCATGGATGGTGGTGGTCTTAAGGGCACGGGCACTGCTTCGATAAGAGTTAAAGATCTAAATGATATGCCTCCCATGTTCACAAAAGATGAATGGTTCACCGAGGTGGATGAGACGAATGGCACATATGTCCCCGAAACACCCATACTCACGGTAACCGTACAGGATGAAGATGAAACCAATAGTTTCCAATATAAAGTGGTACCCAATAGCGGCTTGGGTTCAGATAAATTTGCCATGATACGCAATAGTGATGGTACGGGTTCCTTGAAAATTGTCAAACCTCTGGACTATGAGGATCACATGCAAAGCGGCGGCTTCCGATTTCGCATACAAGTCAACGATAAGGGTGACAATGATAGTGATAAATATCATTTGGCCTATTCCTGGGTTGTGGTGAAACTTCGTGACATTAATGACAATTCACCACATTTTGAACGAGATCATATAGAAGTTTCAGTTTATGAGGACATTAAAGTGGGGACAATTTTAGAGCAATTCAAAGCTACAGATGCCGATCAAGGAGGCAAAAGTAAGGTTAACTATCGTTTGGTCAAAGCCACCAATCGAAAACGACAATTTGCCATTAGCGATAAGGGAGCTGTTAGTATACAACGCTCACTGGATCGTGAAACGGCCGAGCGTCATCATTTAGAAGTCTTGGCTGTTGATGATGGTGCGATACCGCGCACCGCCACTGCTACTCTCACCGTCATCGTTAAAGATGTCAACGACAATGCGCCTGTTTTCAAAGAAGACTATCGACCCGTCTTGCCAGAAAATGTTGGTCCAAGAAAAATTATCGAGATTGCAGCAAAAGATGCCGACGATCGAGCCCGAGGGAATGGTGGACCATTCTCATTTCGTTTAGATCCTTTGGCGGGCGATGATATACGATCGAGCTTTAAGCTGGAATATGATCGAAGTGAGTATATGATTGTAGAATTTCAAACAAAAATTAAATGGATTCCTATCATCAATAGTAATAGAAAACACTTTCGTAGATAACTTCCAATAATAAGACGCAAATTTCCTTTCTGTGGAATAGAATTGTAGACAAATAAACTTTTGATTTCTCGCTAAAATTCTTTCCTTAAGAAGAAGATTTATTTAATTTTACTTAATTTTTTATTCACAGAGAATATTCATTATAGCTAATATGTCAAATAGAAATGAAGTAAATTGAAATGACTTCTGTGTAAATATGGTTATATGAGGGGGTAAATTGGCTTAAACTTATTTTGATCAGGAATCGCCATTAAAACCAAAAAGACAATTTTTCGAGGTGTGGTCTTTTCAAAATTTTAAGATGTCGACTTTTCGTGTTCTCAAAGTTTTGAAAAGTTGGAAATGTCGAATTTTGATATTTTTTAATTTGGAATGTTCAACATTGCGAGTTTTGGAATTTTTCAATATTTGTAAAAGTCGCCGTTGGACCTGTTTGCTAATTTTTAAATCTTGGGAAAGCTGTCTCATCGACTTTTATAATTTTTCAAAAATTGGAAAAAATGATTTTGAACATTTTTTTTTTTAATTGGGAAAAGTCGACTTATATACCTTTTAATTTTTTTCAAACTTTGAATGAAATGCGTCTTTACGAGTTTTACAATTTTTCCAAATTTGAAAAAAGTCGATTTTCAACTTTCCTTTTTAATTTTTAAAACTCGATTTATCGACCTTTTAAATTTATTAAAAATTTTAAATAGTCAAGATTTTGCATATATTAAAATCTTGCGAAAATCGTCTCTTCGACTTTAAGAATTTTTCAAAATTTAAAAAATAACTACTTTGAGCCCTTTTTTTAAAAGTCGACTTACTTACTTTTTACAATTTTCTTTTGGAGTTTTACAATTTTTCTAAATTTGCAAAAAGTCGATTTTCAACTTTCCTTTTTAATTTGGAAAACTCGACTTATCGACCTTTTAAATTTATTAAAAATTTAAGAAATGTCGAATTTTGATATTTTTTAATTTGGAATGTTCAACATTGCGAGTTTTGGAATTTTTCAATATTTGTAAAAGTCGCCTTTGGACCTTTTTGCCTATTTTAAAATCTTGGGAAAGTTGCCTATTCGACTTTTACAAATTTTCAAAATTTGGAAAAAACAATTTTGAACTTTTTTTTTAAATTTGGAAAAGTCGACTTATTGACCTTTTAATTTTTGTAAACTTTGAAAGAAATGCGTCTTTTTGAGATTTACAATTTTCAAAATTTTCCAACATTTGGAAAACTTTATTTATCGACCTTTTAAATTTATAAAAATTTTAAATAATCGAATAGTCAAGTTTTTGCCTATTTTAAAAATAGGCATTTTTCATTTTTTTTTTTTTAAGTGGAAAAGTCGAATTCTAGAGAAAAATTTCACAATTTGGGAAGATCGCTTGTTCGATTTTTATACCCTGCTCCACACTGTGGAACAGGGTATTATAAGTTAGTGCATATGTTTGCAACACCCAGAAGGAGACGAGATAGACACATGGTGTCTTTGGCAAAAATGCTCAGGGTGGGTTCCTGAGTCGATATAGCGATGTCCGTCTGTCCGTCTGTCCGTCTGTCCGTGAACACATTTTTGTAATCAAAGTCTAGGTCGCAGTTTTACTGCAATCGACTTCAAATTTGGCACAAGTATGTGTTTTGGCTCAGAATAGATCCCTATTGATTTTGGAAGAAATCGGTTCAGATTTAGATATAGCTCCCATATATATATTTCGCCCGATATGGACTTATATGGCCCCAGAAGCCAGATTTTTACCCTAATTTACTTAAAATTTTGCACAAGAAGAACAATTAGTACTATAGTCAAGTGTGCTAAATTTTATTGAAATCGGTTCAGATTTAGATATAGCTCCCATATATATCTTTCGCCCGATATGGACTAATATGGTCCTAAAAGCTAAAGTTTTTACCCAATTTGGTTGAAATTTTGCACAGGGAGTAGATTTAGCATTCTAGCTATGCGTGCCAAATTTCATTGAAATCGGTTCAGATTTATATATAGCTCCCATATATAGCTTTCGCCCGATTTACACTCATATGACCACAGAGGCCAATTTTTTGCTCCGATTTAGTTGAAATTTTGCACAAGGAGTAGATTTAGCATTGTAGCTATGTGTGCCAAATTTGGTTGAAATCGGTTCAGATTTAGATATAGCTTCCATATATATCTTTCGCCCGATATGCACTTATATGGACCCAGAAGACAGAGTTTTATCCCGATTAGCTTGAAATTTTGCACAAGGAGCACAATTGGTAGTATAGTCATGTGTGCCAAATTTTATTGAAATCGGTTCAGATTTAGATATAGCTTCCATATATATTTTTCGCCCGATATGGACTTATATGGCCCAGAAGCCTGAGTTTTGGCCCAATTTGGTTGAAATTTTGCACAGGGAGTAGATTTAGCATTCTAGATATGCGTGCCAAATTTGGTTGAAATCGGTTAAGATTTAGATATAGTTCCCATATATATGTTTTTCTGATTTCGACAAAAATGGTCAAAATACCAACATTTTCCTTGTAAAATCGCCACTGCTTAGTCGAAAAGTTGTAAGACTCACTCTAATTTTCCTAAACTTGTAATACATATATATCGAGCGATAAATCATAAATAAACTTTTGCGAAGTTTCCTTAAAATTGCTTCAGATTTAAATGGTTCCCATATTTTTTTTTACTAAAATTGTGTTCCACCCTAGTGCATTAGCCAACATAAATTTTGAGTCTATAGATTTTGTAAAAGTCTATCAAATTCTGTCCAAATCAAGTGATATTTAAATGTATGTATTTGGGGCGAACCTTTATATAGCACCCAACACATTTGACGGATGTGATATGGTATCGAAAATTTAGATCTACAAAGTGGTGCAGGGTATAATATAGTCGGCACCGCCCGACTTTAGACTTTCTTACTTGTTTTTTTTAAATTTGGTGAATTTGATTTTTTTTAAAAATTTGGAAGCCAAATGTTTTAATTTTCGTCTTTTCCAAAATTTTAAAAAGTCAACTATTTAAGTTTTTAACTTTTTAATTTAGTTTGTTTTTATAATTTGGAAGTCCAACTGCTGGAGTTTTCGATTTTCTCAACATTTGGAAATGTCAACTTTTCTAGTTTTTAATTTTTTATTTATGTTTTTTTTTATTTTTTCAAAAATTCGACTTTTTAAATATCCGATATTTCAAAATTTGTAAAATTCAAATTTAAATCCATCGAATTTTTTTAAATTTATAAAAGACAATTTTTGTATTTTTAGCCATTTAGAATTGGTAAAGCCGAATTTTCGATCTCTTGAATTTGTCTTTTTTGAAATTTTGGAAAAAATCGACTATTATAAAATTTAGAAAGGCCAACTTTTTAAGTTTAAGTTTTCGATTTTTCCAAAATTTAAAAGAGTCGAATTTACGACATTTGGAATTTCTAAAAATTTTGAATTTTTCGAAGCTTTCGAGTTTTTCCTAATTTGGAAAAGTCAACTTTTCGGGACTTTAACTTTTAATTTTCTTAATTTTGAAAATACGAATTTTCGAATATCCAATTTTAGCAAAACTTGTAAAAGTCGAATTGCAACCTATTGAATTCAATAAAATTTGGATTTTCATTTTTGATCATTTAAACTTGGCAAAGCCGGCCTTTTGATCTTTCAAATTTTATCATTTTAATCAATTTATTCAATACTTTATAAGGCCTTGAATTTATTTTCTTAAATCTTCTCCAATTTCTCTGAACAACATTGAAGAGATTCTAAAGGACCCCTAAGTACTTCCACAATACACAATCTTTTTCTCTATAAACAAACACGCACTCTAAAAAATTAATCCACTCTTTAATTATGATGCGTGGGTTGACACCGTAGACATGATTTTAATTGAATGAATCCAACTTTTCTTAAGGGGTGAATGAACAATTGAGAGAAAAAATAATCAAATGATTTCACTTGAATGCTAAAGTGAAAGATAAAACCAATCATTTGTGAACAAAACAAATCAATTACGGTGAACAAATAACCATTTTGGAAATAAGCCATTGTTTTATATGGACATTGCAGCAGACATAGTATTGGCAAAAGCTTCAAAATACCACTTTGGTTGGTCAGCTGTCTTTCGTTTGGGTCAATGGGATGCTCTTTGTGCGGCAATCGAAAAAAAATCTGTTACCCTACTACAAAACGTAGGTAAAATAGAGTGGAATGGAATAGAGAGTAGCGGGAGTGATATGGGATCGTTGCTTCCAATATTTTTCTGACTATTGTCCACAAATTGCGATGCTTTCGTCCCCAAAATATGCCCAATTTAAATTAAAATTCTTCACACAAATCCTCAATTCCTTAAAGAGTTGTAATGAAAAAAAAAAATAAAATAAAGAATAGGATGTGGAAAATCATTGATAATTAAAAATTTACCAAATCTATAGAAAATTTTGTCAAAATTTTAATTCTATAGAAAATTTTGTCAAAATTTAAATTCTATAGAAAATTTTGTTCAAATTTTATTTCTATAGAAATTTTTGGCAAAAATTTATTTCTATAGAAAATTTTGTCAACATTTTATTTATTTATTTAATTTTGTCAAAATTTTATTTCTATAGAAAATTTTGTCAAAACTTTATTTCTATAGCAAATTTTGTCAAAATTTTATTTCTAAAGAAAATTTTGTCAAATTTCTATAGAAAATTTTGCCAAAATGTAATTCCTATAAAAAATTTTAGCAATATATATGGCTTTGCCCAAATAAATTTGACAAACATTCTTTTCCTCTGTTGGTTAAGCTACACTTGTAGTTTAGTCAATGTATGGTTTTAAGCTTAAATAAAAAAACAACAACAATTCTTAAAGAACAAAACCAATGATTGCAAAACAAAACGAATGGAAAATTTTATTTGTACAGAAAATTTTTTTCAAAATTTTATTTCTATAGAAAATTTTGTCAAAATTTTATTTCTAAAGAAAATTTTTTCAAAATTTTATTTCAATAAAAAATGTTGTCAAAAATTTTTATATAGCAAATTTTGGCAACATTTTATTTATATAGACAATTTTGTCAAAATTTTTTTTTATATGTAAAATTATATAGAAAAATTATATTTTTCTAGAAAATGTTGTCAATTTTTTTATTTCTATACAATTTTTTGCCAAATTTTTATTTCTATTGTCAAAATTTTATTTTTGTTGAAAATTTTGTCAAAATGTTATTTCTATAGAAAAATTTGGTAAAATTTTATTCGCATAAAAATTTTTGCCAACATTTTATTTCTACAGAAAATTTTATCAAAATTTTATTTTTATAGAAAATTTTGTCAAAATTTTATTTTTATAGAAAATTTTGTCAAAACTTTATTTGTATAGAAAATTTTGTCAAAATTTTATTTCTATAGAAAATTTTGTCAAAATTTTATTTCTATAGAAAGTTTTGTCAAAATTTTATTTCTATAGAAAATTTTGTCAAAACTTTATTTGTAAAGAAAATTTTGTCAAAATTTTATTTCTATACAAAATTTTGTAAAAATTTTTTACTATAAAAAACTTTAGCAAATTTTTTTTTTGTACAGAAATTATGTCAAAATTTTATTTCTATAGAAAATTTTATTTCTATAAAAAATTTTGTCAAAATTTTATTTCTATAGAAAATTTTGCCAAAATTTTATTTCTATAGAAAATGTTGTCAAAATTTTATTTCTATAGAAAATTTTGTCAAAATTTGATTTCTATAGAACATTTTTGTCAAAATATTATTTCTATAGAAAATTTTGTCAAAATTTTATTTCTATAGAAAATTTTGTCAAAATTTTATTTCTATCGAAAATTTTGTTAAAACTTTATTTGTAAAGAAAAATTTGTCTAAATTTTGTTTCTATAGAAAATTTTTTCAAAATTTTTGAATTTTAGCAAAATTTTATTTGTGCAGAAAATTTTGTCAAAATTCTATTTCTAAACAAAATTTTGCCAAATTTTATTTCTATAAAAAATGTTGTCAAAATTTTTTTATATACAAAATTATATAGAAAAATTTTAATTCTATAGAAAATGTTGGCAAATTTTTTATTTCTATACAAATTTTTGTCAAATTTTTATTTTTGTTGAAAATTTTGTCAAAATGTTATTTCTATAGAAAAATTTGGCAAAATTTTATTCGCATAAAAATTTTTGCCAAAATTTTATTTCTACAGAAAATTTTATTTTTGTAGAAAATTTTGTCAAAATTTTATTTCTATACAATTTTTTGCCAAATTTTTATTTCTTGTCAAAATTTTATTTTTGTTGAAAATTTTGTCAAAATGTTATTTCTATAGAAAAATTTGGTAAAATTTTATTCGCATAAAAATTTTTGCCAAAATTTTATTTCTACAGAAAATTTTATCAAAATTTTATTTTTATAGAAAATTTTGTCAAACTTTATTTCTATAGAAAATTTTGTCAAAATTTTATTTCTATAGAAAATGTTGTCAAAATTTTATTTCTATATAAAATTTTGTCAAATTTTATTTCTATAGAAAATTTTGTCAAAATTTTATTTCTATAGAAAATTTTGTCAAAATTTTATTTCTGTAGAAAATATTGTCAAAATTTTATTTCTATAGAAAATTTTGTCAAAATTTTATTTCTATAGAAAAATTTGTCAAAATGTTATTTCTATAGAAAATTTTGTCAAAATTGTTTTTCTATAGAAAATTTTCTCAAAATTTTATTTCTATAGAAAATTTTGTCAAAATTTTATTTCTGTAGAAAATTTTGTCAAAATTTTATTTCTGTAGAAAATTTTGTCAAATCTTTATTTCTATAGAAAATTATGGTAAAATTTTATTTCAATAGAAAATTTTGTCAAAATTTTATTTCTATAGAAAATTTTGTCAAAATTTTATTTCTATAGAAAATTTTGTCAAAATTTTATTTCTATAGAAAATTTTGTCAAAATTTTATTTCTATAGAAAATTTTGTCAAAATTTTATTTCTATAGAAAATTTTGTCAAAATTTTATTTCTATAGAAAATTTTGTCAACATTTTTTACTATAAAAAACTTTTGCAAAATTTTTTTTATACAGAAATTTTTGTCAAAATTTTATTTCTATAGAAAATTTTATTTCTATAAAAATTTTTGTCCAAATTTTATTTCTATAGAAAATTTTGTCAAAATTTTATTCTATAGAAAATTGCGTCAAAATTTTATTTCTATGGAAAATTGAAGTACCTCTTAATTGGAGAGGAATATTTTACAAAATCTACCAAAACATCGATAATTCTACGAAACTAACAAACAGTAAAAAGCGTTCCATGGTTCTTTAATTTTAACATTTACAATTTGTTATTCATAACTAAAACCCCATTCATTTTCCCCTATATCGAATTTACGACATTTGGAATTTCTAAAAATTTGGAATTTTTCGAAGCTTTCGACTTTTTCATAATTTAGAAAAGTCAACTTTTCGGGACTTTAAATTGTAATTTTCTTAATTTTAAAAATACGAATTTTCGAATATCCAATTTGAACAAAACTTGAAAAAGTCGAATATAGCGATTATTGTTCGGCTTACTCGTATATACACACCACTATAAACACATTTCTTTGTGTTGAGTTGTGAAGGCATAGTAGCCTATAATTTATCCATTATCATTTGTATTTGGTAATCAATCAATGTTTCTGCGTACGAGTGTGTGTGTGCGTGTGAGTAACATTTTAATTGAAACATCATTGTTTGTCTTCTTTCGGATTTGCCACAATTTTCTGGCACTATCGTCATACCTCTACACATACATATATACACAATGCAGAGTTCATGGCCATTGCGAATCATTTTTAGGTGGTCCCTTGTAAAGTAAATACGTTGCCATAAGTAGTGTTGCTATTGTTGTTATTATTGTTAAATACAATTAGAGTCTGTTTAATTGTTAATTGCAATCTATCACTGTGTTTGCGTGTGTGTGACATAAAGACACATGTCACACATATTTCAGTGATCTACATACATCAATGAGCAAAATCAAATCACCATACCCAACTATCCGGTTAACATTAATTGATATGACATTTAATTTAATACAATCATCAAAAATATAATTTACATTTTACCATACATTATACAATGTATGAGTAGATTTAGATAAGCCAGTGATTGATGTAGTGCGATGGCAAATTGCCATTAAATGCCAATTATACGAATTAAATTCGGATATAATATAATTGATTTTGTTAAGTGGCTTAACACAAAAGCCTATGTAATCAGTCATTCAATGAGTAATTCTTTCGATTTTGTAGAGATCAAAAAAATATAACAAAATTTCAATTAAATTTGAAATAAATAAAAATAAAACAAGTAAGCAAAAAAGTTGCTACTGACAAGGTATCTTAAACACATTGCTACATCATTCTTTGGCATTCTACCAAAAATGGTAGAGATACTTCATAAATTTTCTTTAGAAATAAAATTTTTATAAAATTTTCTACAGAAATAAAATTTTGACTAAATTTTAGATAGAAATAAATTTTTTTATAGAAATACATTTTTTACAAAACTTTCTATAGAAATAAAAAAAATTGACAAAATAAAATTTTGACAAAAGTTTTTCTAAAAATTAAATTCTGACACAATTTCCTGGGAATAAAATTTTGACAAAATTTTCTATAGAAACAACATTTTGACAAAATTTTCTATAGAAATTAAATTTTGATAAAATTTTTAATAAAAATAACATTTTCTATAGAAATAAAAGTTTTACTAAATTTTCTATAGAAATAATTTTTTTACAAAACTTTCTATAGAAATAAACAAGTATATACAGCAGTAAGTTCGGCCGGGCCGAATCTTAAACACCCACCACCATCAATCAAATATTAGGGTTTCCTTCGAAATTTCAGAGGGTTTGAGGACAGATTAAGCAGATCAGTTCAACCAGTACACTTCACGAAGCTAAATTTAAAGATTATACCTATGAAGACTATATCAGATTCTGGATTTATAAGAACCATTTTTGTTTGAGTTTTAGAGGAATCATTAACACCTTGTAAGTGTGCAAGAAAATTATAAAATAACGTCTTGATTTGAAATCTTAAATCTGTAGAAGTAAAATCTGGAAATTTTACATTGAGTTTCAAGCAATTTTCATGATCAGTGCGCCTTCTACACCCTCAAGAAGTGAAGTCGGTCTATATGGAGGCATTACCAAATGGACTGATAAAAACTTAATCCGATAAATGTTTTTGTGAGCCTTAAATACCAAAATATTTAAAACTTCAGGCAAATCGGATACAAAATACGGTTTCTAGAAACCTAAGGAGTTAAATCGGGAAATCGTTCTAATGGGGGCTATACTAAAATACGGACCGATACTCACCATTTTTGGCACACCTCTTTATGGTCATAAAATACCTCTAGATTTCCAATTTCAGGAAAATTGGATAACTACGATCTCTATAAGCCCAAGACCCCAAATCGGGAGGTCGGTTTATATGGGGACTATATCAAAAACTTGACCGATATAGCCCATTTTCGAACTTGACAAAAGACGAGTTTGTGCAAAATTTCAGCACGATTGCTTCATTATTGAAGACTGAAGCGTGATTACAACAGACAGACAGACAGACGGACAGACGGACATGGTCATATCGTCTTAGAATTTCTCCCTGATCAAGAATATATATACTTTATATAGTGGGAAATCGATATTTCGATGTGTTACAAAAGGAATGACAAACTTATTATACATGCATCACCATTCTATGGTGGTGGGTATACAAAATTTACAAAATAAAATTTTGACAAAAGTTTTTATAAAAATAAAATTCTGACACAATTTCCTCTAGGAATAAAATTTTGACAAAATTTTCTATAGAAATAAAATTTTGACAAAAGTTTTCTTAGAAATAAATTTATGACAAAATTTTCTCTAGGAATAAAATTGTGACAAAATTTTCTATAGAAATAAAATGTTGACAAAATTATCTATAGTAATAAAATTGTGAAAAAAAATTCTACGGTAATAAAATTTTGACAAAACATTTTGTAGAAATAAAATTTTTACTAAATTTTCTATAGAAAGAAAATGTTGACAAAATTCTATAGAAATAAAATTCTGAAAAATTTTCTATAAAAATAAAATTTGACAAAATTTTCTATAGAAATAAAATTTTGACTAAATTTTCTATAGAAATAAAAAAAAACAACATTTGCTGTAGAAACAAAATTTTGACAAAATTTCCTTGAGGAATAAAATGTTGACAAATTTTTCTGTAGACATAACATTTTGATAGAGAAAAAAATTATGACAAAATTCCCTCTAGGACTAACATTTTGGAAAAAAATTTCTATAGTAATAAAATTTTGATAAAACATTTTGTAGAAATAAAATTGTTACTAAATTTTAACAAAAATAAAATTTTGACAAAATTTTATAGAAATAAAATTCTGAAAAATTTATTACAAATAAAATGTTGACTTAATTTTCTATAGAAATAAAAAAAACAACATATGCTGTAGAAATAAAATTTTGACAAAGTTTTCGATAGAAAAAAATTATGACAAAATTTCCTCTAGGACTAACATTTTGAAAAAAAATCTAGAGTAATAACATTTTGACAAAACATTTTGTAGAAGTAAAATTTTTACTAAATTTTCTATAAAAATAAAATTTTGACAAAATTCTATAGAAAAACTATTCTGAAAAATTTTCCTAAAAATAAAATTTTGACAAAATTTTCTATAAAAATAAAATTTTGACAAAATTTTCTATAGAAATAAAATTTTGACAAAATTTTCTATAGAAATGAAAAAACAGCATTTGCTGTAGAAGTAAAATTTTGACAAAATTTAATCGAGGAATAAAATGTTGACAAATTTTTCTGTAGAAATAAAATTTTGACAAAGTTTTCGATAGAAAAAAATTATGACAAAATTTCCTCTAGGAATAACATTTTGAAAAAAAAAATCTATAGTAACAAAATTTTGATAAAACATTTTGTAGAAATAATTTTTTTACTAAATTTTCTATAGAAATAAAATTTTGACAAAATTCTATAGAAATAAAATTCTGAAAATTTTTCTATAACAATAAAATTTAGACAAAATTATCTATAATAATAAAATTTTGACAAAATTTTCTGCAGAAATAAAATTTTGACAAAATTTTCTATAGAAATAAAAAAACAACATTTACCATAAAAATAAAACTTTGACAAAAATTTCCTCGAGGAATAAAATTTTGACAATGTTTTCGATAGAAATAAAATTATGATAAAAGTTCCTCTAGGAATAAAATTTTGAGAAAATTTTCTAAGAAATAAAATTTGGACAAATTCTTCTATAGAAATAAATCTATCACAAAATTTCCTTTTGGAATAAAATTCTGACAAATTGCCTCCAGAAATAAAATGTTGACAAAATTGTCTATAGTAATAAAATGGCAAAACATTTTGTAGAAATAAAATTTTTACTAAATTTTCTATAGAAATAAAATTTTGAGAATATTTGCAATAGAAATAAATTTCTGAAAATTTTTCTATAGAAATAAAAAATTTTAATTTTTTCTATAGCATTAAATAATTTACAAAATTTTCTGTAGAAAAAAAATGTTGACAAAATTTTCTATAGAAATAAAATTTTGACAAAATTTTCTATAGAAATAAAATTTTGACAAAAATTTTCTATAGACATAAAATTTTGACAAAATTTTCTATAGACATAAAATTTTGACAAAATTTTCTATAGGAATAAAATCTTGACAAAATTTTCTACAGAAATAAAATTTTGACAAAATTTTCTATAGAAATAAAATTTTTGACAAAATTTTCTATAGAAGTTAGATTTTGACAAAGTTCTATAGAAATAAAATTTTGAAAAAAATTTTTATAGACATAAACTTTGGACAGAATATTCAATAGAAAAAAAAATTCTGAAAAAATTCTATAGAAATAAAATTTTGAAAATGTTTTCTATAGAAGTAATTCTGAAAAATTTTTTATAGGAATAAAATTCCAAAAAATTTTCTATAGACATACAATTTTGACAAGTTTTTCAATAGAAATAAAATTTTGAGAAAATTTTCTATAGAAATAAAATTTTGAGAAAATTTTCTTTAGAAATAAAATTTTACAAAATTGTTTATAGACATACAATTTTGACAAAATTTTCTATAGAAATAATATTTTGACAAAATTTCTATAGAAATAAAATTTTGACAAAATATTTTGTTTGTTTTGTTTTTTGTTTTGTAGTTTGTTGGTAGAATAATCTACCAAAATTCGGAGAAAATATTGGTAGATTTTTTTTGTCTCGTGTGGCAACCTTGATCTTAAACATTGCCTACTGAATTGTAAGTTTGGTCATATGGAGTTTATGGATAAAAAAGAGGGAGACTTAATATCTATATTAATCCCTTCAATTTTTTCCTAATTATATATTGGAGTTAATACACGAGGGTTGCCTTTTATATTTATTAAGTCATAAACGTTCACACTAAGAAATATAATAAAACCTACACTTACAGAACTTATTCTCCTTCTCACTTGCACCCTCAATATTCGCCCAATTTCCTTCATTTATATCATCAATGGGACCCGAATTCATGTTCCATAGAATAAGGTCGTAAAGACATTTGTGTTTTATTGCTTGCTCATCGCGACATTTCCCAGATTTTATGTTAAACGTCAACAAACTGTTGCATTCCACAACATTACACCCAGCCTACTCAAAAAGCCCATTAAACCTAATAAACGGATTAGAGATGGAATTCTTTGGATTTTCCCATCAAGATTTGCTTTGCCATTATTATCCAAAGAATTTTATAAACCGGCCAAGATTGTGTTCTACTCCCCCACAACACAATGTTGATGTTCTGATTAAAAAGCAATTTAATTGCAATTCCTATTTCAATTAAAAGCTAACGTTCGTCATTATTTTCAATTTTTCTCTTTTTGTTGGTGGACTCCTACTCTTCGAAGACTACGAGTGCTTTATTGCGAGGCATTTGTAGGAAATTGTTTTCAATGCCTCAATTCAATTAAAGTTTAAGGTCAAGCAAAAATGCTTCTAAAATAGAGTAGAGAAAACAGAAGAATAGATGTGTTTTCGGCGGTAATTAATTTACCGAAATTTTCATAAAAATTTTAAAATATTCCAATTTCCAACAAACAATTTATATTTAACGAAAATTGTCACAAAAAATTTAATTTATTGATTTTTTTTTATGAAAATTATAATTTAAAACAAGTTTCATGCTTTGTCGAAATTTATGTGGAATTTTTAATTCATAGACATTTTTAATATAAATTTTAAGAAAATTTTTGATTTATTAAAAAAAAGTTTGAAATTTATGGAAATTTTTGTTTTATTGAAATTTCATAGATAATTCTGTTTCTTCAAGTTTTCATAGAAAATTGTATAAGTTTCATAGATAATTGTGATTCTTCAAATTTAAAAAAACAAACAAAAAATGAGTCTTTATCATTTTATAGAAAATATAGGTTTATAGAAACGTAAAAAATTTTGAATGAATTTATTGAAATTTTCATAGAATCTGCATAGAAATTTTTGGTTTATCGAAATTTTCTTAGAAAATTTTGTTTTATCAATTTTTTTTTAGGAAATTTGGTTCTATCGACATTTTTTTATACCCTCCACCATAGGATGGGTGGTATATTAACTTTGTCATTCCGTTTGTAACACATCGAAATATTGCTCTAAGACCCCATAAAGTATATATATTGTCCGTCCGTCCGTCCGTCTGTTGAAATCACGCTAACTTCCGAACGAAACAAGTTAACGACTTGAAACTTGGCACAAGTAGTTTTTATTGATGTAGGTCAGATGGTATTGCAAATGGGCCATATCGGTCCACTTTTACGTACTGACCCCAAAATTTGGCTTGCGGATCCTATAAGAAAAGCAAATTTCATTCGATCCTGCTGAAATTTTTTACATGGTGTTAGTATATGGTCTCTAATGACCATGCAAAAATTGGTCGAAATTGGTCCATAATTATATATAGCCCCCATATAAACCGATCACCAGATTTGACCTCCGGAGCCTCTTGGAAGACCAAAATTCATATGTTTCTGTTGAAATTTGGTACGTGGTGTTAGTATATGGCCTCAAACACCCATGCAAAAATTGGTGGAAATCGGTCGATAATTATATATAGGGCCCATATAAACCGATCCAGGAGCCACCGTCGTGGAATGGTTAGCATGCCCGCCTTGCATACACAAGGTCGTGGGTTCGATTCCTGCTTCGCCCGACCACCAAAAAGTTTTTCAGCGGTGGATTATCCCACCTCAGTAATGCTGGTGACATTTCTGAGGGTTTCAAAGCTTCTCTAAGTGGTTTCACTGCAATGTGGAACGCCGTTCGGACTCGGATATAAAAAGGAGGTCCCTTGTCATTGAGTTTAACATGGAATCGGGCAGCACTCAGTGATAAGAGAGAAGTTCACCAATGTGGTATCACAATAGTCTAAGTGAGCCTGATACATCGGGCTGCCACTTAACCTAACCTAACCTAACCGATCCCCAGATTTGACCTCCGGAGCCCCTGGGAAGAGCAAAATTCATCCGATTCGGTTGAAATTTGGTACGTGATATTAGTATATGGTATCAAACAACCATGCAAGAATTAACCGATCCCCAGATTTGACCTCCGGTGCCTTTTGGAGAAGCAAAATTCATCCGATCTGGTTGAAATTTGGTACGTGGTGGTAGTATATGATATTTAACAACCATGCCAAAAGTGGTCCATATCAGTCCGTAATAATATATAGCCCCCACATAAACCGATTCGGCGATTTGGTTTTGGAGCCTCTTGGAGGAGCAAATTTCATCCGATCCGGCTGAAATTTGGTAAATGGTGTTAGTATATGGTCTCTAAGGACCATGCAAAAATTGGTCCACATCGGTCCATAATTATATATAGCTTCCATACAAACCGATCACCAGATTTGACCTCCGGAGCCTCTTGGAAGACGAAATTCATCTGATTCAGTTGAAATTTGGTACGTGGTGTTAGTATATGACCTCAAACACCCATGCAAATTTGGTCAAAATCGGTCCATAATTATATATAGGCCCCATATAAACCGATCGCCATATTTGACTTCCGGAGCCCCTGGGAAGAGAAAAATTCATCCCATTCGGTTGAAATTTGGTACGTGATGTTAGTATATGGTATCCAACTACCATGCAGGAATTGGATCATATCAGTCCATAATTATATATAGCTCCCATATAAACTGATCCCCAGATTTGACCTCCGGTGCCTTTTGGAGAAGCAAAATGCATCCGATCTGGTTGAAACTTGGTACGTGGTGATAGTATATGATATTTAATAACCATACCAAAAGTGGTCCATATCAGTCCATAATCATATATAGCCCCCATATAAACCGATCCCGAGATTTGGTTTTGGAGCCTCTTGGAGGAGCAAATTTCATCCGAGTCAGTTGAAATTTGGTACATGGTGTTAATATATGGCCTCAAACACCCATGCAAAAATTGGTCGAAATCGGTCCATACTTATATATAGCTCCTCCAAGAGGCTCCAAAACCAAATCTGGGGATCGGTTTATGTGGGGGCTATATATGATTATGGACTGATATAGACCACTCATGGCATGGTTATTAAATATCATATACTATCACCACGTCATCGATTGTGGATGACAGTCTTTCGTAGAAGTTTCTACGCAATCCATGGTGGAGGGTAATATACATAAGATTCGGCTAGGTCGAACTTACGGCCGTATATACTTGTTATTTTTAGTCTTATTGGAATTATCCTAATTTTGGTAAAAATTTAATATACATCGGTATTTACATAGGAATTTTTTCATTTATATTTCGATTTATCGAAATTTTCATATTTATTTGTGGTTCATCGAAATTTTCTTAGAATATTTTTTTAAAATTTTTTTATCGATTTTTTTTTTTAGAAAATTTTGTTTTATCGAAATTTTCTTATGAAATTTGAATTTATTGTTCATTCATTGGATTTATCGATATCTTCATTGAAAATTTAGATTTATCGTAATTTTCATGGAAACTTAAGATATATAGGAATTTTCATAGAAAATTTGGATTTATTGAAGTTTTCACAAAAAATTTATATAAATTAAAATTATCATAAATAATTTGCATTAATTGAAAATTTCCTAATAAATTTGGTTTTGGCGAAATTTACATAGATAATATGTAAATAACATATGTATGCAAAAACAAATTGGATTTATTCAAATTTTTATAAAAACTTTAGGTTTATCGAACTTTCCGTAGAAAATATGTATATGTCGGAATTTTTATAAAAAATTGGATTAATTGAAATTTTCATAAAAAAATTTTATTATTCGTAATTCTGTAAGAAAATTTCGATATATCGTAATTTTAATAGGAAATTTAGGTGTATCGGAATTTTTATAGAAAATTTAAATTTATTGAGGTTTTCATCGAAACTTTAAATTTCTCGAAATTTTCATAAAAAACGGATTTATCGAAAACTTCTTAAAAATTAAGATTTTTGCAAAATTTCAGTAGAAAATTCTAATGTATTGGAATTTTCATAATTATTTCGATTTATATAAATTTTCTATGAATTTTCATAGAAAATTTTGATTTATTGAATTTTTCATAGAACATTTGGATTCAAAATTTGAAATTCGAAACTCTCATAGAAAATTGGAATATATTGTAATTTTAATAATTTTTTTTTTTTTTTTTGATTTATCGAAATTTTTGTAGTAGGCTTGAACTTTTGAAATAAAGATTTTCATAGAAAAAATCGGATATAAAAAATTTACATAGGAAATTTGTATTTTTGGGAATTTTTTGGAATTTTCCTAGAAAATGGGAGTAAAAAAATTGATGTATTGGAATTTTCAATACTATTTGGATTTATTTAAATTTTCTATGAATTTACATAGAACATTTTGATTTATTGAATTTTTCATAGAAAATTTGGATTTATCGAAATTTGAAATTCGAAACTTTGATTTATTGAAATTCTCATAGAAAATTCGAATATATTGTAATTTTAATAAGAAATTTAAATTTTCGAAATTTTCATAAAAAAAATTTATTTGATTTATCGAAATTTTTATAGTAGGTTTGAATGTTTGAAATAGAGATTTTCATAGAAAAATCGGATATAACAAAATTTTCATAGGAAATTTGTATTTTTGGGAATTTTTCGGAATTTTCCTAGAAAATGGGAGTAAAAAATTTGATGTTTTGGAATTTTCATAATTATTTCGATTTATTTAAATGTTCTACGAATTTTCATATACAATTTTTTTATTGAAATGTTCATAGAAAATTGGAATAAGAAATTTAAATTTATCGAAATTTTCATAAAAAAAAATTTAATTTATCGAAATTTTTATAGAAGGTTTAAACGTTTGAAATAGAGATTTTCATAGAAAAACTCGGATATAACTAAATTTACATCGGAAATTTGTATTTTTGGGAATTTTTTGGAAATTTCCTAGAAAATAAGGGTAAAAAAATTGGATGGATTGGAATTTTCATCATTATTTTTATTTATTTATTTGGATTTATTGAAATTTCCATACAAAATTTTGATTATTGGAATTTAACTAGAAAATTTTGATTTTTGAACATATCCATATTTTGTTAGTTTTTTGAATTCGATATAAAAATTTATAATTTTCCACTAAAAGTTTAAAATTAATTATAATGTCCTTTGTGGAATGATGAGTGCGGAAAGCAATAGCCAAATCCCCATGACTAAGTAATAAATTAATAGCAACTTGAAACTTTTCCATCTTTAAATTAAAAGGTGTCTTATGTTTTTATTCAACTTCCTTCCCACGGATCGTTCCATCCGAAATACCCATCTGTTGTGGGTTAGGAGCAATTGTATCCTTATGTTTTAAGTTACAACTTGTTGTGTTTAAATGACTTTGTGAAAACAATGCTCTTTTGAAATTTCTAATAACTTTTACCACGGAAGTCCTTGTTGTTGTAGCACACTTAACTTCAATGAATGTCCTTCTAGTTTGCTGAACATAAAGATTTTGTTGGCTCATAATACTGTTGAATGATATTCTTTGGCATGGCCTTAAGATTTATTTCTGTGTTTTTTGCGTTTCATTCAATTTATGGTCGTTTTTCATTCCCAAAGCAATCAGTTAATATTGAAAAACTGATTTTTTTTTTACAAAAACTTTGTTAATTAATGGCAACAGGTCAAAAGTTAGGGGGGAGAGAAAACTCCTTTTAGGGTCTAGTTTCTTACAAAAAGCTTTTCAGACAGAAAGAGAAGTTAAAAAAGAGGAAACTTGTAAAGAAAATGTTTGGCATCTCTCCATTTATGAGTTGGTGGAAAAAAATAGAAAAGTGTGCGTATCTTTATAAGGTGAATTTTTTTTTTTTTAGATTTTATGATTTTTTTCTTCATCTGCTTAGAATTTAGCAAAAACTCCATAAATTTTTTTCCAAAGAAAAATGAAACTTTTCATTCCCATTTTTGAGTGGGTTGTAGGTCATAATATCATTTTCTGTCTCGTTGTAATTGTGATGATTTTTGACCTTTTTCTCGGATTAAAAAGGGAATATTTTATTCTTTGTAAGTAATATGAGTATATGGGAACGGTTTCTTAAGCCTTTAAGGAGATTAAAGGACACATGTTTTAATTTTCTCTTAGAGTCCTTTAGGAATCAAAAGAAATGAGAACTTTTCTTAGTTAGTTCATATATATATTTTTTTTTTTAATAAATATGACACATCTTTAGATTTTCTTTCTGCGTAATAAATAAACGAGACATTATTTTGACTTTGTTGGGACTTTCTATTTTATAGTCTAAAATAACAAATATTTAGTGTTATACATAGAATATAATAGAAAATAGGATCTGCAATAAAATTAAGAAAAACATCCTCCGTTTCCCCTTCCGAAAATTTTTCATAATTGAAATCAAATCTGGGTTAGGCCGACAGCCTCTAGTTGCAAGTGCCCGTATAAATAAGTTTATTGTAATTTGTAATTATAATAATTTAAATAATACATATATCTGGCCATAGTTTCATATGGGAGACAAGTTAATAGGGTCCGATCTGACCTCCATTAATAAGATTGGATTGTAGAAAGATTTTAGACGATTTAATTACCGGAAAAAAATATATTTAACTACAAAAAAATAGAAACTTACTCAATTAAAAAATTAACTGACATGACTAAAATTTATTTCAAAATAAAAAATAAATTCAGTTAAGAAAATGGAAAATTGTTTAAGTTTTTAATCAAAATAAGACTTATTCCAATTAATATTTTAATTAATTATACAAACATTTCCACATGAAAATACCGATGGCTAATATGAAATGGAAAATAAGTAAAGCTCTATAATTTTAGCAGGTCTTCTTAAACAAAAAAAAAAAAAAAAAAAGTTGGAAATAATATCAAATTTTGGAATCAGTTTAGATTTGTTCGAATTTGCTAGCATTGGCGAATTATGAATTATCCCAATTCATATTTTAATTAAATAAACAAACATTTCAGCCTTGTCACAATGAATTTTTATTTTGGACCACCAATTTTCCAATATTGGGTCAAAATTCGAACCACATTAATATAAATTAAATTAATATAATTTAAAAGTTAAAAATTTTCTATTTGTTCATATTTTTATTTCTATTTAAAATTTTTATTTCAATAGAAAATATTTGCAAAATTTTATTTCATAGATATTTTGGTCAAAATTTTATTTCTATCAAAAATTTTGTTAAAATTTTATT
Organism: Haematobia irritans; assembly: GCF_050003625.1. Classification (NCBI taxonomy): domain Eukaryota; kingdom Metazoa; phylum Arthropoda; class Insecta; order Diptera; family Muscidae; genus Haematobia; species Haematobia irritans. The sequence goes on from NC_134398.1 coordinate 211,398,376, forward strand.
TTTTTTAGATAATCTTGTCAAAATATTATTTCTATAGAAAATTTTGTCAAAATTTTATTTCTATAGAAAATTTTGTCAAAAATTTATGTCTATAGAAAATTTTGCCACAATTTTATTTATGTAGAACATTTTGTCAAAATTTTATTTCTATAGAAAATTTGGTCAAAATTTTATTTCTATAGAATAATTTGCAAAATTTCATTTCTATAGAAAATTTTGTGAACATTGTATTTCTATAGAAAATTCTGTCACATTTTACTTCTATTGAAAATGTAAGAATTTTATTTCTATAGAAAATTTTGACAAAATTTTATTTCTATAAAAAATTTTGTCAATTTTTGTTTTCCTGTAGAAAACTTTGTTAAATATTTAGTTCATTCGAAAATTTTGTCAAAATGTTATTTCTATAGAAAATTTTGTCCAAATTTTGTTTCTATAGATAATTTTGCCAAAATTTTATTTCTATAGAACATTTTGTCAAAATTTTATTTCAAACTTTTTTTCTATAGAAAGTTATTGCAAAATTTTACTTTTATATAAAATTTTTACAAAACTTTCTTTCTATTCAAAATTTTGTATCTAAACATAATTTTTTAAAGTTTATTTCGGAAAAAAATTTAGCAAAATTTCATTTCTATAGAAATTTTTGTATAATTTTTTTTTACAGATAATTGAAAAAATTATCGATTTGACAAAAATGGACCAAAAACAAACAAATTCCTTTTGGTCCGACCATCGGACCAATTTCTATAGAAATTTTTGACACAACTTTATTTCTATAGAAAATTTTGTCAGCATTTTATTTATACCGAAAATTTTGTCAAAATTTTATTTCTATGGAAAATTTTGCCAAAATTTTATTTCTATGGAAAATTTTGCCAAAATTTTATTTCTATGGAAAATTTTGAAAAATTTTATTTCTATAGAAAATTTTGTCAAAATTTTATTTCTATAGAAAATTTTGTCAAAATTTTATTTCTATAGAATATTTTGCAAAATTTCATTTCTATAGAATATTATGCAAAATTTCATTTCTATAGAAAATTTTGTGAAAATTGTATTTCTATAGAAAATTCAGTCACATTTTACTTCTATTGAAAATGTTACAATTTTATGTCAATAGAAAATTTTGACAAAAATTTTATTTCTGTAGAGAATGTTGTACATTTTTTGTTCCTGTAGAAAACTTTGTAAAAATTTCATTTTTATAGAAATATTTTGTCAAACTTTTATTTCTATAGAAAATTTTTTCAATATTTTATTTTTATAGAATATTTGTCGAACTTTTTTTCTATAGAAAGTTATCACAAAATTTTATTTTTATATAAAACTTTTACAAAATTTTCTTTCTACACAAAATGTTTGCATAATTTTGAATCTAACATGTTTTTTTAAGTTTATTTCTGTAAAAAATGTTGGCAAAATTTTATTTCTATAGAAATTTTTGTCTATTTTTTTTTTTTACAGAAAATTGAAAAAAATTATCGATTTGACGAAAATGGTCCAAAATCTAACAAATTCCGACCATCGAACCAAATTTAAAAATTAATCTTTTTTAGAACAATTTTGGTCAGATAGGAATAAAATGGCAACCTTGAAACATTTCCACTTGAAAATACAAATTGGCTTATATGTAATGGAAAAAAGTAAAGCACTTTAATTTTATCAATTTTTTTTATCAAATATAGATAATTAAATTATTGGAAATAAAATCAAATTCCGGAATCCTTCTACATTTGTTCGAATTGGTTAAATACCTTTAACTCGAATTATGGTCTTCAAGCACCCGACAAAACCACCATTGCACGAATTTGGATTGACAATAAAAAGTTTACTTGGATCCAAAGATTTTGGTCTTGCTTTAAGGATTCCGAGTCAAAGATGCGGCTTTTTTTTAAATAAAGACATTTTTAGCGACCGATCTGGCTTTAAATCTACACTCAGAAAAAGTTTACTTGGATCCAAAGGCTTTGACCTTCCATTAAGGATTTTGGTATAGATTCCGAGCCAAAGATGCGGTATCTTTAAAACAAAGAAATGTTTTTGCGACCTATCTGGCTTTAAATCTAGGATCTATAAAATTAAAATTAGGATACAGATCTCATTTATCGAATTTTCATTCTATTTTTCCGGTATATTAATAAAGTTATTGACTTATAAACAAACGCCAGTATAAAAATCTAAATTATGACGGATACTTCGAAGTAAAAAATATTTCCCATATCCCATTAAATAAAATGTGATTTTTTATTAGCTATAGGACATTTTTATTTGAATCAATAGTACGGTCCACATCATTTAACGTTTGGTGATTAATTCATGCAAATGTTGACGGCGATTGAGGTAGATTTCTCTTGAACTGATTACTCCCCAGATGATTTTTTTTTTATGAAATGATTAAAATTTCTTGAAACGCATACGGGAAACAGATGGCTTAACTATTTTGAAGATCTCTGGGATTTTTTGTTTACATTTTAAAGATAATTAAGTGCTCTTACATCTACATACATATAAGGGAAACAGAAAGCTTAACTATTTTCAAGATCTCTTGGAATTTTTTTTTCAACATTTTTAAGATAATTAAGTGCTGCTGCATCAGTTAATTTAAGCAAAAATTAAAAAAAAATATTTCCTCTTTTTCAGAAGTACCTTTCAGTCTTAATTGCAAATTGATTTAATATCCTCACGTTTATTTTCTGTTTTTTTTTTCTTCCATTTAATTTTCCCCCAATGCATTTGTACAAATGGAAACGGAACAATATTCGTGCCACTTGTTTCGATGAAATGTAACACCTATTGAAATTTACGCTGCCATGGCCAACAACCACTTTACATTGAATTTCGCCAATCAACCAAATTAACTGTTATTTGTCGACGAAATGTATGCATTGATACCCTGCGATTGCTGAACTCCAATTACGCCACCACTCAATACAGGAGCCGATGGTGGCAATGGTGTGGCCATAGTCTCCTCATTGCGACCCTTTGATCGTGAACAACAGAAAGCCTACCTCATACCCATCGAAATTAAGGACAACGGCTCACCCGCTATGACAGGCACTTCAACGCTAACGGTCATCATAGGCGATGTCAATGACAACAAAATGCTACCAGGCAGCAAAGAGGTACTGGTCTACAACTATCAGGGTCAGTCACATGATACGCCCATTGGCCGTGTTTATGTTCACGATTTGGATGATTGGGATGTGGTGGACAAGAAGTACTATTGGGAGCAACAGGAACATCAGCGTTTTAAATTGGATACCGATACGGGTATTGTTTCGATGAAAGCTGGAACTCGACGTGGTCGTTACAATCTACGCTTTAAGGTCTACGATCGGGAACAGGGTCAAGTTGATGTGCCAGCGAATATGTCAGTTGTGGTGAGAGACATCACGCACGAGGCAGTGCAACAGGCTGGCTCTATGCGTTTACAGGGCATTAGTGATGAGGAATTTGTTAGAACTTGGGATTTCAAACAACACAAACAGGTGCGTTCGAAGCTAGAGAGATTCCGCGATAAGTTGGCCGAACTGCTGTATACCGAACGAGATATGGTGGATGTGTTCAGTGTACAGACCAAGGAAGAGGGTATCACCGATGTCCATTTTTCAGCCAAACCTGCGAATCAACAACCCAATTTCAAGGCTGTACGCCTTAATGGGGTAGTTTTGATGCAACGTGAGGAAATCGAAAAGGAATTGGGTCTAAATATTACCATGGTGGGCATAGATGAATGTCTGCAAGAGCACAAAAAATGTCCTGGATCCTGCACGAATCGTGTAGAGATCAATAGATTACCGCATACTGTGAATGTCAACAAAACCTCTTTGGTGGGTGTGCGGCTGGACATTACTGCGGAATGTGTATGCAAAGCCCGAAACTTTACAAAAGATGCCTCCTGCCGCACCATAAGCTGCTTCAATGGTGGCCGATGTGTTGATACCAGAAATGGGCCTAAATGTGTGGCATGTCCCATAGGCTATAATGGTCCTCGCTGTCAACAAAACACACGAAGTTTCAAAGGTAATGGCTGGGCCTGGTATCCCCCACTCCAACTGTGTGAAGAATCCCATTTAAGTCTGGAGTTCATAACCAAAGAAGCAGATGGCTTAATTCTCTACAATGGCCCCATTGTCCCTCCCAAATTGGAAGGTGAAGTTATGACGGATTTCATTGCCGTTGAATTGGAGCAGGGCTACCCAAGACTTTTAATCGATTTTGGTTCCGGGACTCTTGAGCTAAGAGTGAAAACCAAAAAGACTCTTGATGATGGAGTGTGGCATCGTCTCGACCTCTTTTGGGATTCGGAAAATGTTCGCATGGTTGTGGATTTCTGTCGATCAGCCGATGTCTTCGAAATGGAAGATGGCTCACCGCCAGAATTCGATGATAATTCCTGCCAGGCTCGGGGAGCCATACCACCTTTCAATGAAGCCCTCAACTTAAATACCCCCCTTCAGCTGGGTGGCCTATATCGCCAACATTTCGATCAATCCCTCTTCCGCTGGCAATATGCCTTCACATCCAAAGGCTTTGATGGCTGTATACGCAATGTCATACACAATTCCGAGCATTATGATTTAGCCTTTCCCGCCCTGGCCCGCAACAGCTATCCCGGATGTCCTCAGACCGATGAGGTATGCCTCAAGACAGACCACACTGCCCGCTGTTGGGAGCAAGGCAATTGCGTTGCCAGTCTAGTCCAGGCCAAGTGTCATTGTCAACCTGGTTGGACGGGGCCCATGTGTAACATACCCACCATACCCACCACCTTCAAGCAACAAAGCTATGTGAAATTTGCCTTATCATTCGAACCAGATCGTTTCACCACCCAACTGCAACTACGCTTTCGCACACGCGAAATGCATGGAGAAATATTCCGCGTCTCCGATCAACATCAACGCGAGTATGCCATTTTGGAATTGAGTAAAGGTCAATTGCAATTTCGTTACAACCTCAACTCTCTGAAGGCCGACGAGCACCACTTGGCCCTCAGCTCTATAGCTGTCAACGATGGCCAATGGCATGTGGTTAAGGTGAGCCGTTATGGCTCGGCCGCCATGATGGAATTGGATGGCGGTGAAGGTCGTCGCTACAATGAGACATTTAATTATGTAGGCCATCAATGGTTGTCCATAGATAAGCAAGAGGGTGTCTATGCCGGAGGCAAGGCTGAATATACAGGCATAAAAACTTTTGAAGTTTTAGGCGATTTTCAACGAAGCTGTCTTGATGATATCAGGTAAGTGGCTTTCAACAAAACAAAACAAAAAAAACAGAAACCAAGAAAAAACGAAAAATAATGTAAAGATTTATGATGACATATCTCCCAGGGCTCCGTTTTCAATAGAACCAGACATATTCTTCACATGATAGTGAAAGTATTATGTAAATAGCTGTAAGGCTTTCAGTTGCCATGATAATCTATATGAGAAAGAGAATGAGTGTATGTTGAATGTGTACAGGTGTGAGAGAGAGTGTGGGTTTACATAATATCTCTTTTATCTGGTGGTGTTACAGCTCTATTTTGTATACAAAATGTATTTGTGTGAGTAAGAATGTAAGCCAACCTGAGCGTGCATAAGAAAAAGTTGTCACAGGACCAAAGGCCTTTTAACTAGGCCTTGAGAAGAGACTCAAAATATATCTCAGTTTCGATCGAACACTAAAAAAAAAATCCAGAGATAACCCACCCTTAATCCATCTCTCAAAAATTTCTATATAAAATATAAAATTTTGAAAAAATTGTCTATAGACATAAAACTTTGACTAAATTTTCTTTCAATATTTGTATGAGTCCATAATTGTATATATAGCTTAGCACAATACCGAATGCAAATGACTAAGAAATCAATCGCTATTCGCCCTCACCCTACCTATCCCGTCCCTATCTCCTACTGTGATATATATCACATGACCCATCAATGGGAGGCCCTACATCTCTGTCACTGTATCATGCCCGGTATAAAAATAGCAAATAATAAATAGATAAATAAATAAATAAATATGATTCCAATAAATCGTAAATATATAAATGATGCCCTATAACCCTATCCAACACTCCCACCCTAATAATGAGAATATTGTCCTAATTTCTGAGGAAAATTCTTATATCTACCTCAACACATTGCCGGGTAGGCCCCTAATTTTCTTGCCTATAGCGCTTTCGACCCACGCCAACGGGTCTCATCAGTAGGCTAACTACCCCCAACAACTAAAAAAATATATGTTATAATAATATGTATTACATACCTATTACCTATAAATATATAATATTATTATTATAATACAAATACCAAATAAATATAATAAAATTATTATCATAATACGAATAACGAATAAAATATCACTAAATAAAACAGATGTTGAACTAGAAGGACTCAACACAACCCTTCTGTGGAATCCTTAGACTCCTCCAACCGATATACCTATCACCCAGACATTGGACTCAAAACAACAAAATTCACGTTGTGGAATCCCCCAATTCCCACGTCCGTAAGTCAATATCAGACATATGCCCACCCATCTAGTCCGCTTCAGACATCCTTCCGGTCCTAAAGTCCTATACCCATCCTACTAGTCACAGTAATTAAGCCCCAGCCTCGTCCCCTACACTTATATGCGGACATTAATGGAAACCTAGTATAGAAGTCCAAAAATAACTCCGGTTCAGTTTCAACTGCTCGGTAACGGAACACAAAACTGTGTTCCCAGACCACTATACCACCATTTAGGACAGTGGCCTTACTCCGCAGTCCGGAATCAGACTATTGAATGAAAAATCCCCATGTCCTATATCCCACCCCTCCCCTCCTAAACCACATCGTGGCATATTCCGTCCAGTCAGACTGTCCCGTACGTCTCCCGTACCCATTTACCCTGAGTTGCAGTCCAATCATGTCACATATGATCGGAACGCCCTATCATGTGTCCATTAACCACGATATACATATTTATAATCATGGCTAATTGTCTGTCGTGTCATTCTCCTATACCAAAGTCCAGAGCTAACCAAGGCGACATTATATAAACATAAATATTTGAAAAAATTGTATAGAAATAAAATTTGGAGTAAATTGTCTTTAAAATTTTGAAAAAAAAATCCAAGAAATAAAATTTTGACAAAAATGTCTATAGAAATAAAAATTTGAAAAAATTTTTTTTTGAAATCAAATTTAGACAACATTTTCCATAGAAATAAAATTTCGATAACGATTCTATAGAAATACTTTTTTTTTAAAATGCTCTATTGAAATAACAATTGTGACAATTTTTTTATCGAAATAATATTTTTACACATTTTTTTATGCAAATAAAATTTTGACAAAATCTTGGCAACATTTTCTATAGAAATAAAAGCTTGACACAATTTGCTATAGAAATAAAATTTTTACACATTTTTTTATGCAAATGAAATTTTGAGCGTGCTTCCTCTATCTTCATTCGTTTTGTTTGTTATTGTTGGACTCTCTTCAATCGTTATTATTGTTTTTGATCTCAGCTTAAAGCCATGCATTGACTAAACTACAAGTGTAGCTTAACCAACAGAGGAAAAGTATGCTTGTCAAATTTATTTGGGCAAAGCCCTATAGACTGCAAGATGGTTGGATGTACAGCTGTTTCGGAATTACCATTTATTCTGATAATTGGTTGATAGTTTTGCTGCAAGTAGAGGATGCTGATGAGGAATGTGGTAATTCCGAAACAGCTGTACATCCAACCATCTTGCAGTCTATAGGGCTTTGCCCAAATAAATTTGACAAGCATACGTTTCCTCTGTTGGTTAAGCTACACTTGTAGTTTAGTCAATGCATGGCTTTAAGCTGAGATCAAAAACAATAATAAGAAAAAAAATTTTGAAAAAATTTTGCCAACATTTTCTATAGAAACAAAATTTTGACAAAATTTTCCATAGAAATAAAATGTTGACAAAATTTTCTATAGAAATAAAATTTTGACAAAATTTTCTATAGAAAAAAATTGTTGACCAAATTTTCTACAGAAATAAAATTTGAACAAAATTTTCTATGGAAATAAAATTTTGGCAAAATTTTCTATAGAAAACAAAACTTTCTATAAAAAACAAAATTTTGACAAATTTAAAAAAAAAAATAAAATGTTAACACAATTTTCTATAAAAATAAAATGTTGACAAAGTCCATGGAAATTAAATATTGACAAAGTTTTCCATGGAAATTACATTTTGAGAAAATTTCTATTGAAATAAAATTTTGACAAAATTTTCTATTTTGACAAATTTTTCTATCCAAATAAAATTTTTATAAAATTTTCTAGGAAATACAATTTTTATAAAAATGTCTATAGAAAAAAAATTTGACAAAAGTTTCTGTAGAAATAAAGGTATGAGAAAATTTTCTATAGAAATAAAATTTTGACAAAATTTAGTAAAGAAATACAATTTTGCCAAAATTTTCTTTAGAAATAAAATTTTGTCAAAATTTCTATAGAAATAAAATGTTGACAAAATTCTCTATAGAAATAAAATTTGAATAAAATTTTCTATTGAAATAAAATTTTGTCAAAATTTCTATAGAAATAAAATTTTAATAAAATTTAATATAGAAATACAATTTTGAGAAAATTTTCTTTAGAAATACAATTTTGAGAAAATTTTCTATAGAAATAAAATTTTGACGAAATTTTCTATAGAAATAAAATTTTGACAAAATTCTCTATAGAAATAAAATTTTAATAGAATTTTCTATAGAAATAAAATTTTAATAAAATTTACTATAGAAATACAATTTTGACAAAATTTTCTATAGAAATAAAATTTTTACACATGTTTTTATGCCAATAAAATTTGACAAAATATTCTATAGAAATAAAATTTTGACAAAGTTTTCTATAGAAATAAAATTTTGACAAAATTTTCTATAGAAATACAATTTTGACTAAATTCTCTATAGAATTAAATTTCTTACCAAGTTTTGTATAGAAATAAAATTTTAATAAAATTTTCTAAAGAAATAAAATTTTGACAAACTTTTCGATAGAAATAAAATTTTCTATAGAAACAAAATTCTAACAAAAGTTTCTATAGAAATAAAATTTTGGCAAAATTTTCTATAGAAAACAAAATTTTGACAAAACTCTCTATAGAAAAAAAAATTTGACAAAATTAAAAAAAAAAAATTAAAAAAATGAAATGTTGACATAATTATCTATAAAAATGAAATGTTGACAAAATTTTCCATGGAAAGTAAATTTTGGCAAAATTTTCTATACAAATAAAATTTTGACAAAATTTTCTGTCTTGACAAATTTTTCTATCGAAATAAAATTTTTGTAAAATTTTTTAGGAAATAAAATTTTCCTAAAATTGTCTATAAAAAAAATTTTTGACAAAATTTTCTGTAGAAATTAAGGTTTAAGAAAATTTCTATAGAAATAAAATTTTGACAAAATTTACTATAGAAATACAATTTTGACAAAATTTTTTTTAGAAATAAAATTTTGTCAAAATTTCTATAGAAATAAATTTTGTACCAAATTTTGTATAGAAATAAAATTTTAACAAAATTTTCTATACAAATGAAATTTTGACAAAATTTACTAAAGAAATACAATTTTGACAAAATTTTCTTTACAAATAAAATTTTAATAAAATTTTCTATAGAAATACAATCTTGAGGAAGTATTCTTTAGAAATAAAATTTTGAAAAAATTTTCAATAGAAATAAAATTTTGACAAAATTTACTAAAGAAATACAATTTTGACAGAATTTTCTTTAGAATTAAAATTTTGTCAAAATTTCTATAGAAATAAAATTTTGACAAAATTCTCTATTGAAATAAAATTTTCTATAGAAATAAAATTTTAATAAAATGTACTATAGAAATACAATTTTGACAAAATTTTCTTTAGAAATTAAATTTTGACAAAATTTTCAATAGAAATAAAATTTTAATAAAGTTTAATATGGAAATACAATTTTGAGAAAATTTTCTTTATAAATAAAATTTTGACGAAATTTTCTATAGAAATAAAATTTTGACAAAATTTTCTATAGGAATTACATTTTAACAAAATGTTGACAAAATTTTCTATAGAAATAAAAATTTGGCAAAATTTCCTCTAAAAATACAATTTTGACACAATTTTCTATAGAAATAAAATTTTAATAATTGTTTTTTGAAAGGCCTGTAAAGGTAGTGGCCCTCTAGAAATCCAAATGTTTATATAAAGATATCCATGTGTCTTTATATGAAAAATTTAGTTACTGTGTTTTTATTTTTTGGGTGTCATTGTAATCTTTTTTCATTCTTATCAACCGGCGGCACAGTTCATGTCCTCGCATGACCTGTTAAGAAGTTGTTAGAGACCTTGGCTTTCCTGGGCTTACATAGATAACGTCAACCAAGGAAATATTGGTTTGCACATAAACAAAATGGTGTTGGTATGGCAAAGGACATGGAATGAAATGAATTAATGAATCGGTAGTTGGACGGACGTAGATAGAGAGAGAGAGAGAGTACAGTGTTCTAATTTCGGTATTTGTAAGTTATCCATTTAGATGTCAAACGGTCATTAGAGTCTTCCGTACATTCAAAGTCTTGGCAATGGTGACAATATACCCCAGCACACACACGCACACTCAATAACACCCTTGTCTATAGGTGTTAGCATCCACTACCCTTGATATTTGGGTTTCTAATTAAAATTTATCTACTCGCTGGCAGTTGTCGAACAAAGCCAACTGAATCCATTGACCAAAAGTGGCAACCGAGTAACCATTAATTTTTCTTAGTCGAATGTTTTATGAAGTATCATGGAAACCACCAACATATATGACATATAATGGCCTAAAATGACACAACCACAATTGACAGCAAATGAGAGATGAGTGACTAACTTTTGGCTTGTATTGGCTTAATAACCTTGGCACATAATTCATTTGCCTGAGATGAATTATTTTGACAAAACTTGAACAAAAAAAAAAAAAACAAAAAACCAACCCAGAATGTGATTAGTGTTGCGTTACCGGTATGCGGTAATGAAATAAAGTTCATTGACATGTCAAAATAAATCTTGTATATTTATCAAAATGACTTATTTTGTTAGAGCTTTGTAAGATTTTGTGATGCCAAGGAGATGGCAATGGGAGTAATATACGCAACTGAATGTCACAACAGTTTCACACATACAGTGATAAAAATGTATTTAGTATTAAGTTCGTAAGATTTTTTTCCCCGTATTTTTTAAAGAAATAAAGATCATAGGAAATATTTTTTGAATGACCATCTTAAAATAAAAACTTATCAAATATATTTCTTAAATTATATAAAGTTAGATATGCTAGTTATGAAAAATTTAAAAATGTAGGATTATTTCACATTTTAATACCCTCCACCGTAGGATGGATAGGTCGTGATAAAAGTCTGAGTCGATCTACGGATGTACGTCCGTCTGTTAAAATCCAATCCAAAATATTTAAATGAGCAAATTTCAATCGATCCGGTTAAATTTTGGTACCCGTTGTTAGCACATGTCCTCTAAAAAATGGTGCAAAACTTGGTTTGGAGGATTAGATTTCATCCAATCCGGTTGAAATTTCGTATAGGAATAAAATTTTGACAAAATTTTCTAAAGATGTACAATTCGACAGAAAACAAAATTTTCTATAGAAGTAAAATTATGGCTAAAATTTTTATAAAAATAAAATTTTCGCAAAATTTTCTATGGAAATAAAATTTTGACAAAATTTTCTATCAAAATAAAATTTGGACAAAATTTTCTACAGAAATAAAATTTTGATAAATTTTGGGATATTTATCACAACATGAAGCCACCATAGTACAATGGATAACATGTCGGTCTGGCACACATAGGACCGTAGGTTCACACCATGTTTCTTCTCAACTCCAAAAAGTTTTTCAGCGGTGAATTATGCTCTTTCATTATTGGTGGTGGAATTCCTAAGTCAAACGGCGTTCGGCCCCTCCAAAAAAAAAAAAGATGTCCGTTGTCATTACATTGGCAAAACATAGAAAGTTTAGCATAAGAGTGATTTATGTGGATTTTGATTACAATGAAACCGGCAAAAAATTTTATATTAATTGCAAAATATTTACCAAAAGTTTTCTATTTAGGGTTTGTTGTGAATTAGAATAGCACTCTCATTAAGGCAAAAAAAGTGTTGCCTAAATGTTAGGTAAGGTCAGTATCCTTACCCAACATTTAGGCAACAACTTTTCACAAACAAGAAATCGTTCTTAGGCTTGTCTATATTGTCTTTTAAACTAAATAAAATCGCAATTGCACGGTTCAGCTGGGCACTGTAGAGATCATTGTTGATAATTGCATTCCTTTCAATCATTTCCCAGAGCATCCCAGAATATTATATTTTTGGGTAAATATCAGCTTCGTCATCTCTCGGGGCTACTGTCTTTGCTTATCAAAAATGTGCAGACACCATTTCCCTTGACGATTCCAAAAAAAGGCGCACGTGCTTTTCAGTATAAAAATTAATTGAAAGCTAATTAAAAAATACATTGATCCAATTAAAAAGTTTGCTGATACTATTCATTTTTGTGATTGATTTTTGTTTCAATTAAAAAATTTGTTGAATCAATTAAATTGTTAATTGAATATATTTTTATACCCTGCTCCACACTGTGGAACAGGGTATTATAAGTTAGTGCATATGTTTGCTACACCCAGAAGGAGACGAGATAGACACATGGTGTCTTTGGCAAAAATGGTCAGGGTGGGCTCCTGAGTCGATATAGCGATGTCCGTCTGTCCGTCTGTCCGTGAACACATTTTGTAATCAAAGTCTAGGTCGCAGTTTTAGTCCAATCGACTTCAAATTTGGCACAAGTATGTGTTTTTGCTCAGAATAGATCCCTATTGATTTTGGAAGAAATCGGTTCAGATTTAGATATAGCTCCCATATATATATTTCGCCCGATATGGACTTATATGGCCCCAGAAGCCAGAGTTTTACCCTAATTTGCCTAAAATTTTGCACAAGAAGAACAATTAGCACTATAGTCAAGTATGCCAAATTTTATTGAAATCGGTTCAGATTTAGATATAGCTCCCATATATATCTTTCGCCCGATATGGACTAATACGGTCCCAGAAGCCAGAGTTTTACCCTAATTTGGTTGAAATTTTGCACAGAGAGTAGAATTAGCATTGTAGCTATGCGTGCCAAATTTGGTTGAAATCGGTTCAGATTTAGATATAGCTCCCATATATAGCTTTCGCCCGATTTACACTCATATGACCACAGAGGCCAATTTTTAACTCCGATTTAGTTGAAATTTTGCACAGGGAGTAGAATTAGCATTGTAGCTATGCGTGCCAAATTTGGTTGAAATCGGTTCAGATTTAGATATATCTCCCATATATAGCTTTCGGCCGATTTACACTCATTTGACCACAGAGGCCAATTTTTTGCTCCGATTTTGTTGAAATTTTGCACAGGGAGTAGAATTAGCATTATAGTTATACGTGCCAAATTTGGTTGAAATCGGTTCAGATTTAGATATAGCTCCCTTATATATGTTTTTCTGATTTCGACAAAAATGGTCAAAATACCAACATTTTCCTTGTAAATCGCCACTGCTTAGTCGAAAAGTTGTAAAAATGACTCTAATTTTCCTAAACTTCTAATACATATATATCGAGCGATAAATCATAAATAAACTTTTGCGAAATTTCCTTAAAATTGCTTCAGATTTAAATGTTTCCCATATTTTTTACTAACATTGTGTTCCTCCCTAGTACATTAGCCGACTTAAATTTTGAGTCTCTAGATTTTGTAGAAGTATATCAAATTCTGTCCAGATCGAGTGATATTCAAATGTATGTATTTGGGACAAACCTTTATATATAGCCGCCAACACATTTGACGGATGTGATATGGTATCGAAAATTTAGATCTACAAAGTGGTGCAGGGTATAATATAGTCGGCCCCGCCCGACTTTAGACTTTTCTTACTTGTTTTAAATTCAATTATGTCTTTCATTGGAAAAATTTTCGTGAAATTGTTTTCCGTGTAGCTGGCGAGATGTTCATCAAAAATTTGAAGGTACTTTCCTTTGGGTGTTTTCGTTGGGCTCTTGAAGCACTCATGCTCCGAATTTTCAGGCGAAGTATTTTTATACCCTCCACCATAGGATGGGGAGTATATTAACTTTGTCATTCCGTTTGTAACACATCGAAATATTGCTCTAAGACCCCATAAAGTATATATATTCTGGGTCGTGGTGAAATTCTGAGTCGATCTGAGCATGTCCGTCCGTCCGTCCGTCCGTCCGTCCGTCCGTCTGTTTAAATCACGCTAACTTCCGAACGAAACAAGCTATCGACTTGAAACTTGGTACAAGTAGTTGTTATTGATGTAGGTCGGACGGTATTGCAAATGGGCCATATCGGTCCACTTTTACGTATAGCCCCCATATAAACGGACCCCCAAATTTGGCTTGCGAGGCCTCTAAGAGAAGCAAATTTCATCCGATCCGGCTGAAATTTGGTACATGGTGTTAGTATATGGTCTCTAATAACCATGCAAAAATTGGTCCACATCGGTTCATAATTATATATAGCCCCCATATAAACCGATCCCCCGATTTGGCTTGCGAGGCCTCTAAGAGAAGCAAATTTCATCCGATCCGGCTGAAATTTGGTATATGGTGTTAGTATATGGTCTCTAACAACCATTCAAAAGTTGGTCCACATCGGTCCATAATTATATATAGCCCCCATATAAACCGATCACCAGATTTGACCTCCCGAGCCTCTTGGAAGACCAAAATTCATCTGATTCAGTTGAAATTTGGTACGTGGTGTTAATATATGGCCTCAAACTGCCATGCAAAAATTGGTCGAAATCGGTCCATAGTTATATATAGCCCCCATATAAACCGATCCCCAGATTTGACCTCCGGAGCCCCTTGGAAGAGCAAAATTCATCCGTTTCGGTTGAAACTTGGTACGTGATGTTAGTATATGGTATCCAACAACCATGCAGGAATTGGTTCATATCAGTCCATAATTATATATAGCGCCCATATAAACCGATCCCCAGAGTTGACCTCCGGTGCCTTTTGGAGAAGCAAAATTCATCCGATCTGGTTGAAATTTTGTACGTGGTTAGTATATTATATTTAAAAACCATGCCAAAAGTGGTCCATATCAGTCCATAATCATATATAGCCCCCATATAAACCGATCCCGAGACTTGGTTTTGGAGCCTCTTGGAGGGGCAAATTTCGTCCGAGTCAGTTGAAATTTAGTACATTGTGCTAGTATATGGCCGTTAACAACCATGCCTAACTAGGTCCATATCGGTCTATAGATATATATAGCCCTCAGATAAATACCCTCCACCATAGGATGGGGAGTATATTAACTTTGTCATTCCGTTTGTAACACATCGAAATATTGCTCTAAGACCCCATAAAGTATATATATTCTGGGTCGTGGTGAAATTCTGAGTCGATCTGAGCATGTCCGTCCGTCCGTCCGTCCGTCTGTTGAAATCACGCTAACTTCCGAACGAAACAAGCTATCGACTTGAAACTTGGAACAAGTAGTTGTTATTGATGTAGGTCGGATGGTATTGCAAATGGGCCATATCGGTCCACTTTTACGTATAGCCCCCATATAAACGGACCCCCAAATTTGGCTTGCGAGGCCTCTAAGAGAAGCAAATTTCATCCGATCCGGCTGAAATTTGGTACATGGTGTTAGTATATGGTCTCTAACAACCATGCAAAAATTGGTCCACATCGGTTCATAATTATATATAGCCCCCATATAAACCGATCCCCCGATTTGGCTTGCGAGGCCTCTAAGAGATGCAAATTTCATCCGATCCTGCTGAAATTTGGTACATGGTGTTAGTATATGGTCTCTAACAACCATTCAAAAGTTGGTCCACATCGGTCCATAATTATATATAGCCCCCATATAAACCGATCACCAGATTTGACCTCCCGAGCCTCTTGGAAGACCAAAATTCATCTGATTCAGTTGAAATTTGGTACGTGGTGTTAATATATGGCCTCAAACTGCCATGCAAAAATTGGTCGAAATCGGTCCATAGTTATATATAGCCCCCATATAAACCGATCCCCAGATTTGACCTCCGGAGCCCCTTGGAAGAGCAAAATTCATCCGTTTCGGTTGAAATTTGGTACGTGATGTTAGTATATGGTATCCAACAACCATGCAGGAATTGGTTCATATCAGTCCATAATTATATATAGCGCCCATATAAACCGATCCCCAGAGTTGACCTCCGGTGCCTTTTGGAGAAGCAAAATTCATCCGATCTGGTTGAAATTTTGTACGTGGTTAGTATATTATATTTAAAAACCATGCCAAAAGTGGTCCATATCAGTCCATAATCATATACAGCCCCCATATAAACCGATCCCGAGACTTGGTTTTGGAGCCTCTTGGAGGGGCAAATTTCGTCCGAGTCAGTTGAAATTTAGTACATTGTGCTAGTATATGGCCGTTAACAACCATGCCTAACTAGGTCCATATCGGTCTATAGATATATATAGCCCTCAGATAAATCGATCCCCAATCACACAAAAATTGGTCCATATCAATATTTGTATATAGCACCCATATAAGCGACCCCGATATTTCAATTCTAGCTCCCTACGTACCGTGCAAAAAGTCCATATCGATTCGTAATTATTTGTAGACTTACCTACACATACTTTTTTTGCCTAATGTATACCACGTATGGACTAACACACAATTTAGAAACGATTTTAGATATCACAACCCAAGTAATTCGATTGTGGCTTACAGTCTTTCGTAGAAGTTTCTACGCAATCCATGGTGGAGGGTACATAAGATTCGGCCTGGCCGAACTTACGGCCGTTTATACTTGTTTTTTCACAGTTGTAAATTTTTCGGCCAATTCAATTTTTGCTTTGTCAATATTTTGCTTCAATAATGTCTTCAGATGGTATTCGTCGAATTCTACGGATTGTGGTGTATCTTCAAGGTCAACGTGTGTCCATACACAACGCGTATGGTTCACATCATTAGTCCCCGATGGAGGATCAGGAAAATCAGATCTCAAAAATTGTAGCTTTTCCCACCTAAAACCGTAAATCAATTTTGTAGTGCAGAAACAACAAACAAAATGATTGTAGGATAACTCCGCGATATTAACCTCTTTTGAAAGTAAAGAGGATAATATGAAAGAACAAAGTAAATTGAAATCAAAGGCATTTTCATTGCCCCCCCCAGGGGAAAAGGGACAATAACAAAAAACAAAATCCTTTCATGTGCAAAACAGTGGCACATTTACAGGACATTGTTCCAAGAATTTGGGTTTTTCTGTTTTCAGCGAAATCCTAACCATAGCGACAATCATGGTAATGGCTCTAATTATTCTTGCCATTGCAAGATCAAAGGGAAACTAACAAAAGATTTTCCTCTATTTATTATTTATTAGGCCGGTTTTCTTGGAGCATTTATTAGCTATTTATTCTGATTAATTTCTGCAATAATATTATGCAATTGAAACAAATAAAGTATATGAGTGAAATTATTTCGACAATTTATATATTAACAAGTATATACGGTCGTAACTTCGGCCAGGCCGATCTTAACAGGTTGGCTGATAAGTCCCCGATCTGACACATAGATGGCGTCGCTAGTATTAAATGTATATTATTTTTATATAGTACCAACCTTCAAATGGTTCGTGTCAAAATTTGACGTCTGTAAGTCAATTAGTTTGTAAGATAGAGCGTCTTTTGTGAAACAACTTTTGTTATTGTGAAAAAAATTTAAAAAAAAGGAATTTCATGTTTTGATAAAATACTGTTTTCTGAAGGGAAAAAATACGGTGGAAGCAAAAACTTGGCTTGATAATGAGTTTTCGGACTCTGCCCCAGGGAAATCAACAATAATTGATTGGTATGTAAAATTCAAGCGTGGTGAAATGAGCACGGAGGACGGTGAACGCAGTGGACGCCCGAAAGAGGTGGTTACCGACGAAAACATCAAAAAAATCCACAAAATGATTTTGAATGACAGTAAAATGAAGTTGAACGAGATAGCAGAGGCCTTAAATATATCAAAGGTCATATCATTCATCAATATTTGGATATGCGGAAGCTCTGTGCAAAATGGGTGCCGCGCGAGCTCACATTTGACCAAAAACAACAATGTGTTGATGATTCTGAGCAGTGTTTGCAGCTGTTAACTCGTAATACACCCGAGTTTTTCCGTCGATATGTGACAAAGGCTGAAACATGGCTCCATCACTACACTCCTGAGTCCAATCAACAGTCGGCTGAGTGGACAGCGACCGGTGAACCGTCTCCGAAGCGTGGAAAGACTCAAAAGTCCGCTGGCAAAGTAATGACCTCTGTTTTTTGGGATGCGCATGGAATAATTTTTATCGATTATCTTGAGAAGGGAAAAACCATCAACAGTGACTATTATATGGCGTTATTGGAGCGTTTCCACCAAGGCAACGCACCGTGCCACAAGTCATTGGGAACGATGCCAAAAATTCATGAAGTGGGCTTCAAATTGCTTCCCCACCCACCGTATTCTCCAGATCTGGCCCCCAGCGACTTTTTCTTGTTCTCAGACCTCAAAGGGATGCTGGCAGGGAAAAAATTTGGCTGCAATGAAGAGGTGATCGCCGAAACTGAGGCCTATTTTGAGGCAAAAACGAAGGAGTACTACCAAAAGTGGTATCAAAAAATTGGAAGGTCGTTATAATCGTTGTATCGCTCCTGAAGAGAACTATGTTGAATAATAAAAACGAATTTTGACACAAAAAAATGTGTTTTTCTTTGTTAGACCGGGGACTTATCAGCCAACCTGTTTTGTACCCTCCACCATGGATTGCGTAGAAACTTCTACTAAAGACTGTCATCCACAATTACTTGGGTTGTGGTAATCCTTACCGATGGCAAGCTATCTTAAAACTTCTTAACATCGTCTTCCAAATTCTAAGTTAGTCCACACAAAAAGGTATATATAGGTTAGTCTACAAATAATTACGAACCGATAGGAACTTTTACGCGGGAATTAGAGAGCCAGAAGTTTATCGGAGAGCTGTATATAACTATAGACCGATACGGACCTAGTTTGGTATGGTAGTTAGCGGCCATATACTAGCACTATGTACCAAATTTCAACTGATGGGTCAAAATTGGGGACCGGTTTATATGGGGGCTATATATAATTATGGACCTATATGGACCAATTTTTGCATTGTTATTAGAGACCATACACTAACACCACGTACCAAATTTCAACCGGATCGGATACATTTTGCTCATACTTACACCACGTACCAAATTTCAACCGGATCGGAAGAATTGTACTCCTCTAAGAGGTTCCGGAGTTCAAATATGGGGATCGGTTTATATGGGGACTATATATAATTATGGACGGATATGAACCATTGTTAAAGACCATAAACTAATACCATGTACCAAATTTCAACCGGATCGGATGAATTTTGCTCCTTCAAAAGGCCCCACAAGCAAAATCTGGGCGTCTGTTTACATGGGGACTATACGTAAAAGTGCACTGAAAAAACAGTGAACCCACCAGGAAAGATAACTTTCGATTAATTTTAGAAAATTTGGAACTTTTTTAGAAAATTTTAACTAAACGGTATTACAAGCGCTGGCATCACTCCGATATGGCAAAAATAAGTAAATATTTTTCGACAAATTCAAGAAAATTTATTAGAAAATTTTTTCAAGAAAATTTATTAGACATAACTAATTTTTTTCAGTAGTTAAAGGAAATTTTGTAGTTTTAAGAGAAATGTTGGAGTTCAAAATTGCAAGAATGTCTTTAGTGACATACGAAGTTCATGATGGACACATTTTTGGTAAAATTTACAAATTTAAAGAAATAATGAACTATTTTGTAAGAAATACGAAATTAGGAAATCTTTATGCTTTATTTGTGTATAACTTTTTCCCGTTTTTTAGTTCATTTAACTAACATACGCAAAAAATTATTTGACTAAAATAAACTTTTTCCAAACATAATGATTCTATGAACTAATATAAAGTTAATATGGCTTTAGTGAAATAGAGAGTTCACTTTTTTTTTGAGTGTGTCCGATATTGCCCATTTGCAATACCATCCGACCTACATCAATAACAACTGCTTATGCCAAAGTTTAAGTCAATAGCTTGTTTCGTTCGGAAATTAGCGTGATTTCAACAGACAAACCGGAATGATAATGCTAATATAACCCCCTACCCCCTCCCCTTCTCCCATGGTGGAGGGTATAAAAAGATATATTTTTTCATTACTTTCTGTTTTCCTACTTTTTTTTACGTTTAGTGTCTCATATCTTGATTATCCAATGCTAAGAGAAAACAAGCCTATTATTGTATAGCTTGAGTCATTAATTGTAAAATGTAATACACGTTCACTCTTTGAAAAAAAAAATCTACAACTGCCATTGATGGTGTTTCAGTTTAATTGTTCTTCATTCACTTGAAAAAAAATAGATTTTCGAGGTTGTAGTTGTTGCTTTTATGTTTTTGTTTTTTTTTACAATACCCGCTTATATGCAAATGAGAGTTATGTGTTGCCCTGTGGCCAGTGAATGAAATTATCTTTGTGTGTGTTTGAGAGTATGAGTGGGTGAATGGATGAACGATTGAGAGCTTGTGTAAGTGCTCTAGAACATTTTATTGATGAGCAATTGCGAATGAGATTTGATGTTTTCCTCAGGAACAATAAAAATACTTTAATTGCTTACGTTGTTTTTTTTTTATACCCTCCATCATAGCATGGGGGTATATTAACTTTGTCATTCCGTTTGTAACACATCGAAATATTGCTCTAAGACCCCGAACGAAACAAGCTATCGACTTGAAACTTTGCACAAGTAGTTGCTATCGATGTAGGTCGGATGGTATTGAAAATGGGCCATATCGGTCCACTTTTACGTATAGCGCCCATATAGAGGGACCCTCAGATTTGGCTTGTGGAGCCTCTAACAGAAGCAAATTTCATCCGATCCGGCTGAAATTTGGTACATGGTGTTAGTATATGGTCTCTAATAACCATGCAAAAATTGGTCCACATCGGTCCATAATTATATATAGCCCCCATATAAACCGATCCCCAGATTTGGCTTGTGGAGCCTAAAAGAGAAGCAAATTTCATCCGACCCGGCTGAAATTTGGTACATGGTGTTGGTATATGGTCTCTAATAACCATGCAAAAATTGGTCCACATCGGTCCATAATTATATATAGCTCCCATATAAACCGATCCCCAGATTTGGCTTGTGGAGCCTCTAACAGAAGCAAATTTCATCCGATCCGGCTGAAATTTGGTACATGGTGTTAGTATATGGTCTCTAATAACCACGCAAAAATTGGTCCACATCGGTCCATAATTATATATAGCCCCCATATAAACCGATCCCCAGATTTGGCTTGTGGAGCCTAAAAGAGAAGCAAATTTCATCCTATCCGGCTGAAATTTGGTACATGGTGTTGGTATATGGTCTCTAATAACCATGCAAAAATTGGTCCACATCGGTCCATAATTATATATAGCCTCCATATAAACCGATCCCCAGATTTGGCTTGCGGAGCCTCAAAGAGAAGAAAATTTCATCCAATCCGGCTGAAATTTGGTACGTGATGTTGGTATATGGTCTCTAACAACCATGCAAAAATTGGTCCATATCGGTCCTTAATTATATATAGCCCCCATATAAACCGATCCCCTGATTTGGCTTGTGGAGCCTCTAAGAGAAGCATATTTCATCCGATCCGGCTGAAATTTGGTACATGGTGTTGGTATATAGTCTTTAACAATCATGCAAAAATTGGTCCACATCGGTTTATAATTATATATAACCCCCATATAAACCGATCCCCAGATTTGGCTTGCGGAGCCTCAAAGAGAAGAAAATTTCATCCGATCCGGCTGAAATTTGGTACATGATGTTGGTATATGGTCTCTAACAACCGTGACAGAATTGGTCCATATCAGTCCATAATTATATATAGCCCCCATATAAAACGTTCTCCAGATTTAACCTCCGAAGCCTCTTGGAGGAGCAAAATTCATCCTATCCGGTTCAAATTAGGAACGTAGTGTTAGTATATGGTCGCTAATAACCATACCAAAATTGGTCCAATCACACAAAAATTGGTCTATATCGGTTCATAATCATGGTTGCCATTCGAGCCAAAAGTAATCTACCAAAATTTTATTTCTATAGAAAATTTTGTCAAAATTTTATTTCTATAGAAAATTTTGTCAAACTTTTATTTCTAGAGAAAATTTTGTTAAAATTTTATTCGGTTCATAATAAAATTTTCATCTTTGTCATTTTTTTTTTTATAGAAAATTTTGTTCAAATTTTATTCGGTTCATAATCATGGTTGCCACTCGAGCCAAAAATAATCTACCAAGATTTTATTTCTGTAGAAAATTTTGTCAAAAGTTTATTTCTATAGAAAATTTTGTTAAAATTATATTTCTGTAGAAATTTTTGTCAAAATTTTCTTTCTATAGAAAATTTTGTCAAAATTTTTATTTCTATAGAAAATTTTGTGAAAATTTTATTTCTATAGAAAATTTTGTTAAAATTTTATTTCTGTAGAAAATTTTGTCAAAATTTTATGTCTACTTTGTCAAACTGAATTATATACGTATTGGATCGATCTTTTTTGATTTAATATATACCACGTATGGACTTACATACAATTTAGAATGTGGTGTTAGGAGGTTTTAAGATACCTTGCCATCGGCAAGCGTTACCGCAACTTAAGTAATTCGATTGTGGATGGCAGTGTTTAGATGAAGTTTCTACGCAATCCATGATGGAGGGTACATAAGCTTCGGCCTGGCCGAACTTACGGCCGTATATACTTGTTTTCAATTTACTTTTGGGAGCTCTGGTAAAATAAAAAAAAAAACTTTGATATTAACCCTCCAAAAAAAACTGCTTAATTTAAAATGAAATTGAATATTTAATTATTTTCCTTTATATCTTATATGGTTTTCATAGAAATTACTATTCTCTCATTTGTTTTCTTTCTTTTTCTAGACTTGATGGCAAACATTTACCACTGCCACCCTCTATGAATGGCACCCAATGGGGACAAGCAACAATGGCGAGAAATTTAGAACGTAACTGCCCCTCAAATCGACCATGTTCGAACATTATCTGCCCGGATCCATTTGATTGTGTTGATTTGTGGAATGAATACGAATGCACGTAAGTATCATTAAGACCATAGTGCCTTTTCCGCACATCGATGCAAACGGCAAAGGCAAAGTTTTGTGTTCACATAACATCATGCATTGTGTGAACACTATCCAATTTGTAGTCTGACATAGCCAGCTCAGATAGCTGTGGGCTCAAATTCTCGCTCTCTTTTTCTCCCTCTCTGTGTGGGTGGCCAACTCTTTGGTAATATAATGAGAATTAAATGATGGAATGAGATGGTCCCTCTGGCAAACTAGCATCAAACAAACAGCAAGTTTGGGTCAAATTCACAAAGGCGAAAAAAAGAAATTGATTAAAATTGAAAATATGGAAAACGGGACTATTAGCGAACAATAAGGTGTAAGGCCTTAAGGCTAATAGCGGGTGAAATGCTCAAAGTTATAAAAGCTACAAACATATGTATGAGATGGTAGAAATACGAGCTATTACAATATACAAGAAAAAGCTGAACTGAGGAAACTTATATGCAAATCGGCAATTTTCTAAACAAAAACTGCACCAAAAAAAAATTTACATTAAGCCAAATATTTTGTCGTTCCACTAAGGATTTTTTTACTGTGTCTCTTCAAACAAATACATATTTTAGTATGCTATCTATAACATTAATGTTAGTATATAGAGCACATATATCACATTTTCATTTGCGATATATTAACAAAGCGATTCACGTTCCAATAAATTCCACTTTACAAATCACTATTAGAATTTAAATGGTGGCTAATATGTATTGCAACAACACTGAAACAATTTTTCACCTAATATGAGAGATTATGCAGCTTAAATTTTAGGTTACGCAATTTGCACAGTATTAAGGAGAAAATTCTTAAAATTAATTAAATTTTAATTAAAAGACAGTTTGAAATCTTTTTTTCATTCGGAAATAATGTTATACATGACGGAATTTAAGTGTGATTGCTTTATATTTGGCTGAGAAACCTATCGTTGGAGAGCCACATGTGGTAATAATTGCTTGTTACCTTGATATTGACAGTTTTGCAACCTTTCCAAAAGGTGGACAAAAAAACGGCAACAACACAAGAAATGATCCGAAAAGATAAGAAATAGGCACTGTACAGGAATACTGTGAATATGAGTTTGTATAATTATCCGGTTTACTCACAGTTCAAAAATTTAGAAAAGTCGGAAAAAAGTCTAAAATTTCGGTTTTCTTGAATCCAAAACTCGAAAATTCAACTTTTCCCTATTTGAAAAAAACTCGAAAGGTCGGAAAGTTGACTATAAAGGTGGAATTATATACCATGCGGTCATGCGTGCGTTATATGCTGTTGTCAAAAAAAGTTAAAATGTGAGAACCACTATTGTTTGAGTTACACGACAAAAGTAACGTCTGCATATGACGCCTAAAGTTGACGAACATTTATCTTTTCAATGCGTCGAATGCGTTGACAACATTAAACAACATGTAAACAAATCAACAAACGAAAAACAATCTAGAATATAGACGAGGAATTATTGTGGAAATTTAAAAAAAAAACATAAGGTTAGGTTAGGTGGCAGCCCGATGTATCAGGCTCACTTAGACTATTCAGTCTATTGTGATACCACATTGATGAACTTCACTCTTATCACTGAGTGCTGCCCGATTCCAACTTAAGCTCAATGACAAGGGACCTCCTTTTTATAGCCGAGTCCGAACGGCGTTCCACATTGCAGTGAAACCACTTAGAGAAGCTTTGAAACCTTCAGAAATGTCACCAGCATTACTGAGGTGGGATAATCCACCGCTTAAAAACTTTTTGGTGTTCGGTTGAAGCAGGAATCGAATCCACGACCTTGTGTATGCAAGGCGGGCATGCTAACCATTGCACCACGGTGGCTCCATAAAAAACATAAAGTCCAATACTTTAAAAAGTGCGTGGAATATAAAAACATAATAAAAAGTGCCGAGGCGAGGAATGTAATCAGCAAATTTATTTGTGTTCCGACTAGAGGTGTGCACGTGAAACGAACTTGTCGTGACTCACGAAAATTTTCGTGATTCGTGCGTCAGTCGTGAGTCACGCTCATGACAACAGCGTGAGTGGCGTGAGCGTGATTAACAAACCAAAATGTCGTGCGTGAGCGTGAGTCACGAAAATAATATCTTCGTGAGTGTGCGTGAGTAACGAATTACACTCACCAAAATATTCCTGCTCACCAACATAAAACGACACCTGGGATGTTAAGAGTTTAATAACACTCTCGATTTTAATAATGCTCATGTTATCAGACACTTCGGTAAGGTAAATTAATCATAAAATTATTCGTGAGTCATGATATTTTTCGTGAGTCATGGTATTTTTCGTGAGTCATGACGTTTTCGTGCGTGAGTGCAAATTTTCTTTTCGTGAGTGTGCGTGAGTCCTGCCAAAAAATATTGTGCGTGAGTATGATTTTTCAGTCGTGAGTGTGCGTGAGCGTGAGTAAACTATTACTCACGTGCACACCTCTAGTTCGGACGCATGCTGTGTAACTCAATTGAAGAATCGTATTCGTCAAGGCATTCGAATACAACGTACGCAAGTATGACCGCATGGTAGGTAATTCCAACTTAACAAATTCTTTAATGTCAATAATTTGGACTTTTTTCAAACTTCAAAAATCGTCTATTTCTGAAAACAATCCCTATCGTAGTGTTAATTACTCCTTTTTAACAGCCAATTTAAGTGTTTGTTCGGTTTGATGACAGTTGAAAAATTTTAGAAAGTCCGAAAATCGAAACCACATTTTTTTTTTTTTTAAGCAAAATCGAAAACTAAAAATCCCACTTTTTTAAATCTTATAAATGTTGATATTTTAAAAAGTCAAAATGTCGGTTTTTTAAAATCTTACGAAAAATCGAAAATGCGGCTTTTCCATATTTGTAAAAAAATGAGTTTTGCAAATTTAAAAAAAACCGAAAATTAGGACTTTATTTCTGAAAATCGACTTTCTGAAATTATTTACTGATTGCAATACCTATCACTGTGTAACTTAATATATTTACACAGCCAAATTAAAATTTGGTTCGGTGTAATCACAGTTCAAACATTTTAAAATGACGGAAAATTGTTTTTTGTTCTTTGCAAATTTTCAAAATACGGAAAACTAGAAAATCTACTTTTACAAATTTTAGAAAAGCCGAAATTTTTTAATTTTGAAAAGGACGAAAACTCAAAAATTCTAATTTTCCACATTTGAAAAAAAACCGAAAAGTTGACTTTTACAATTTTTGAAGTCCTGTGTCCACTGCGTCAATTAATCTTTTTCACAGCCAACTTAACATTTTTTGTTCGGTTTAAACGCAGTTCAAAAAACAAATCGAAAGTTGAGTTTTCAGACTTAAAAAAAATCGAAATTCTAAATCGTCAAAATGTCGATTTTTAGGTCCTAAAAGATGGGAAATTTCGAATTTTCCAAATTTGGAAAAGGCCGAAAATTGCGACTTTTCCGATATTTAAAACAAACTATTTCTGATTAATTTTAAATTTAAATTTTTGAACAAAAACAATGATCAATTGCAAAACTTAATAATAACAAGTAATTTTTTTAAATGACTTCGGTGATTGATACTATCATTTCTGTGATTGAAGTCATTTGAGTTAAAAATTAATTGGATCAATTAATTTTGTGATTGAATCCATAACTTATTTTAGTGTGTTTGCTAATTAATCTTTTTCACAGCCAACTAAACCTTTTGTTCGGTTTAGCCACAGTTCAAAAGTCGAAATTTTAAAATGTCAAAATTTCGCTTTTTTAAAATCTTGAAAAGGCGAAAACTCGTAAATTCCAATATTCCTCATTTTAAAAAATCGGAAGGTCGAAAAGTCGAATTTCACAAATTTTCAAAATGTCGAAAATCGGGACTTTTCCTATATTAAACAAAAATACTTTTTTCCTATTACAATCTCTAACACTATGTTCATTAATCATTTTCACAGTCAACTTAACATTTTCTACGATATGGTTTTCTAATTAGTTAAAACAAAAAAACACTTTTTACTGTGATCATTTAAACTCAGACCCCTCTACCATTTCGTCCATGTTACAGTATAATGTTAATGAAGGCATTTTTGTATTGTAATCATTTTGAAATAGCTTCCCTTGAATTCCCTCCTCATTGATTTCATTGGAATCATTGAAATAATGTTTCTTTAATTCACTGATTCTCTTTTCATTTTACAGTCTACTTCTCGGAAAGAGGGAAAAAGTTGCACATTCATTTTTTAATATACATTTTGTGTTTGATGTAAAGTGCAATTAAAAAGGAAGAAAACGGAAGAAACGGAAGTGACGGAAATGTTGTAATACAAATTGATTTTCTCTTTCTTCCATAAAAAGATTTAATGAGTATATATAAATGAAAAAATGCTACCATAGAAGAAGTGGGAAAAAATAATTGTATTATATAAAGGGAAAATATTTATAATAAAATAATTTAAAGGAGTCAATTAAAGTACACTAAAAAGAGTTTACTTGGATCTAAAGATTTTAACCTTCCTTTAAAGATTTTGGTATTGATTCCGAGCCAAAGATGTGGGTTATTTAAAATAAGAAAATTTTTTTCCGACCTATCTGGTTTTAAATCTAGGATCTATAAAATTAAAATTAGGATACAGATTTCATTGATCGAATTTTCATTCTATTTTTCCCGGTATATTAATAAAGCTATTCACGTACAAATAAATGCCAGTTTAAAAATCCAAATTATGACGGATACTTCGAAATAAAAATTATTTTCTTAATTCCAAAAAAAAAACTTTAAACCAAAGATACAAAATTCTCAAAATAAGTCTTAGCCTATATTTGAAACGTTTTTACTTTTAATCTATAGATTCAATATTTCAGTTAATTTAAGGACGATTTTTTTAAATCAAAAAGGTGTTTCTTTACTTGAAGGAAATTTTGCCTAAGTTTAAAGACATGCAACTTTAACGAAGGGTCGCAAAATTTCAAAGTGTGTGTCTTAAATTTAATGAAAATAATTTTTTAAGTAAAGACTATAAACTTTCTTTTAATTAAAATTTCATTATTTTAAAGAAATTTGTCCTTAATAGTGTGTAAATTGCACATCCTTGCGCAATTGAGTTTGCCTAATCTTTAATATCACGTAAATATTTTTTCCAGTATAAGTATTAATTTTGATAAAAATGTCTGGCAGAAATAGGAAAATAAAAAAATTTACATAGAAAATCTAAATGCTAAAATTAGCATATATTTATTGAAATAAAAAAGTATATACGGCCGTAAGTTCGTCCAGGCAGAATCTTATGTCCCCAATTTTGGCATGGTTGTTAGCGGCCATATTTCAACCGATATGGACCAATTTTTGCATGCTTTTTAGAGACCGTATACTAACATCAGGTACCCAATTTCAAACGGATCGGATGAATTTTGCCCCTCCAAGAGGCTCCGGAGGTCAAATCTGGGGATCGGTTTATATGGGGGCTATTTATAATTATGGACCGATGCGGACCAATTTTTGCATGCTTGTTAGAGACAATATACTAACACCATCTACCAAATTTCAGCCGGATCGGATGAAATTTGCTTCTTTTAGAGCCACCGCAAGCCAAATCTGGGGATCGGTTTATATGGGGGCTATATATAATTATTGACCGATATGGACCAATTTTTGCATGGTTGTTAGAGAGTATATGCTAACATCATGTACCAAATTTCAACAGGATCGGATAAATTTTGCTCCTCCAAGAGGCTCCGCAAACCAAACCTGAGCGTCGGTTTATATGGGGGCCATACGTAGAAGTGGTCCGATATGACCCATTTGCAATACTATCCGACCTACATCAATAACAACTAATTGTGCCAAGTTTCAAGTCGATAGCTTATTTCGTTCGGAAATTAGCGTGATTTCAACAGACGGACGGACGGACGGACATGCTTAGTTCGACTCAGAATTTCACAACGACCCAGAATATATATATACTTTATGGGGTCTTAGAGCAATATTTCGATGTGTTACAAACGGAATGCCAAAGTTAATATACCCCCCATCCTATGGTGAAAGGTATAAAAAATATTATGTTTTAATTTATTTTTATAATTTTGTAAGAAATTTTCCCTAGCTCAACGACTTTTTCTTTATTCCTCAATTGCCTCAAAATTTTTATGAACTAACTACCAGTAAAATTTCAATGACATACAAATAATTGTCTACAACAACTACGCAAAAATTGGTCCACAATTATATATAGCCCCCATATAAACCGATCCTCAGATTTGGCTTGCGGATCCTCAAAGAGAAGCAAAGTTCATCCGATCCGGCTGAAATTTTGTACATGATGTTGGTATATGGTCTCCAACAACAAAGCAAAAATTGGTCCACATCGGTCCATAATTATATATAGCCCCCATATAAACCGATTCCCAGATTTGGCTTGTGGAGCCTCAAAGAGAAGCAAATAACACCCGATCCGGCTGAAATTTGGTACAACCATCCAAAAATTGGTCCTTATCGGTCCATAATTATATATAGTCCCCATATAAATCGATCCCCAGATCTGGCATGCGGAGCCTCTAAGAGAAGCAAATTTCATCCGATCCGGTCCAAATTTGGAACGTGGTGTTAGTATATGATCTCTAACAACCATGCAGGAATTGGTCCATATCGGTCCATAGTTATGTATGGCCCTTATATAAACCGATCCCCAGATTTGACCTCCGGAGCCTCTTAGAGGAGCAAAATTCATCCGATCCTGTTGGAACTTAGAAATTTTGTCAAAATTTTATATTTCTATAGAAAATTTTGTCAAAGTTTTATTTCTATAGAAAATTTTGTCAACATTTTATGTCTTTAGGAAATTATGTCAAAATATAATTTCTATAGAAAATTTTGTCAAAAATTTATTTCTATAGAAAATTTTATCAAAATTTTATTTCTATAGAAAATTTTGTTAGAATTTTATTTCTGTAGAAAATTTTGCCAAATTTTATTTCTATGGAAAATTTATGAAGCTTTTCATAGTTGGAGAGGAATATTTAGCAAAATCTACCAATTAGTAAAAAAATCTGATATTTTTGGTAGACTCGTGTTCATAATTGTATATAGCCCCCATATAAATCGAGCCCAATATTTCAATTCTGGCTCTATAATTACCGCACAAAAGTTCATATCGGTTCGTAATTATTTCTTCCCTATATATACCGGTCAAGAACTGACTATATGTGTATTTATTATACCCTCCACCATAGGATGGGGGTATACTAACTTTGTCATTCCGTTTGTAACACATCGAAATATTGCTCTAAGACCCCATAAAGTATATATATATTCTGGGTCGTGGTGAAATTCTGAGTCGATCTGAGCATGTCCGTCCGTCCGTCTGTTGAAATCACGCTAACTTCCGAACGAAACAAGCTATCGACTTGAAACTTGGTACAAGTAGGTGTTATTAATATAGGTCGGGTGGTATTGCAAATGGGCCATATCGGTCCACTTTTACGT
Organism: Haematobia irritans; assembly: GCF_050003625.1. Classification (NCBI taxonomy): domain Eukaryota; kingdom Metazoa; phylum Arthropoda; class Insecta; order Diptera; family Muscidae; genus Haematobia; species Haematobia irritans. The sequence goes on from NC_134398.1 coordinate 211,429,079, forward strand.
ATAGCCCCCATATAAACGGACCCCCAAATTTGGCTTGCGATTGCTCTAAGAGAAGCAAATTTCATCCGATCCGGCTGAAATTTGGTACATGGTACTACTATATGGTATCTAATAACCATGCAAAAATTGGTCCATATCGGCCCACTTTTACGTATAGCCCCCATATAAACGGACCCCCCAATTTGGCTTGCGATTGCTCTAAAAGAAGCAAATTTCATCCGATCAGGCTGAAATGTGGTACATGGTGTTACTATATGATATATAATAACCATGCAAAAATTGTTCCATATCGGCTCACTTTTACGTATAGCCCCCATATAAACGGACCCCCAAGATTGGCTTGCGATTGCTCTAAGAGAAGCAAATTTCATCCGATCCGGCTGAAATTTGGCACATGGTGTTAGTATATTGTCTCTAATAGCCGTGCTAAAATTGGTCCATATCGGGCCACTTTTACGTATAGCCCCCATATATACGGACCCCCAAATTTGGCTTGCGATTGCTCTAAGAGAAGCAAATTTCATCCGAACGGCTGAAATTTGGTAGATGGTGTTAGTATACGGTTTAACAACCATGCAAAAATTGGTCCACATCGCTCCATAATTATATATAGCCCCCATATAAACCGATCCCCCGATTTGGCTTGCGAGGCCTCTAAGAGAAGCAAATTTCATCCGATCCGGCTGAAATTTGGTACATTGTGTTGGTATATGGACTCTAATGACCATGCAAAAATTGGTCCACATGGACCCATAATTATATATAGCTCCCATATAAGCCGATCCCAGATTTGACCTCCGGAGCCTCTTGGAAGACCAAAATTTATCTGATTCAGTTTAAATTTGGTATGTGGTTGTAGTATATGATATTTAACAACCATGCCAAAAGTGGTCCATATCAGTCCATAATCATATATAGCCCCCATATAAACCGGTCCCGAGATTTGGTTTTGGAGCCTCTTGGAGGAGCAAATTTCATCCGAGTCAGTTGAAATTTGGTACATTGTGCTAGTATATGGCCGTTAACAACCTAACATGCCTACCTAGGTCCATATCGGTCCATAGTTATATATAGCCCTCAGATAAATCGATCCCCAATCACACACAAATTGGTCCATATCAAGTTCATAGTTCTATATAGCCCCCATATAGGTGACCCCCATATTTCAATTCTGGTTCTCTACGTACCGTGCAAAAGTCCATGTCGATTCGTAATTATTTGTAGACTTACCTATACATAACTTTTTTGTCTAATATATACCACGTATGAACTAACTCACAATTTAGAAAATGATGTTAAGTAGTTTTAAGATACCACAATCCAAGTAATTCGATTGTCGATGACAGTCTTTCGTAGAAGTTTCTACAGAATCCATGGTGGAGGGTACATAAGATTCGGCCTGGCCGAACTTACGGCCGTATATACTTGTTTTTATTATATTTTACTTGTTAATCTCAAAATTTGAAATACAATTTAGTCCAATTTATGCACATTGTAGTTCATAGTTCCCATAAAAGAGTTCGCCTTTTTTTGTGTACTAATACGATTTTCCCACGTTTATTTTATTCGTATTTCATGAAATTTATTTATTTCACAACCACATTAATATTCTAACAATATTAATATACATATTTTTAATCCCTATGGCATTAACGTTTATAATAAGATGTTGCTAATGATTTAATTAACATTTAAATCCTTTTGCCTAGATCCTCGGGGCCAATATATTCATATGCCTCAAATTGAATTAATTGATCTTTGTGCAAAAAATCGACAACAATATTATTATATTTTTGTAATTTTAGCAATTTAAAATGGCATAAAATCTAATTAACTACAACTTGGGATTAATTAAAAATTTCCACTTGTCCTCATAATAAAATTCTCATATGTAATACTAATTACATTTCTATAGAGAGGAGAGATTTACATTTGACAGGCATGCAGCCACATTAATAGGCAAAACTTGTTTATAATTTACCAATATACGGTTTTTAATCATTATACATAATTTGTGAAAACATTTAGCTGCTACCGCAATTAATTGGATTCACATATCAATGTTTCGAAGAATCGTTATAATAAAACAAGTATATACAGCAGTAAGTTCGGCCGGGCCGAATCTTAAATACCCACCACCATGAACCAAATATTAGGGTTTCCTTTGAAATTTCAGGAGGGCTAGATTACTTGAGGACACTTCTCGAAGATAAATTTAAAGATTTCACCTATGAGGACTATATCAGATTCTGGATTTATAAGAACCATTTTTGCTTGAGTTTTAGAGGAATCATTAACATATCTTGTAAGTGTGCAAGAAAAATATAAAATAACGTCTTGATTTGAAATCTTAAATCTGTAGATGTAAAATCTGGAAATTTTACATTGAGTTTCAAACAATTTTCATGATCAGTATTTACAATTTCTGGCAAATCAGAAAAAAACTACGGTTTCTAGAAACCCAAGGAGTTTAATCGGGAGATCGTTCTGATGGGGGCTATACTAAAATATGGACCGATACTCACCGCTTTCGGCACACCTCTTTATGACCCGAAAATTCCTATAGATTTCCAATTTCAGGCAAAATAGGATAAAAACTTCGGATTCTAGAAGCCCAAGAAGTAAAATCGGGAAATCGGTCTATATGGGGGCTATACAAAAATATGGACCGATACTCACCATTTTCGGCACACCTCTTTATGGTCCCAAAATACCTCTAGATTTCCAATTTCAGACAAATTGGATAAAAACTACGGTTTCTATAAACCCAAGACCCCAAATCGGGAGGTTGTTTTATATGGGGACCATAAGCGTAGGAAGGCCTCTGGGGGGGGGCTTAGACCCCCCAGAAAAATTTTAGCCCCCCCCAGAATTTGAAACCTATTTACGATTTTACATTTTTCTAAAAATTAAACAAGTATATACACAGCAGAAAGTTCCGCTAAAGATTTTCATGCACAATCGAATTACTTTGGTTGTGGTAGCAGTTGCCGATGGCAATGTTTTTAATCTAGTATTTATAAAATAAATCTGTGGTTGAACTTTTGATTTAGTTGAATAACTAAAGCTCTTTTATTATTTTGTTTAGTCTGGTTTAGTCAATTTAATTTAAAAAATAGTAATTGATACTATTTGGGGGCTACACCAAAATATGGACCGATACTCACCATTCTCGGCACACCTCTTTATGGTCCTAAAATACCTCTAGATTTCCAATTTCAGACAAATTGGATAAAAACTACGGTTTCTATAAGCCCAAGACCCCAAATCGGGAGATCGCTCTATATGGGGGCTATACCAAAATATGGACGGATACTCACAATTTTTGGCACACGTATTTGTGGTACTACAATACCTCTAGATTTCCAATTTCAGGTAAATTGAATAAAAAACTGTGGTTTCTATAAGTCCAAGAAGTAAAATCGGGAGATCGGTCTATATGGGGGCTATACCAAAACATGGACCGACACTCACCATTTTTGGCACACCTCTTTATGGTCATAAAATACCTCTAGATTTTCAATTTCGCGCAAATTGGATGAAAACTACGGTTTCTATAAGCGAAAGACCCCAAATCGGGAGGTCGGTTTATATGGGGGCTATACCAAACCATGGACCGACACTCACCATTTTTGGCACACTTCTTCAAGGTCCCAAAATACCTCTAGATTTTCAATTTCGCGCAAATTGGATGAAAACTACGGTTTCTTTAAGCGAAAGACCCCAAATCGGGAGGTCGGTTTATATGGGGGCTATACCAAAACATGGACCGACACTCACCATTTTTGGCACACCTCTTCAAGGTACCAAAATATCTCTAGATTTTCAATTTCGCGCAAATTGGATGAAAACTACGGTTTCTATAAGCGAAAGACCCCAAATCGGGAGGTCGGTTTATATGGGAGCTATACCAAAACATGGCCCGATATAGCCCATCTTCGAACTTGACCTGCGCGCAGACAAAAGACGATTCTGTGCCAAATTTCAGGACGATAGCTCCATTATTGAATGCTGTAGCGTGATTACAACAGACAGCCAGACAGACAGACAGACAGACAGACGGACAGACGGACATGCTTATATCGTCTTAGAATTTCTCCCTGATCAAGAATATATATACTTTATATAGTCGGAAATCGATATTACGATGCGTTACAAACGGAATGACAAACTTATTATACCCCGTCACCATTCTATGGTGGTGGGTATAAAAATACAGTTGGTTTAATTTTGCAAAGTTGCTATACATTTATTTTACTCTTTAACACTACTGTGATACAGGGAATTATAAGTATGTCAATATATATATTTAATATCTGTAAGAAGTAATGTGAAGCCATCAGAAAAATATACAAATTGTCCCAGAATTAAATTTTGATTCGATTTACCCATTTTCCTCTGTCTACCTGTCCGTCCTTCTATATTCAAAGATTGCTACAACGAGTTTCAAATTAATTGTTTGTCGATTTTTTTAGAGTAGCTACCACAAAACTACAAAGTAATAAAAATCACCGATCTCTTTTTCAGTAAATTTCAAGTAAAGCCTAGGATTTAAGCTTTCTTTTGGATGTACTTGAAATTTTATAATAGCAATTGCTTTTGAAATTTCAAAATATCTACGATTTTTAATTACTATAGAAATTCTAATATAATTTCGAGGTAGTAATAAATACTTTTAATTTTGCATATGCTTACTCTTCAACACCTCTCAAACACACACACGCACACACAACCCTCTTTAAACTATTAACATACGAGTATACATAGGCGTAAAAATTCATCAAGTGTCAATATTTGAATCGAATACCTATGCGAATCCATCAAGTGTTAGTGTGAACGCTATTAAATGTTTAGGAGCCATTGAAAATGAGCATTATTTCATTGTATTGCGTTTGCAGAAATGTTGCAATATATTACAGTTCCGGCCATGAAAGATATGCATCTTATCATGGCAAGGAAAAAGAGATTAATCAAATAATTATAAAATAATTTTTGAAGACAATTATTTGGATACATTTGATCTATAGAATTTTCAATTCAATTGAAAAATATTTTTTTCAGATTTCGAATTTTAGTTTTATTGGTTTTCGATCATATCGAAATTTTGGTCTTAAAGCCACGGCTGCCACAGTTGGTAGAATTCTACCAAAAATGGTCGATTTTTAATTGTTTGGTAGATTGGTAGAATTCTTGATGGTTTTTAGAAGGTAGATTTTGCAAAGTGTTTCTCCTCCACCAATGTTAAGAGGTACTTAAATTTTTTATGGAAATAAAAGTTAGGCAAAATTTTCTATAGAAATAAAATTTTAACTAAATTTTCTATAGAATAAAATTAAAACAAAATTTTCTATAGAAACAAATTTTTGGCAAAATTTTCTATAGAAATAAATTTTTGGCAAAATCTTCTACAGAAATAAATTTTTGGCAAAATTTTCTATAGAAATAATTTTTTGGCAAAATTTTTTATAGAAATAAATTTTTGGCAGAATAAAATAAAATAAAATAAAATTTTAGTAAAATTTTCTATGGAAATGAAATTCTTTTGACGAGGTCAACCGAAACATTGGAATCAAAAAGTCCAAGACGTAAAATCGGGAGATCGGTATATATGGGGGCTATATCAAAACATGGACCGATACTCACCATTTTCGGCACACCTCCTTAAGGTCCTAGAATACCCCAAGATTTACGATTTGAGGCAAATTGGGTAAAAATTACGGATTCTAGAAGCCCAAGAAGTAAAATCGGGAGATCGGTCTATATGGGGACTATATGAAAACATGGACCGATACTCATAATTTTCGGCATACCTCCTTAAGGTCCTAGAATACCTCTAGATTTACGATTTGAGGCAAATTGGGTAAAAATTACGAATTCCAGAAGACCAAGAAGTAAAATTGGGAGATCGGTCTATATGGTGGCTATATCAAAACATGGAGTGGTACTCACCATTTTCTTCACACCTTCTTATGGTCCTAGAATACCTGTAGATTTCCAATTTCAGGCAAATTGGATAAAATCGGGAGATCGGTCCATATGGGGGCTATACCAAAACATGTACCGATATGCACCATTTTCGGTACACTTTTTGATGGTCCTAAAATACCTCTAGATTTCCAATTTCAGGCAAATTGGATAAAAACTACAGTTTCTATAAGCCCTGACGGACATCCCTAGATTAGGTTAAGTAGCATCCCGAAGTATCCGGCTCACTTAGACTATATCAGTCCATTGTGATACCACAGTGGGTAACTTCTCTCTTATCACTGAGTGCTGCCCGATTCCCTGTTAAGCTCAATGACAAGAGACCTCCTTTTTATAGCCGAGTCCGAACGGCGTTCCACATTGCTGTGAAACCACTTAGAGAAGCTTTGAAACATTTAGAAATGTCACTACCATTACTGAGGTGGGATACTCCAGCGCTGAAAAACTTTTTGATGTTCGGTCGTAAGGCCTAGGTGGACTGATGTGATGATTCAGAGCAGATATTTCTGATAGTCATATATACTAAGTGGAAAATTCCGAAAATTCGATTTTATTCAGTTTGAAAACGGTTTGTTTTTGGATTTGTTCAAGGAAATTATTGGAAACCGTTTTATAAATGACATCCGAAATATCATACAGCAAATTGATGTATAAATTAGACCTACATAATAATCTATCAATCGTGTAATGTTTTCACTGCGTATATATAACTTCTCAGGGAAGCTCTGAAAACTCATCAGTTGCCAGTATTGGGGATTTGCCTCCAAATATTTTTCATGGATATGGACGAAATGTTTTAATTACGGATTTTTTTCAAAATTTCCATAAATTTGAGGACTTGTGTAACCCAATTTTATTGTTCATTTCTCGAGCATTTGGAAGACAATTGCAACTCTCCCGGTTTTGTGCAGCCCTCAAGCAATTTTTGCAGCATACCGTATTTGTTTATTTTTTTCACATAAAAACTTATCAAACATTTATTGAGGATTTTTGTGAGGAATTTTAATTTTAAAGTTGGGAATTTTTGGGGACCGAAACATCCCAATTTGGGCATTCCTACATACAGTTGTGCTCAAAATAATAGTAGTGCTGTGCTGAATTTTTTTTCTGCTTCTTCTATTCCTTCCACTAAAGGTTTATTTTATCTTTGTTTTTTACTATATCATTGTTTGGAGTGTGCATAATAAAAAAATACCGTTGGTTTAACTTCTGATGCTATTGTTGTTGTAAAAAAATCGACATAAGAAGAATCCCTTTGCAAGCTCCAAAACAAATAAAAGGGTTATAAGCTAGCTTACAAACAATTAAAAGACGAAAATAATTTAGCTGTCCATAGTCCAAGAAAAGTCACTCTCCTTTCAAAAAAAACATGTATCGAAAAGAATAAAGTATGCCCAAGAGGATTTCCATTGGTCAGTACAGAAATGGTGGAACATTCCATTTCCATTGGTCAGTACAGAAATGGAGGAACATTCCCCAGTACAGAAATGGAGGAACATTGGATGGATGAGTCAAAAATGGTGCTTTATGATTGAAGAGGATCCCGTCTATATGTTCGGCAACCTAAAAACACTGAGTACAGTACCAATTTTACGACAAAAACTGTAAATCACGATGGTGCTTTAATTTATTTGCTACTATTATTATTTTGAGCGCAGCTGTATATGGCCTCTCTGAATAAGTTTGAAAACTCAGCAATATCACTAATATTAATGAGAAGATTTAGTATTATAGGAAATTCTACATAAGTCAACAATTTAATTTATAAAATCCTGACTCTTATTTTAAAAGTCTATTTATCCCACTCTTGGGTATAGCTACCAGTTTACCAGTCAACATTTATTGCTGTTACAAGTACACATAGCCAAGTTTACTTTGTAAGGTACATAAGCACAATGCTATGCAATCCAATTTCTTGCAACAATATAATATCAAACCAGAGCAAGAGAGAGGGAGAGAGAGAGAACGTATTTCTATATCTTCACTTAGCTTAAGGCAAGTAAGTGAGTGCAGTGCATTGCTATGCATATGGCGAAGGTTAACCCCTTTCAATAGAGGATTTGTGAAGAGACCCACCATTCATTTACCAGCATGATTGTTGTGAAAGTGTACACATTCGCGACTCTTCCGCCCATAAGCAAATGCCCGTATACCCTTCTTAAATATTGAGTATATAAACATTAAGTGATGAGATATTAATACGCCACAACTCATGTCTATATCCAATAACTCTCTTTCACACACGCACTTACATACCCATAGTTTTATATATGTACAGATGGCAACGAAAGCTTCTCAAGATTATATTGACACATATACACACACCTTTACGTCGCCATTTATGTTAGCACAACTACGAGATGTAGTGTTAGTCGAGATCATAGCTTAAAGAGTATACTTACTCAGGGGGAATGCAATTTATTGAAGAATGTTTCCCAGAGACATACAAATAAAAGTGCTTACTTATATCTCAGCATTTACTTGGATTATTTGTGTTACCCTAGAACAATTGTTACCACGTCATTGATATCATTGCTGTATATGAGTCGTATATATAGGTATAGTGCATTATGGTTTACAATGCTGTTCTCGTATATTCCCCCTAACCGAGCTCTCTATTATATGGCACTACCCAAAAATTTAAGATTTGTAAAGTGATATTTAAAATATGATTGAAAGCGAATAGATAAAAGAATGTGAAGATATCCGTCCATCTGCTGTGATCAGACTTTCCAATGACATTTGAAATGACTCAGGCTATGGTCACACTAGGCAAATATTTGACCAAAATGAGTGTCAAACATTTTTCCAGAACCATTTTCCAAATATATGGATACGGTTTTTGGAAAATAATCCTACAACGGTGTTAGATATCCAATATGAGCTAAAAATGTCTGTTGGTTTGGCTGTGGCGACGGATTCTTTTTTGATTTCAGTCAAATTTTTGCCCCGTGTGACCATACATCAAACATGCCAAAAATATTTATTCATAGCAAAACATTCAACAGTTTAATGATAAAAGCATCACTGTTGCCATAATCTACCAAAATTTTAAGAACATTTTACCAAAAAACTACCCAATAAAAATCTTATTTTGCAGTGTTTGGCCAATTTTTTGTGTGGTAATTAGAAAAAATCTTTTTTCTAAAGGCGTATGACAATTTTGTCAAAATTTCCATGTCTATAGAAAATTTTGTCAAATTTTATTTATTTAAAAAAAATTTCTATCGATTTTTTTTAAATTTAATTTCTATTGAAAGTTTTTTTTTTAATTTCATTTCTATAGAAAAAAAATTCATTTCTATAGATATTTTTTTTACAAATTTTTTTCCAAAAAAATTTTTGTCAAATTTTATTTCTAAGAAAATTTTGTTAAAATTTTATTTCTATAGAAAAATTTTTAAACATTTTATTTCAAGAGGCAATTTGTGAACTACCTTTTAGTTAGAGAGGAATGTTTTGAAAAATGTACAATTTTTTTTAAGATCATTTCTATAGAAATTTTTTTAAAAATGTTATTTCTATAAAAATTTTTGTCAAATTTTATTTCTAAGAAAATTTTTTTAAAAATTTTATTTCTACAGATATGTTTTTTAAAATTTTATTTCTATAAAAATTTTTTTCAAAATTTTATTTCTAGAGACAATTTGTGAAGTACCTCTTAGTTGGAGTGGAATGTTTTGAAAAATGTATTTTTTTTTTTACAAATTTCATTTCTCTAGAAATTTTTTTAAAAATTTTATTTCTAAGAAAATTTTGTAAAAATTTTATTTCTATAGAATTTTTTTTATAAATATTATTTCTATAGATGTTTTTTAAAATTTTATTGCTATAGAAATATTTTTAAAAATTTGATTTCTGTAAAAATTTTTTTCAAAATTTTTTTTTCTAGAGGCAATTTGTGAAGTACCTTTTAGATGGAGAGGAATGAATGTATCAAAACATCAAGAATTATACCAATCTACCAAACAGTAAAAAATCTACCATTTTTGGTAGAATTCTACCAACAGTGGTAACGGTGAACGTAATACGAAAATTTAACTTTTTTTTGTTTTTTTGTTTTTTTTTTGTGGGTGTATATAAGGTCAAAATATCGGTTAGGACGACGAAAACGTCTTCCAGTAATGGATATATCGGTTTTTATCGGATCTGTAGTAAATTGTAGATATTTCTTTGTTTCCTTGTTAGGGATATATCTGGTCATAAATTTATTATTAGAATTTCAAGTGAGTTTTATGGATTATGCACCTGTCTCAAAACAAACGTTTCGAATAATATCGGTAACCGATATTATATTTTAAGTTTTACATTTCTGGCAAGGCAAAAAATATTTTGAGGTTTTCTGTATTTTTTTTTAGCCTGTTTAGCTATTTTTGGTCATATCTAGCGGTTTTTGGTGAAACAATTCTGGCAATGTTGCCGTTGATTTATCAGCCTACAGTATACCTCTGAGTACCCACAAACATATTTGCATCATAATATCTATTTAATCTAAGCTCAAATTCTCTCTAAAAGTCAATAGTTTATTTTGGAAAACATTGCAAGTCGACTAGGTCGATTAGTCGCACTTAATATTACAAGACGGTTTTTCGTATTTTTTATTTTGAATTTTCCTCACAAACATCGATTAGTATACACATTGATTTACGAAATTTGCATTCATAGTGTCTAGTGAAATAAAAAAAAAAATCATTTGTACTTATTTGTTTGTTTTTTTTTTTTTTTTTTTTTTGTTCACACCTGGAAGGTTTATTTTTCAATTGAAATTCATTTAGTGAAATTGCTTTTCAACCTCTAATAAACTTCATAAAAACTTTTCCTTCACCACTTCAAAATATCTATTCTCTATTATATTAAAATCCTATACCCCACATTCCATATTGTTTCTCAACACTTGTATGGAAAGCCCCTTACATGTACGCAGCACAAACAAACAATTAGATCTAAATTTACACATTAATAACGCAACGGTGCTCATTTTATAACATTAAATATAATGTGAGTAACATTTGTGTATTTGTTGGTGTGTGTGTGTGAATGTAATGGGACGAAATTCATGTGTCCTTCAACAATAGTCCATACACTCACACACAAACACATTGTTGCTTACAATACTATTACTAACTGTGTGGTCCCCTAAATAGTATTTTGGGAGATTTGTTAATACACTTTATTAGTATAATCAATTATACAGAGAGAGAGAGAGCTTTGTATCTTTACTATAACAACCATTGTGTGAAATGTGTACAATGAAGATGAGAATCTTTAAAAATGTTTTTCAAATGAAGATGGATACATGTAGAGATTTCCTAATTAGCAGAACAATGGTGTATTGTTGTTATGGCTATTAAATACAACAAATAAGGATTTTAGGACCACGCAAATGTGGAGAAGTTTGAACCTTGAATAAAACAAAGGCGAATTTGAGGTATTTAATATGAAACAGATGATTCTAATTTAATAAAGGCTACGTTTCAACAAAAGATTTTTCATTGAATAATTAAAATAAAATATGAAAATGAAAAAAAAAATAAATGATAAATATAAAATAAAAATGCACCGAAAAAAAGTGAACTGTTTTATAGAAAAAATGAACTACCACGCACGAAAATTTAACTAAATTTTACTCCACATTTTGAGATTTCCACAAAGCTTTGTTAAAACCAGGAAATTTTAATGCCCTGTTGTACTTTTTAACGGCAGTTTACGAAATTACAACATCTCATAGAAGAAAAAAGAAAAAAATCATTGGCGCCAAATCATGACCATTTTAACCATACAGTAGTTCAATTTAAAAGAATCTAGTTTACTACAAACTTGAGCTCCACTGTCAAATAATATTTATTAGATTTAATTTTTAAATTCGTAAAATGAAAATTCGTATTAATAACGAAAATGTTCATGATATTTTGCTAATATTACAAAACCTCTTTCTACTAGTGTCGCAAATTTCTCAAATAACACTCATTTAATGCTCAATATTGCAAAATTTTGGTACAAGTTTATTCTCCACAAAGTCTTTTAAATGTTTGAAACATCAACAAAATAAATTAATATTGTAATATAGCTCATATGGGTATCGAAAATTGAATTTTCGACTTTTTGTAACAAAAGATCGAAACGTCGCAATTGATATTTTTGTACGCGAGTTTTGCCATTTTGTAAAATCTCTCTGATGGACATCACTCTGATGGACATTGAAAAATTGTCTGAGAAGGACCTCCAAGAAATGCTTCACATCAACTTTCTCTACCAGATGTTTTTAAGAAATTAATAAATTATAACTTCAAAACACAATATGACATTCAAAAACAATCTTTAGTATACCGAGATAGTCATAAAGCTATATTATAACCCGACATCAATGGCACTTGCCCCATACTACTGACGATAGTGCTAACATTTTCCACATCATTACTTCCATCAAATGCAACAAATGCTCAAGTGATGAACCCCTATAATCCAACAGGAAATATTGCTCAACTTTGCCAATCGATGGTATGGCAACGAGAAAAACTGCAATTTCCTATGCCATCTCATCTGTACCAAATACGCACGGATAGCTAAACACAGGGGCGAAAGTATAAAAATTGTGAAATATTACATAGCACTATATTGTTCAATGGGGCTAACATTCATGTCAAATGGAAAGAATAATTATCGAACGGTGTGAGAAATATTAGATAGGGGCTATAGGATGACTGGTGTTAATATAAGAGACATTCACGAAGAAAAATGAAGAGTCAATACAATTATTACTAGCGAAAAGAATCGATTTGGATAATTAACCTAATTCCAGACGAATCCAGAAGAGCAAAACAGGAAATTGGGAAAATACATTTACAAATACTATAAAGAAAACTTGTCCGCGGGCTGAATATATAGCGAGAACGGATGCTACACATATTAAAAAATGAGCTTAGACTAAAGCCATTGAAGTAAAATTCTGTCAAAATTTTATTTGTAGAGAAAATGTTGTCAATATTTTATTTCCATAGAAAAGTATGGGTAAATTTTATTTCTATAGTAAATTTTTTCAATATTTTAGTTCTATAAAAATTTATATAAAATTTAATTTTTTTACCAAAGTTTTATTTCTATCAAAAGTATTGAAAAAATTTTATTTTTATAAAAATTTTATTTTTATAGAAAATTTTGTCAAAATTTTATTTCTATAGAAAATGTTGCCAACATTTTATTTCTATAGAAAATGTTGTCAAAATTTCATTTCTATAGAAAATTTTGTGTAAATTTTATTGCTATAGAAAATTTTGTCAACATTTTATTTAAGTAGAGAATTCTGTGAAAATTTTATTTATTTCTATAGAAAACTTTGTTAAAATTTTGTCACAATTTTATTTCTATAGCAAAAATTTTATTTCTATAAAACATTTAGTCAATATTGATCTTTTATAGAAAATTCTCTCAATATTTAATATATATACAAAATTGTTGTTAAAATTTTATTTTTATAGAAAATTTTGTCAAAATTTTATTTGTTTAGTAAATTTTATCAAAATTTTATTTCTATAGAAAATTTTCTCAAAATTTTATTTCAATAGAAAATTTTGTCAAGATTTTATTTCTATAGAAAACTTTGTCAAGATTTTATTTCTATAGAAGATTTTGTTAATATGAAAATTTTGTCAAAATTCTATTTCTATAGAAAATTTTCTCACAATTTTATTTCTATAGAAAATTTTCTCAAAATTCTCTTGTTTAGGAAATATTGCTAACATTTTATTTTTATAGAAAATGTGTTCAAAATTTTATTTCTATAGATAATTTTGTCAAAAATTTAATTCTATAGAAAATGTTGTCAAAATTTCATTTCTATAGAAAATTTTGCCAAAACTTTATTTCCACAAAAAATTTTGTCAAAATTTTATTTCTTTAGAAAATTTTGCCAAAAGATTGTTTCTATAAAAAATTTTTTCAATGTGTTATTTCTATCAAATATTTTGTCAAGATTTTATTTCTTTAGAAAATAATGTCAAAATTTAATATACATAGAAAAATGTTTCAAAAATTGTATTTCTATTAAAAATATTGCCAAAATTTTTGTTCTGTAGATAATTTTGTCAAAATTTTGCCAAAATTTTATTTCAACAGAAAATTTTGCAAAAATTTCATTTTTATAAAAAATTTTGTGTACATTTTATTGCTATAGAGAATTTTGTCAAAATTTTATTTATATAAAAAAACTAGCGTAACCCGCCCCGCTTCGCTGCGCCTTCCGAAGCGTATTTGGAGGAACATTTTGCGTTAACTTAGTCAACTATATCCTTCGTGCTGAAAACAAATTCGAAAAGATTTGAATTCTTTTAAACAAATCGGACTACTTGATTTTTCGTTTATAGGCACAAATACGGCGGGAGAGGGTGTACCCTTTCCTCCAAATATTTTTAATAATGTTCTGTATTCAAGTAGTTGGACAATCTTCTATATTATATCGAAGCAGGAATCGAACCCACGACCTTGTGCATGCAAGCGGGCATGCTAACCATTGCACCACGGTGGCTCCCTAGTTCTGTAGAAAATTTTGTCAAAATTTTATTTCTATAGAAAATTTTGTCAAAATTTTATTTCAATAGAAAATTTTCTCAAAATTGTATTTCAATAGAAAATTTTGTCAAGATTTTATTAGAAAATTTTGTCAACATTCTATTTCTATAGAAAATTTTGTCAAAATTTTATTTTTATAGCAAATCTTGTCCAAATTTTTTTTCTATAGAAAATTTTCTCAAAACTTTATTTCCATAAAAAATTTTCTAAAAATTTTATTTCTATAGAAAATATTGAAAATATTGTCAAAATTTTATTTCTATAAAAAGTATTGCCAAATTGTTATTTCTATAGAAAATTTTTCCAAAATTTTGTTTCAATAGAAAATTTTGTTTAAATTTTACTTCTATAAAAAAGTTTGTCAAAATTTTATTTCTATACAAATTTTTGTCAAAATTTTATTTCTATAGAAAATATTCTCAAAATTTTATTGTATAGAAAATTTTGCCAAATTTTTATTTCTATAGAAAATGTGTTCATAATTTTATTTCTATAGAAAATTTTGTCAAAATTTTATTTCTATAGAAAAATTTGGTTTTTATTGAAAATTTTGTAACAATTTTATTTCTATGGAAAATATTGTCAAAATTTTATTTCTTTAGAAAATTTTATCAAAATTTTATTTCTATCAAAATATTGCCAAAATTTTATTTCTATTCAATATTTTGTCAAAATTTTATTTATATAGAAAATTTTGTCAAAATTTTATTTCTATCAAAAATGTTTGTCAAAATTTTATTTCTATAGAAAATTTTTTCATTTGCTATAATTTTTTTTTTTTTGCTATAAAAAATTTTCTAAAAATTTTATTTCTATAGAAAATTTTCTCAAAATTTTATTTTAATAGAATAAAAAAGTTTGTCAAAATTTTATTTCTATACAAATTTTTGTCAAAATTTTATTTCTATAGAAAATATTCTCAAAATTTTATTTCAATAGAAAATGTGTTCATAATTTTATTTCTATAGAAAATTTTGTCAAAATTTTATTTCTGTAGAAAATTTTGTTAAAATTTTATTTCAAATTTGTCAAAATTTTATTTCTATAGAATTTTTTCTCAAAATTTTATTTCTAATGTTGTCAAAATTTTATTTCTATAAAAAGTATTGCCAAATTGTTATTTCTATAGAAAATTTTTCCAAAATTTTATTTCTATAGAAAATTTTGTTTAAATTAGACTTCTATAAAAAAGTTTGTCAAAATTTTATTTTTATACAAATTTTTGTCAAAATTTTATTTCTTTAGAAAATATTCTCAAAATTTTATTGGATAGAAAATTTTGCCAACATTTTATTTCTATAGAAAATTTTGTCAAAATTTTATTTCTATAGAAAAATTTGGTTTTTATTGAAAATTTTGTAACAATTTTATTTCTATGGAAAATATTGTCAAAATTTTATTTCTTTAGAAAATTTTATCAAAATTTTATTTCTATCAAAATATTGCCAAAATTTTATTTCTATTCAATATTTTGTCAAAATTTTATTTCTATAGAAAATTTTGTCAAAATTTTATTTCTGTAGAAAATTTTGTTAAAATTTTATTTCAAATTTGTCAAAATTTTATTTCTATAGAATTTTTTCTCAAAATTTTATTTCTAATGTTGTCAAAATTTTATTTCTATAAAAAGTATTGCCAAATTGTTATTTCTATAGAAAATTTTTCCAAAATTTTATTTCTATAGAAAATTTTGTTTAAATTAGACTTCTATAAAAAAGTTTGTCAAAATTTTATTTTTATACAAATTTTTGTCAAAATTTTATTTCTTTAGAAAATATTCTCAAAATTTTATTGGATAGAAAATTTTGCCAACATTTTATTTCTATAGAAAATTTTGTCAAAATTATATTTCTATAGAAAAATTTGGTTTTTATTGAAAATTTTGTAACAATTTTATTTCTATGGAAAATGTTGCCAAAATTTTAGTTCTGTAGAAAATTTTGCCAAAATGTTATTTCTATAGAAAATTTTGTCAAAATCTTATTTCTATCTAAAATATTGCCAAAATGTTATATCTTTTGAATATTTTGTCAAAATTTTATTTATATAGACAATTTTGTCAAAATTTTATTTCTATAGAAAATTTTCTCAAAATTTTATTGCTAGAGCAAATCTTGTCCAAATTTTATTTCTATAAAAAAATTTCTCAAAATTTTATTGCTATAAAAAATTTTCTAAAAATTTTATTTCTATAGAAAATTTTCTCAAAATTTTATTTCTATAGAAAATGTTGTCAAAATTTTATTTCTATAAAAAGTATTGCCAAATTGTTATTTCTATAGAAAATTTTTCCAAAGGTTTATTTTTATAGAAATTTTTGTTTAAATTTTACTTCTAAAAAAGAGTTGGTCAAAATTTTATTTCTATACAAATTTTTGTCAAAATTTTATTTCTATAGAAAATATTCTCAAAATTTTATTGTATAGAAAATTTTTTCACAATTGTATTTCTTTAGAAAAGTTTGTCAACATTTGGTTTTTATTGTATTTTATTGTATAGAAAATTTTTTCACAATTGTATTTCTTTAGAAAAGTTTGTCAACATTTGGTTTTTATTGAAAATTTTGTAACAATTTTATATCTATAGAAAATATTGAAAAAATTTTATTTCTGTAGAAAATTTTGTCAAAATTTTATTTCCATAGAAAATTTTGTAAAAATTTTATTTCCATAGAAGGTTTGCAAAATTTTATTTCTATAGAAAATGTTTACAAAATTTTATTTCTATAGACAATTTTGTCAACATGTTATTTCTTGTGAATAATAAATTTAAAAAATCAAATAAAAAAAAAATAATGCATTGCCCTTATAAAATCAACTTTCCCAATCAATGTCTCATATATGCTTGTCATAACACTCATTGCCCCATTGACATTTCACCATTGTGTTACACATGATAAATGGTATGAACATTTCACATTGGCCTCTATTTGATATCCAGGCAAAGCGTTTGGCATCAACTACCACTTCCCTACCATTTCCATGCTATTGCATTATGCAGCATATATAAATTTGTTATTGCTAATGATTTTGTTTTACTCACTATAGCAAAATGCATTGCGTTTACCACCTACTTCACCTCCTTCGGAACAAAGCTAAGGCTGTGGTTATAATCTCAGTAAGCCATACACTTTTGCTAGCATCCACACTAAGTGTGTGTGTGTGTGACGTATGATTCATATAGGGAATTGCGTATTCAATTTAGGGGTATTTTCGGAACAACTGAAGGGTTGTTAGTGGAAAATGTATGTTAATTCACTAAATTTCTCGCACAATATGAATTTTTAAACTGTCCATCATGAGGTATGAAAATCGAAATATGTACTAATTTATGCACGATGATAGTCGATCTTAGCCGGGGAAACAGTACCACAAGACCAATAAAATATTTTCACAAATGGGAGCCACCTTGCATATAAAGGGTCGAGGGATCAATCCCAGTTTCGACCGAATAACGATTCCTTGATATCGCATTGGTGACTGTTCGAGGTTGATGATTCAGTTTCGTTGCACCCAGAGAGGGAATATGATCACATCAAACATGTTTTAAGAGCAAAATGTTATTTTTGGGTGGTGTCAATGTAACATGTTATTTTCTCGGAAATCATGTATCTGATTTCGGCAAGCAGGTTATATTTGACGAGAAAATAACATTTTAGTGACAAACATGTTACATGGTCACCATACAAAAATAACATTTTGCTCTTGAAACATATTTAAGGTGCTCATATTTATTCCTTCTCTGCGTGTGATTCGGGATTGTCGTTGATGATTCGTTGATAGTGTGTCGTTGACTCCGATCGGTTAGTAAATGACCGCAATCTGACCCCATTTATCGAAATCTGGCGATACATACATATGGGAGTTATATCTAAATTTGATCCGAGTTTTTCCAAATTAAATAGCGTTCACCCTTGTGCCAAAAAAATGCAATATACCAAATTTCATTAAAATTGATTAATAATTGCGACTGGAATCCTGCGAACAACAAATACATGGAAAGAGGGACGGACGAACAGACAGACGGACGAACACCAAGGGCTAGATCGTCTCAGGAGGTGATTCTGCGTCGATCGATATATATTTTGGGGGTCTAAAATCAATATTTCTGGTAGGCACAATTTTTGGCAGATCAAAGTTATTATAACCTGACCACTATGTGGTTTAGGGTATAATTCCAACCTATTTTGTTTAACCAGAAAATGAACTAATTAGCGTGGCGATGGACGGATGGAAATCACTGATTAATATTAGATCGATAAACACCTATAAGATGGGATCATTGGTTAATATTTGTAATATTTTTATACCTTCCACCAAAGAAGGGGGGGTATATTAACTTTGTCATTCCGTTTGTAACACATCGAAATATTGCTCTAAGACCCCATAAAGTATATATATTCTGGGTCGTGGTGAAATTCTGAGTCGATCTGAGCATGTCCGTCCGTCCGTCCGTCCGTCTGTTGAAATAACGCTAACTTCCGAACGAAACAAGCTGTCGACTTGAAACTTGGCACAAGTAGTTGTTATTGACGTAGGTCGGATGGTATTACAAATGGGCCATATCGGTCCACTTTTACGTATAGCCCCCATATAAACGGACCCCCAAATTTGGCTTGCGAAGCCTCTAAGAGAAGCAAATTTCCTCCGATCCGGCTGAAATTTGGTACATGGTGTTAGTATATGGTCTCTAACAACCATGCAAAAATTGGTCTACATCGGTCAATAATTATATATAGCCCCCATAAAAACCGATCTTCCGATTTGGCTTGCAGAGCGTCTAAGAGAAACAAATTTCATCCGATCAGGCTGAACTTTGGTACATGGTGTTACTATATGGTATCTAATGACCATGCAAAAATTGGTTCATATCGCGGCATAATTATATATAGCCCCCATATAAACCGATCACCAGATTTGACCTCCGGAGCCTCTTGGAAGACCAAAATTCGTCTGATTCAGTTGAAATTTGGTACGTGATGTTAATATATGGCCTCAAACACCCATGCAAAAATTGGTCGATATCGGTCCATAATTATATATAGGCCCCATATAAACCGATCCCCAGATTTGACCTCCGGAGCACCTTGGAAGAGCAAAATTCTTCCCATTCGGTTGAAATTTGGTACGTGATGTTAGTATATTGTATCCAACAACCATGCAGGAATTGGTTCATAACAGTCCATAATTATATATAGCTCCCATATAAACCGATCCCCAGATTTGACCTCCTGTGCCTTTTGGAGAAGCAAAATTCATCCGATCTGGTTGAAATTTGGTACGTGGTAGTAGTATATGATATTTAAGAACCATGCCAAAAGTGGTCCATATCAGTCCATAGTCATTTATAGCCATATAAACCGATCCCGAGATTTGGAGCCTCTTGGAGGAGCAAATTTCATCCGAATTAGCTGAAATTTGTGGATGATAGTCTTACTTATTTTTTTTTTTTGTAAACCGATATAAGAATCTGAATTTCATATTTCCTTCATCGCAAACCCTAAATCATAAAAAATACTGCTGATGATGCATTCTCTCAATATATGCTGTAATCAATATTCCCTTACAAAATTTATGATGTCATATCATATGCTTTATTAACAACTTTTGACATTATATTCCTCCCGCACACACATACACACACAAACTAACTAACCCCTCGATTCTTTATGTTTTTTCATCTCTTCCATGTTATAGATGCAGCGAAGGTCGTGTCATGTCTGCCGATACCAAAGGTTGTGTGGATCGTAATGAATGCTTGGATATGCCTTGCCTGAATGGTGCAACATGCATAAATCTGGAGCCACGTCTACGTTATCGTTGCATTTGCCCGGAAGGTTATTGGGGTGAAAATTGCGAATTGGTACAGGAGGGTCAAAGACTAAAGTTAAGCATGGGTGCATTAGGTGCCATCTTTGTGTGTCTTATTATCATTTTAAGTAAGTATCAGCTCATCTAACTTTACAAATTGATATACACGTATGAAATTTCATATCACTGTCTTTTTCTTTCTCTTTTTGAGAGAGATATTAACTTTTACGAGTATAAAGTACCAAAGTATGGAAAGTAATAGAGTGTAGCAGGTGTGTGCGTGTGAACTGGTTGTGAAATGTTCGAAAGAGGATATGAGATTCAAAGCAAAATTGAATATAAGAATTTAATAATATAATATGACAATGTGAGGATATGCGAATATAATGAGGTGCAGGTATACACACATCATAGTACACATGGAAACTTTTTAGAGAACTCTTCAATAAGGAAGTCTTTTTTTGCCGATTAATATGCTATATAATGTGACGTATTTAGAAAAAAATAAATGAATATTACTATAAAAGTTTATCTACTTCAAATTTGAAATTTATGCAATACAATAAAATTTTTGACTAACTAAAACCTAATATACTGTTTAATACACAGACACAATTTTTTTGGGTTTTACTTTAGGCGAAATTCATTTTAAATGGATATGAAAATAAGAGTCATCGATTCCAATAAAAAAATATTTTATCCAATTAAAAATATAACAATAATTTTTGTGATTGACATTTGCTTTAATTGAGCAATTTTTTTAACACAATTTTTTTGGGGTTTTCCTATGAGAAAACATTCCAAATTGAGCAGCTTGTGAAGAATCAAAGAGAACGGATTCAATTGGCAAATAGGGCTGCTGAAAATGTACACCTTCGATTGGCCAACAGAACTCATGTGCCGCCAATGGTAATGGTGTGGGCCTCCACACAAACGGCCGATAATCCTATTCATCTACCATGGGGTCAAAATATATGCCAAATATTATCAGGAAAATTTTCTAATGACAGCATAGATCATCGATATTCCAATAGGACTCAGCACTGTTGCACTCAGTACGCTTCAACCAAAAAAGGCTTAAAGAGAAGGTTCCTCGTTTCATTTCCACCGCACAATGACTACCAAAACTTACGGATCTCACTCCGTTTGGCAGTTTAAGGAGTTGTTGGCTCCACAAAAATACCAAAGCGGCCCAAAATACCTTAGAACGACTTTCGCACAGGGTGTGAAGGCTTTGTCGGTCGTCTTTAGTCCATAATTCGTGCTAATTTGAAGAAACCCAAACTGATTGTAAAATTTAAGTTAGGTTATGTTTAGCGGCAGCCCGATGTATCAGTCTCACATAGACTATTTATTCCATTGTGATCCCACCTTAGTGAACCTCTCTGATCCTCTTTTTTATTGTCTATTTGGATCACCGTACCACATTGCGGTGAAACCACTTAGAGAAGGTTTAAAACATTCAGAAATATCACAAGCATAACTAAGAGAAGATAATCCACCGCTGAAAAACTTTAGGGTGTTTGGTCGAAATTTTATTTCAAAACTTTACTTCTATAGAAAATTTTGTCAAAATTTTATTTCAATAGAAAATTTTGTCAAAATTTTATTTCAATAGAAAATTTTGTCAACATTTTATTTCTATAGAAATTTTTTCAAAATTTTATTTTTATAGAAACATTTGTCAAAATTTTATTTTTATAGAAAATTTTGTCAAGATTTTATTTCTATAGAAAATTCTGTTAAAATTTTATTTCCATAGAAAATTTTGTTAAAATTTTATATTTATACAACATTTTATTTCTATAAAAAATTTTCTAAAGATTTTATTTTTATAGAAAATTTTGTCAAAATATTGTTTCAATAGCAAATTTTGTTAAAATTTTATTTCCATAGACATTTTTCCAAAATTTTATTTCTGTAGAAAATTTTGGCAAATTTTATTTCTATAGAAAATTTTGTTAAAATTTTATTTTCATAGAAATTTTTTCAAAATTTTGTTTCTATAGACAATTTTGTAAAAATTTTATTTCTATAGAAAATTTTGTCGAAATTTTATTTCCATAGAAAATTTTTTAAAAATTTTATTTCTATAGAAATCTTCGTCAAAATTATATTCCCGTAGAAAATTTTGTCAACATTTTATTTCTACAGAAAATTTTGTCAAAATGTTATTTCTATCGAAAATTTTGTCAAAATTTTATTTCTATAGAAATTTTGTCAAAATTTTATATCTATAGAAAATCTTGTCAAAAATGTATTTCTAAATAAAATGTTGTCAAAATTTTTGTTTCTAAAGAAAATTTTGTCAAAATTTTTGTTTCTATAGAACAGCGTGTGTAGGCTTTGTCGGCCGTTTTAAGTCCATAATTCGTGCTAATTAGAAGAAACCCAAACTGATTGTAAAATTTAAGTTAGGTTATGTTTAGCGACAGCCCGATATATCAGGCTCACATAAACTATTTATTCCATTGTGATCCCACCTTAGTGAACCTCTCTGATCCTCTTTTTTATTGTCTATTTGGATCACCGTACCACATTGCGGTGAAACCACTTAGAACAGGTTTAAAACATTCAGAAATATCACAAGCATAACTAAGAGAAGATAATCCACCGCTGAAAAATTTTAGGGTGTTTGGAAGAAATTTTATTTCAAAACACTTCTATAGAAAATTTTGTCAAAATTTTATTTCAATAGAAAATTTTGTCAAAATTTTATTTCAATAGAAAATTTTATTTCTATAGAAAATTTTGTCAACATTTTATTTCTATAGAAAATTTTTTCAAAATTTTATTTTTATAGAAACATTTGTCAAAATTTTATTTTTATAGAAAATTTTGTCAAAATTTTATTTCTATAGAAAATTTAGTAAAAATTTTATTTCCATAGAAATTTTTTTCAAAATTTTATTTCTATAGAAATTTTTGTCAAAATTATATTTCTGTAGAGAATTTTGTCAAAATTTTTTGTTTCTTTGAAAAAATTTATCAAAATTATATTTCTATAGAAAATGTTGTCAACATTTTATTTTTATTGAAATTTTGTCAAATTTTAATTTCTATAAAAAATTTTGTCAAAATTTTATTTCTATACAAAATTTCTTCAAATTTTATTTCTATGGGAAATTTTGCCAAATTTTATTTCCATACAAAACTTTGTCAAAACTCTATAGACTCTTTATCAAAATGTGTGTTTATGTAGAAAATTTTGTCAAAATTTTATTTCTATAGGAAATTTTGTCAACATTTTATTTCTATAGAAAATTTTGTCAACATGTTATTTCCATAAAAATTTTTGTCAAGATTTTATTCCATAGAAATTTTTTAAAAATTTTATATCTATAGAAATGTTTTCAACAAAATTTTTTTACAGAAATCTTTGTCAAAATTTTATTTCTGTAGAAATTTTTCAAAAGTTTATATCTATAGAAAATCTTGTTAAAAATTTATTCTATATAAAATGTTGTCAAAATTTTTGTTTCTATAGAAAATTTTATCAAAATTTTACTTCTATAGAAAATTTTGCCAAAATTTTTGTTTCTTTAAAATATTTTTTCAAAATTGTATTTCTATACAAACTTTTTTAAACATTTTATGTCCATAGAAAATTTTGTCAAGATTTTATTCTATAGATTTTTTTTTTCAAAATTTTGTCAAAATATTGTTTCTATAGAAAACGTTATCAAAATGTGTGTTTATATAGAAAATTTTGTCAAAATTTTATTTCTATAGAAAATTTTGTCACAATGTTATTTCCATAAAAATTTTTGTCAAGATTTTATTCTATAGAAATTTATTCAAAATTTTATATCTATAGATAATGTTTTCAAATTTTTTTTACAGAAATCTTGGTTTCCACAGAAAATGTTGCCAAAACTTTTGTTTCTATAGAAAATGTCAAAATTTTTGTTTTTATAGAAAATTTTGTCAAAATTTTTGTTTCTAGAGAAAATTGTGTCACAATTTGTGTTTCTATAGAAAAGTTTGTAAAAATTTTACTTCTATAGAAAATTTTGTCAACATTTTTGTTTCTTTAAAATATTTTATCAAAATTGTATTTCTATAGAAAATTTTGTCAACATTTTATTTCCATAGAAAATTTTGTCAAGATTTTATTCTATAGATTTTTTTTCAAAATTTTGTCAAAACGTTGTTTCTATAGAAAACATTATCAAATTGTGTGTCTATATAGAAAATTTTTGTCAAAATTTTATTTCTATAGAAAATTTTGTCAACATTTTATTTCTATAGAAAATTTTGTCAAAATGTTATTTCCATAGAAATTTTTGTCAAGATTTTATTCTATAGAAATTTATTCAAAATTTTATATCTATAGATAATTTTTTAAAAATTTTATTTTTACAGAAATCTTTCTCCAAATTTTATTTCTATTGAAATTTTGTCAAGATTTTATATCTATAGAAAATCTTGTTAAAAATTTATTTCTAAATAAAATGTTGTCAAAATTTTTGTTTCTATAGAAAATGTTGTCAAAATTTTAGTTTCTATAGACAATTTTGGCAAAATTTTTGTTTCTAGAGAAAATTGTGTCAAAATATTTGTTTCTATAGAAAATTGTGTCCAAATTTTACTTCTATAGAAAATGTTGTCAAAATTTTTGTTTCTTTAAAAAAATTTATCAAAATTATATTTCTACAGAAAATTTTGTCAACATTTTATTTTTATTGAAATTTTGTCAAAATTTCATTTCTATAAAAAATTTTGTCAAAATTTTATTTCTATACAAAATTTCTTCAATTTTTATTTCTATGGAAAATTTTGGCAAATTTTATTTCTATACAAAATGTTGTCAAAATGTTGTTTCTGTACAAAACTTTATCAAAATTTGTGTTTATATAGAAAATTTTATTTCTATAGAAACTTTTGTCTAAGTTTTATTTTTTTAGAAAATTTTGTCAACATTTTATTTCTACAGAAAATTTTGTCAAAATGTTATCTCCATAGAAAATTTTGTTAAAAATTTATTTCTATAGAAAATTTTGTCAACATTTTATTTCTATAGAAAATTTTGTCAAAATTTAATTTCTATAGAAAATTTTGTCAAAATTTTTATTTCTGTAGAAAATTTTGTTAAATTTGTTTTCTTTTGAAATTTTCACAAAATTTTATTTCTATAGAAAAATTTTGTCAAAATTTTTTTCCTATTATTTCGGAGTTACCAAATTCTACTTGCAGCAAAACTTTAAACGAAGTATCAAAGTAAATTCGTATACTTTACTCAACCCAAAGTAAGTTAGACTTAAACCTTTCGAAAACGATTTCTTCACCTAAATTCTTCAATATCAAAAACTTGTATTTGCTAGCTATTTCATAATTGCTATTTAGTTTAATTATGTCTGCTCTTTAAATATATCTCCTTGTCCACAACTTTAGTATATCTTCTATTTTAAATTTTATTAGGAAATATTACTATTTCGAATAGGGTCATACAATTTGTGTAATATATCCTTGGCTTTCTACAATTTCCTAAATCACAGCCATAGCCCATAGTTTGTGGTACGACAATCGTTTCACCAAAAATTACCTTTTTTCTTAAAACGGGAAATACTTGATTGTATTTCCTAGCAAATGAAAAAAGCTACAAAAAAAAGAAAATCTAACAATATCCTATATCATGTAGCGTATATCCAAACGGTCTTTTCACTTAACCAAACTAAAAATGGTTACAGAGGAAATAACGAAAAACAAAAAAAAAAAATAAAATTGAAAAACTTAAGAAATATTATGGTATTGTTTACGGCCAGTGTCATGATCCTATTACAGGAAACAGGAAATGCGCCATAGTAAAATAATCTAAAGCCATAGTAAAAATAAACCAAAAAGGCGATATAAAAAATATCCTGGGGATATATTAAATTTTTAAAACTTTTTCTATTTTTTTTTGTCGATTTCAAAGAAAACCAGTGGGTTTTTGCCGAAATTGTTTTCATTTAAAGGGAAAAAAGAGATTCTATGAGCTTTGTCAAAGTTTCCATTTTGGTATACATTTAAAGGAATTTTTAAAGAATTTTAAATCTCTCTATAGTACCCTATGCCCCTGCCCTAAAGGGATGATATTCTTGTAAGCCTCTTATAAAAATTAGTTAGTTTATTGGCCCTCTTTTTTCTATTTCATTTGTAAAGTCTATGAAATACCATTGTGGTTTGACTGAAACGTGTTTGGAGATTTTCCACCCTTGGGCATTGTATTCAATTTTATAATGAACCCAAATAATTCCATAAGACTTGAAATTTTGCTAGGCATTTTACATGCATCTTGATGAATTCAATTGTATTTTGAGTTTAAAGAGAAAAATTATTTAAATTGAATTTTTTTGTTTAATCAGCGACATGTTATTCTAGTTGGAGCATTCGCTAGTTTTGTTATAATACGGTTACAGTATTTCAAAGGGCTACATTGGACGAATTTTTGTTCGAATTCCAATATTTTTTTTTAAGAAAATTAATACGAGTATTAAAAATATATCAATTATCAATTTTGCATGAAATTGAAGGCTTTAATTAAGACAGTTAAAATGATGAGATTTAGGTAAAAAAGGCTACATTTTGTTGATAAACTTTTTGCTATTTTATTGCGATAAGAAAATGGAGTCCATGAAAACGAGTCCCAAAACCAAAATGAAACAGGGCGCAAAATTATTATGAGACCCAATAGGTCCCACTTGAAAACAGAGCACAATCCTAATGAGCAAATTGGGGTTCATTTTCATTTGAAATATTGGGGTCTATTTTCATAATACAAACGAGCCCCAAAAATAAATTACTCCCTAAAAAATATTAAACAAGTATACACGGCCGTAAGTTCGGCCAGGCCGAAGCGTATGTACCCTCCACCATGGATTGCGTAGAAACTTCTACTGAAGACTGAATTTTGACAACATTTTCTATAGAAGTAAAATTTGGAAACAGTTTTCTATAGAAATAAAATTTTGACAAAATTTTCTATAGAAATAAAATTTTGACAAAATTTTCTATAGAAATAAAATTTTGAAAAAATTTTCTATAGAAAAAAAATTTTGACAAAATTTTCTATAGCAATAATATTTTGATAATGTTTTCTATAAAAATAAAATTTTAGTAGATTATTTTTGGCTCGAGTGGTAACCATGACTATGAACCGATATGGACCAATTTTTGTGTAATGGGGGATCGGCTATATATAACTATAGACCGATAACGACCAATTTTTGCATGTTTTTAGCGGCCTTATACTAACACCACGTTGCAAATTTCAACCGGATCGGATGAATTTTGCTCCTCCAACAGGCTCCGGAGATCAAATCTGGGGAACGGTTTATATGAGGCTATATATAATTATGGACCGACATGGACCAATTCTTGCGTGTTTCTTAGAGACCACATTCTAACATCATGTTCCAAATTTCAACTGAATCAGATGAATTTTGGTCTTCCAAGAGGATCCGCAGGTCAAATCTGGTGATCGGATTATATGGGGGCTATATATAATTATGGACCGATATGGACCAATTTTGGCACGGTTGTTAGAGACCATATACTAACACCATGTACCAAATTTCAGCCGGATCGGATGAAATTTGCTTCTCGTAGAGCAATCGCAAGCCAAATTTGGGGGTCCGTTTATATGGGGGCTATACGTAGAAGTGGACCGATATGGCCCATTTGCAATACCATCTGACCTACATCAATAAAAACTACGTATGCCAAGTTTCAGTCGATAGCTTGTTTCGTTCGGAAGTTAGCGTGATTTCAACAGACGGACGAACGGACGGACGGACGGACGGACATGCTCAGATCGACTCAGAATTTCACCACGACCCAGAATATATATACTTTATGGGGTCTTAGAGCAATATTTCGATGTAATACAAACGGAATGACAAAGTTAATATACCCCCATCCTATGGTGGATGGTATACAAATTGGTATTGTGGTTTTTCACATAATTTTTTGGGGTCCTACTACATTCAGGTTTTTGGGGCCTATTTTCATGGGACCAAATCTGTTGCAAATCAAAACTACAAATCCCACAAAGCGAAAAAGGTCCCATATAAACACAATGTACAGTCCCAAAAAGGAAATTTAGTTAATTTTCATTTGTAATATTTTGGGTTGTATTTTCATAATGCACACGAGCCCAAAAAATAAAAAAAAAACATAATTAATTTGTGTTTTTGCTTTCGATGTTCTTTTTGTTTTTTGGGGTCCTACTTCATTTAGAATTTGAGGTTCATTTTCAAGAAAATTATGAATTTTTCTGTTTTTGGGGAGTAACTTCATCATATTTTTTGGGCCCGTGTGCATTATAAAAATAAATCCCAATATTTCAAATGAACAAAAATTTCCTTTTTGGAATTGTGCTTCGTTTTAAATTAGGGTCTATTTTCACATTCCGTATAGCATTATATCGCATTAGATTTGTTTTTGGAGGGGTATTCGGGATTTTCACCTATGGACGGAATCCAAAGTGAGGCTAACGCGATACCCAAAAGATTTGTGGTTCATTTTCTTGGAGTCCATTTTCAATGTTTAAGACTTTTAAAGTAGACGATTTAATCTAAATAAGCTATAACTATTTTCCATATTGGTGAGCATTTTTATAAACTTCTTTAACAATAAAAGAACTACACGAAATTTTTGAGACCTTTTTTCTACTTTATATCTCTAGTAAAAGGGCATTCATACAAAAACGATAGCTGATCTATTTTCGGATCTTTTTTTGTATCTTTCGAAAGATATTTTAGGGCAAATAGCGCATATTTTCATAAGGCCGTTTGATCACAATTCAAGAATCAAATTTTGAGAACAAACTCATATAGCTCTTGAAGTAATTGTGGCAGGTCCTGAAAATTCCAATTTTTTTTTCTACACGCTGTTAGTACCAGTAAACAAAGTAACAAAATTAATGTTTTTAACATTATGTTTATTTCGGTACTGAAAGGCTAAAAACGACAATATTACATTGAAGACTCAAACACCGAAAGAAATCGATTCTTTTTAAAATATCCGGTAATACCGAATTTTCATCAAAACCGACAGTCGGTCAAATATAAACCGACGGTCCAACGGTTTTTATTACTTTATTTAACTTATGTGGCATTCATACATTGAGCTTCTGTCCATATCCAGCTTTATACAAGTAGGTCCAAATTGTTTTATCTAATGTTAGGTAATCGAAACACTGTGGTTTTAACATCATTTTTGTTGATAAAACCATCTATAACATCGAAATGACCAGAACGGTGAAATTGCTCCTGTAACAGGGCCTTAAGAACCAATATCGGGGCCTGAAATGCTATTCACCGTTTAAGAAGCCACGTCTACATTTCTGCTCTCGGCGATTGATTCGTAATTAATCGATTGGCTATGGGTCCCTTAGCATTTCTTGGACCAATATCCTAAATAAATTATGATTTGACTCACAAAGAAAGTCCTCTATAATTTCCGTCCCACAGTGCTATTGTGGGGTGTTTTAACTAAATCATACAGTAAAATATAAAATTTATTTTGGACATTATGGGAAATGCTTTTGTTTCATCACAACAATCACGTTCATATTCTGTGTCGTCTGACTTGAGGTCGGCTTCGTTTGCTTTTTCCTTGCTTTCTTTTAGAGACAAATTCTGACAATTCCTCTTTTACTGGGGTTCTTTCATTCTTATAATCGCTATCACTCAAGGGAACAGTCGTACTATTCAGTATTGAGATTCTCAGTTGGTCCTCTTGTGTTATTGTCTTCTAGGGGTGGCAAAAAAGATGTTCAAAATTTACGGCTTTATTAGCACTTCATAAAAAAATCAAACGAATGAAAAAACAACAACGACATCAACAACAACAATAGAGTTCCCTTGTCCCATCAATGTTCCAATTTTCATTTTTCTCCTTCTAGGACTACAATGATATTTGTCTGAATTTTTTAAAGAGAGGGCCATTGTGTCAATGGTATGGGAAACAAAAGAAAAATAGAAGAGGTTGCTTATATTGTCCATAATGGCCACGCAGATGAGAGTATTCCACAATGTGAGCCAGAAAAGAATGAAGAAAAAAACCGTACAGCTAATGAGGGTCCACCAAAGTTAATTTATGAGGTTGAATGCTTTCTTTTGAGGTCAATGGGAGAGGGATTCTGTTTGGGAATAAGGATAATTATTGAGCCAAAAAAACATTTCGTGGATATTTTATTTATTTGTCCTCCTCTCACCCATGTTAATGGAATTGTTTAATGCAAATATTTTCCTATTAAAGGGACAGCTTAATGAAATCGTCAATAAAAAATAAGGATAGGGATTGGAGATAACCACATTATTAGCTAAACAATACAATGGGTATAAAATTCTCGTTTTTAAAGTGGAATTTAATTTTGTTCAAGACTGCTTTAAAAATATTTGATATGTATGAAAAAAATGTGGGTGCCCCACATGATTTTGCAACAGATATTAAAGTTTTATAGTTTTATAGAAGTTTTATAGAAATGATTTTCCAAAATTTTATTTCTATAGACATTTTTGCCTATAGAAAATTCTGTCTAAATTTTATTTCTATAGAAAATTTTGTAATTTTTTTTTTTTTAATTTTCTCAAAATGTTATTTCTATAGAAAATTAAGTCAAAATTTTATTTCTATAGTAATATCTGTTAACATTTTATTTCTATCGAAAATTCTGTTAAAATTTTATTTCTATAAAAAAATTTTCAAACTTTTATTTCTATAAAAAAAAATTTTATAAATTTTATTTCTATAAAAAAATTAAATTCTATTTCCATAAAAAAATTTTAAAAATTTTATTTCTATAATATATTTTATCAAAATTTTATTTCTATAGAAAATGTTGTCAAAACTTTGTTTTTTAGAAAATTTTCTCAAAATGTTATTTCTATAGAAAATTTAGTCAAAATTTTGTTTTTTAGAAAATTTTCTCAAAATGTTATTTCTATAGAAAATTTAGTCAAAATTTTGTTTTTTAGAAAATTTTCTAAAAATTTTATTTCTATAGAAATATCTGTTAACATTTTATTTCTATAGAAATTTCTGTCAAAATTTTCTATCTATATAAAAATTTTCAAAAGTTTATTTCTATAAAAAAAAATGTTCAAACTTTATTTCTATAAAAAAATTTTCAAAACTTTATTTTTATAGAATATTGTATCAAAATTTATTTCTATAGAATATTGTATCAAAATTTTATTTCTATAGAAAATTTCTCAAAATTTTATTTCTAGAGAAAATTTTGTCGAAATTTTATTTCCATAGAAATGCTTTTCCAAAATTTTATTTCTATAGAAAATTGTGTAATTAATTTTTTAATTTTAATTTTCTCAAAATGCTATTTTTATAGAAAATTTAGTCGAAATTTTATTTCTGTAGAAAATTTAGTCAAAATTTTATTTTATAAAAAATTCTGTCAAAAATTGTATTTCTATAAAAAATTTTCAAAATTTTATTTCTATAAAAAAAATTTTCAAGATTTTATTTCTATAAAAAAATTTTTAAAATTTTATTGCTATAGAATAATTTTTAATTTTCTCAAAATGCTATTTTTATAGAAAATTTAGTCGAAATTTTATTTCTGTAGAAAATTTAGTCAAAATTTTATTTCTATAGAAGATTCTGTCAAAATTTTCAAAATTTTATTTCCATAAAAAAAAATTTTCAAGATTTTATTTCTATAAAAAAATTTTCAAAATTTTATTGCTACAGAATATTTTATCAAAATTTTATTTCTATAGAAAATTTTGTTAAAATGTTTTTTTATAGAAAATTTTGTCAAAATGTTATTTCTATAAAAATTTTTTGTCAAAATGTTATTTCTATAGAAAATTTTGTCGAAATTTTATTTGTTGTTGTTTTTTTTTTTTTTTTTTTTTTTTTCTTGCAGCTTAAAACCATACATTGACTAAACTACAAGTGTAGCTTAACCAACAAGAAAAGTACTTCCAAAAATTTAATTCTATAGAAAATTCTGCCAAAATTTTATCGAAATTTTATTTCCATAAGAAAGCTTTTCCAAAGTTTTTGTCTATAGAAAATTTTGTCAAAATTTTATTTCTATACAAAATTTTGTCAATTTTTTTTTTTAATTTACTCAAGATGTTATTTCTATAAAAAACTTAGTCGAAATTTTATTTCTATGGAAAATTTAGTCAAAATTTTATTTCTAAAGAAATATCTGTTAACATTTTACTTCTATATAAAATTCTGTCAAAATTTTATTTCTATAAAAAAATTTCAAAGTTTTATTTCTATAAAAAATTGTATTTCTATAGAATATTGTATCAAAATTTATTTCTATAGAATATTGTATCAAAATTTATTTCTATAGAATATTGTATCAAAATTTTATTTCTATAGAAAATTTAGTCGAAATTTTATTTCTATAGAAATATCTGTTAACATTTTATTTTCTGTCAAAATGTTATTTCTATAAAAAAAAATTCAAAATTTTATTTCTATCAAAAATTTTCAAAATTTTATTACTATAAAAAAATTTTCAAAATTTTATTTCTATAGAATATTTTGTCAACATTTTATTTCTATAGAAAATTTTGTCGAAATGTTGTTTTTTATAGAAAATTTTGTCAAAAATTTAATTCTATCGAAAATTCTGTCAAATTTTTATGTATATAAAGGGTGGTTAAAATTTGAAGGGCCGATGTTGATTTTGAATAAAACACAAACTATTTAGGAAATTATTGTAATTTTATTTTATTATGATATATTGGTATTACTCAATTATGTGTGGAACAAAATATCGGCCAAATGGGAGCCGCGACCTTCGATGACGCTGAGGCATAAAGGAGGTTCTATGCCGTTAATGTGCCGAATTATCTCATCCTTTAGCTCTTGAATTGTTGCTGGCTTATCGACGTACACCTTTTCTTTCAAATAACCCCAAAGAAAAAAGTCCAACGGTGTCAAATCACATGATCTTAGCGGCCAATTGACATCGCCATTACGTGAGATAACACGGCCATTGAATTTGTTGCGCAAAAGATCCATTGTTTCGTTAGCTGTGTGGCAAGTGGCACCGTCCTGCTGAAACCACATATCGTCCACATCCATATCTTCCAATTCGGGCGATAAAAATTTCGTTATCATCTCACGATAGCGAACACCATTCACAGTAACTGCCTGACCGGCCTCATTTTGGAAAAAATACGGCCCGATGATGCCGCCAGCCCATAAACCACACCAAACAGTCACTCTTTGTGGGTGCATTGCTTTTTCGACAATCACTCTTGGATTCTCATTCGCCCAAATGGGGCAATACTGTTTATTGACGAATCCACTGAGGTGAAAATGTGCCTCATCACTGAAGATGATTTTCTTCGAAAATGGATCATCCACTGTTGCCATTTCTTGGAACCATTTAACACGTTGTTGGATTGTGTATCTCTCCATGGTTCAAATTGAGTAAGTCTGAAATAGAGAAATGTCAAATAAAATTCGGAAAAAAACTTGGCGTTTAGGTGTGGTTCACATTCAACATCGGCCCTTACAATTTAACCACCCTTTAGAAAATTTTGTCAACAATTTATTTCTATAGATTTTTTTTCAAAATTTTATTTCTACACTAAATTTTTCCAAATTGCATTTCCAGAGAAAATATTGTCGGAATTTTATTCCCATAGAAAA
Source organism: Haematobia irritans (assembly GCF_050003625.1). Classification (NCBI taxonomy): domain Eukaryota; kingdom Metazoa; phylum Arthropoda; class Insecta; order Diptera; family Muscidae; genus Haematobia; species Haematobia irritans. The sequence goes on from NC_134398.1 coordinate 211,463,071, forward strand.
GTTTTTTCCAAAATTTTATTTTCATAGAAAAGTTTTTCTAAATTTTATTTTTATAGAAAATTCTGTCAAAATTTTCGTTTTATAGAAAATTCTGACAGTTTTATAGAAAATTCTGTTAATTTTTTTATAGAATTTTTTTTTTTTCAAAATTTTAATTCCATAACAAAGTTTGTCAGAGTTTCATTTCTAAAAAAAATATCAGAATTTTATATTTATAGAAAACACTGTCAAAATTTCATTTCTATAGAAAATTTTGTCAAAATTTTATTTCTCTGAATTATATTATTTTGTAAAATCTATCAAAACTTCAAGAATTTTACCAATCTACCATTAACAGTAAAACACCTACTATTTTTGGTAGAATTCTACCAACTATGGCAACCGTGTTCGGAATGCGACTCGACATTCTGACAGGTGATGAATTGTGGATTTACGCTTATGAGTCCGAATGTAAACACTAGTCGGCCGTAGGGGTGTTTTAATATGATCAACAAAATCCGACAAAAGTTACGTGCGCACGTAGCACTGTCAAGCAATTGATCGCCCTTTTTGTGGAAAAACTGGACATGTCGCAATCGTACCACGTCGAACGGTCATTTCTGAGTGGTACATAACCATTTGTTCGGCAGTTGTCTTTCAAGAAATCAGAAAAACCAATCGCCGAAGATGGATCACTCCGCAAAACGAGCTCTCACACATCGGCTCGAAGTATTGCATATTTTAAGTACTCAAAACATAAATTTTTTGGATCATCTGCCTCTAGTCCTGACTTTGCACGGAATGACGTATTTTTGTTCCCGTAATTTTATTTCTCTAGAAAATTTTGTCAAAATTTTATTTCTATAGAAATATATGTTAACATTTTATTTTTATAGAAATTTCTGTTAAAAATTTACTTCTATAAAAAAAATCAAAATTTTATTTCTATAGAAAATTCTGTCAAAATTTTATATCTATAAAAAAACTTTCAAAATTTTATTTCTATAAAAAAAATTTCAACATTTTATTTCTATAGAATATTGGCATGGAATGACTTATTTTTGTTCCCGTGAGTAAAATAAGAGGTCAACATTTTTCGATATCTGAAGAAGCGGTTGATGCGATCAGAATACCTGTTTTGAAGTTACCTCTATCAGAGTAGAAAAAGTGCTTAGACAATTCGTTCAAACGCATGGCAAAATGTGTAGATTTTAGTGGCGAATATTTCGAAAATTAATATTTGTTTATGTTCTCCAAACCCCAATTTTAATTTGAAAATAATTGTAAAATTTTTATCCAATTTCCTATTTCGGATTAAATTATGACTTTCAAAATTTTATTTCTATAAAAAAAATGTCAACATATTATTTCTATAGAATATTGGCACGGAATGACTTATTTTTGTTCCCGTACGTAAAATAAGAGGTCAACATTTTTCGATATCTGAAGAAGCGGTTGATGCGATCAGAATACCTGTTTTGAAGTTACCTCTATCAGAGTAGAAAAAGCGCTTAGACAATTCGTTCAAACGCATGGCAAAATGTGTAGATTTTAGTGGCGAATATTTCGATAATTAATATTTGTTTATGTTCTCCAAACCCCAATTTTAATTTGAAAATAATTGTAAAATTTTTATCCAATTTCCTATTTCGGATTAAATTATGACCTAAACCTTTTATAAGAATTTGGACTTAATCATAAATCTCATTTATATGAAAAGCATCATATACAATGATGTAAATAAGAAAACTTTTTTCATAACTTTTTACATGCAATAGGCTCCATCATCAATAATCAGCGGTCTTAATTAAATGTCATTATTAGGGAAAAAATGTGTCAACGCCATATTTCAAACTTTATTTTCAATTTTACTCCCTGTCATTAAAAAGACGACAAAAAACTTAAAAGAATATATTTAAATACGACCAAATAACATTGACAAATTATATATTTCTCTAATACATTTTTGTGGAATTCATATTTTCCATTAAGGATATTGTAGTCCACCTACTCCTCACACCCCATACTCGACTGATCCACACTACCAGTCCCTGGTAGAACTAATTAACTTTGATTCGTGAGAAACCAAGGACTAGCCGATAAATTTACTACACAAAAGAAACCACAAATCATATTGCTTCATCATGATAACAAAACGAGAAAAGAACATTGTAAGGAAATTCCCTATCTACGGAAACCACAAATTAATCATTAATCATAATCACGACTACCCTTACAAATATTCCCAATAATTTTGGGATGAAATGCCTTTGGCTATGGGTTTATTAAATGCTGTTGAATGACAGACAATATACACGCATAGCAAACACGGTTGCCACAGTTTGTAGAATTCTACCAGAACTGGTAGAAATTTTTACTGTTTTGTAGATTGGTAGAATTCTTGATGGTTTGGTAGATTTTGTTGCAACTTTATAGAAATAAAATTTTGACAAAATTTACTTTATAAATAAAATTGTTACAAAATTTTCTATAGAAATAAAATACTATACATAAAACTGTTACAAAATGTATAGAAAATAAAATTTAGACAAAATTTTCTATAGAAATAAAATATTGATAAAATAAATAAAATTTTGGTTGAAAAAAATTTCTATAGAAATAAGATTTTGACAATATTTTCGACAAAAATAAGATTTTGACAATATTTTCGATAGAAATAAAATTTTGAGAAAAATTTCTATAGAAATAAAATTTTGAGAAAAAATTCTATAGAAATAAAATTTTGAGAAAATTTTCTATAGAAATAAAATTTTGAGAAAATTTTTTATAATCATTGTTGTTGTTGTTGTTGTTTTTTTTTTATTTTTTATTTCAGCTTAAAACCATGCATTGACTAAACTACAAGTGTAGCTTAACCAACAGAGGAAAAGAATGTTTGTCAAATTTATTTGGGCAAAGCCCTGTAGACTGCAAGATTTTTGGATGGAATAGAAATAAACTTTTGAGAAAAATTTCTATAGATATAAAATTTTGAAAAATTTTTAGAGAGAAATAACATTTTCACAAATTTTCTGTAGAATTGAAATTTTGACAAAATCGTCTACAAAATTAAAATTTTGAACAATTTTTCAATAGAAATAAAATTATGATAAAATTTTCTATAGAAATAAAATTTTTAAAATTTTTTCTATAGAAATAAAATTTTGCAAAATTTTCTATAAAACTAAAATAGCAAGCTATTGAGCAACAAGAAATATCCTAGTTTAGAGCCCAAAATATAATAATAATTTTTATGTTTGCCTGATATCAGTGCAGGCTCTTTTTTTGGATTTTCTATAGAAATAAAATTTTGACAAAAATTTCTATAGAAAAAAAAATTTTGACAAAAATTTCTATAGAAATAAAAAATTTTGACAAAATTTACTATATAAATAAAATTTAGACAAAATTTTCTTAAGAAGTAAAATTTAGACAAAATTTTCTATAGAAATAAAATTTTGATAAAATTTTTGATAGAAATAAAATTTTGATTGAAAAGAATGTCTATAGAAATATATTGAGTAACAAAAATTTTTACCGAAATAAGGTTTTGACAATAATTTCTATAGAAATAAAATTTTGAGAAAAATTTCTATGGAAATAAAATTTTGAGAAAAATTTCTATAGAAACAAAATTTTGAGAAAATTTTCTATAGAAATAAAATTTTGCAAAATTTTAAAGAGAAATAAAATTTTCACAAATTTTTTGTAGAATTGAAATTTTGACAAAACCGATTACAAAATTAAAATGTTGACCAATTTTTCTATAGAAATAATATTATGATAAAATTTTCTAAGGAAATAAAATTTTTACAAATTTTTCTATAGAAATTAAATTTTGACAAAATTTTCTATAAAAATAAAGTTTTTATTTTTGTTTTGCTTATAACATAGCATGCTATTGAGGAACAATACAAATTCTATTTTAAAGCCCAAAATATAATAATTTTTATGTTTGCCTGATATCAGTGCAGGCTGGTTTTTCATCCAAATTAATTATTCTACATATTATTAGAATTTTCAATACGAGCCCATTGGACACGAAGATTAAGAAATTGGTATTATAAACTTAAAAAAAAAACAGATACCACAAATTGAACCATCATCTTTTCATATAACTACAATCCCTTAAAATCAGTTTTCGATTGTGGCTTGTAACAACACTAATGCAACAACAAATGGAAATTACTCCATTCAATTGATAGGTTCACGATCTGTCGTGTTTCTAGTCAATAACAATTACTGGGATAACTAATTGAAACTTTCTTCACTAACGTAAAAATTCATATAACTTTCGACAAAATTTTCTATAGAAAACAAAATTTTCTATAGAAAAAAATTTTGACAAATTTTTCTATAAAAAGAAAATGTTCACGAAATTTTCTACAGAAATGAAATTTTGACAAAATTTTCTTTAAAAAAAAATTTTGATGCAAAGTTCCTATAAAAATAAAATTTTGACAAAATTGTCTATAGAAATAAAATTTTGACAAAATTTTCTATAAAAATAAAATTTTGACAAAATTGTCTATAGAAATAAAATTTTGACAAAACTTTCTATAGAAATAAAATTTTGACAAAATTTTCTATAGAAATAAGTTTTAACAAAATTTTCTATAGAAATAAAATTGTGCCAAACTTTCTGCAAAAATGAAATTTTGACAAAATATTCTATAAACGTAAAATTTTGACAAAATGTTTCTATAGAAATAACATTTTGAAAAAATGTTCTATAAAAATAAAATGTTTACAAAATTTTATATTGAAATAAAATTTTGACAAAATTTTCTATTGAAATAAAATTTTGACAAAATTTTCTATAGAAATAACATTTTGACAAAATTTTGTATAGACGTAAAATTATATTATTATTATTTTATTTAAAATCATAATAATTTATACATTTCGATGCAAATTTCTTATAAAAAAATATAACAAAATTTCCTATAAAAACAAAATTTTGACAAAATTTTCTATAGAAATAAAATCTTAACAAAATTTTCTATAGAAATAAAATTTTTAAAAAATTTTCTATAAATATAAAATTTTGATAACATTTTCTATAGAAATAAAATTTTGACGAAATTTTCTATAGAAATAAAATTTTAACAAAATTTTCTACAGAAATAAAATTTTTACAAAATTTTCTATAGAAATAAGTTTTAACAAAATTTTCTATAGAAATAAAATTTTGCCAAATTTTCTGCAGAAATGAAATTTTGACAAAATTTTCTAAAAACGTAAAATTTTGACAATATTTTTCTGTAGAAATAACATTTTGAAAAAATTTTCCATAAAAATAAAATTTTGACAAAATTTCCTATTGAAATACAATTTTGGCAAAATTTTCTATTGAAATAAAATTTTGACAAAATTTTCTATAGAAATAACATTTTGACCAAATTTTCTATAGAAATAAAATTATGTTATTATTAGTTTATTTAAAACCATAATAATTTATACATTTCGATGCAAATTTCTTATAAAAAAAAATTAACAAAATTTTCTATAAAAACAAAATTTTGACAAAATTTTCTATAGAAATAAAATTTTGACAAAATTTTCTATAGAAATAAAATTTTAACAAAATTTTCTATAGCAATAAAATTTTTAAAAAAATTTCTATAAATATACAATTTTGATAAAATTTTCTATAGAAATGAAATTTTGACAAAATTTTCTATTGAAATAAAATTTTGACAAAATTTTTTATAGAAATAAAATATTATTGTTATTAGTTTATTTAAAATCATAATAGATTATGAAAATAAATACAAAAATATAGGTACTAACAACTAAGGTTTTCGACCTAGCTATAGAATTAAATGTTTCTATAGAAATACAATTTAGACAACATTTTGTATAGAAATAAAATTTTGATAACATTTTTTCTAAAAATTAAACCTTTAAAAAATTTTCTACAGAAATAAATTGTTGGCAAAATTTGCTATAGCAATAACATTTTGACAAAATTTTTTATAAAAATAAAATTCTGACGACATTTTCTATAGTTTGGTTTTTTTTTGGTAGTTTTTTTGTTTTTTTTTTTTTTTGTAAAACTTTCTCCAAATTTTGGTAAATTATTTTTGGCTCTAGTGGCAACCTTGATAGTACTCTCCTTAGGGGGCCTACTAGGCGAATGAGTATTATTGAAATTTTCGCCTCCCAAAAAACTAATTAAGTATACGCACCGAAGGACATAAAGATTTATGGCATAACAACCTAACCAATAACATTTTGTAATTTTTATATGAAATTTATTCAACGGATATTATTACCACATATAAAACTTGTTGATATTGCCAACAGTCGTCATTACATTTTAATACAATGGCATTATTTGAATCATCCATATCATTACTCATTCAAATGGCCGTTCATAGTTTTATCCGCATACGCACATATATGCTCTCCCTCACCCTCTCTCTCTTTCTCATTTATACTCATATCTACTCACCCAACCATCCATTACATTATACGATTACTTCTGTTAGCAAAAGTGAGTTAGTAGTGAGTGTGGTTTGTTATCCCTTTGGTTAACACATCGAAAGTGTGTTCTTGTATGGCATGAACAACAAGCAAGCAGTGCAGCTGTAAAACCTCAAAGCTTTTAGTCTAATTAAAACCAGTTAAAAATCCCTTTTGGAATAAGAATTTCCTCCAATTGCAAAATTTCAATGAATGAACAGAGTAGTGATGATGTAAAGTGCAGAAGGACACAACAAAAGCTTTAATCATTTTATGGTTAGGGGCAAAACATCAACCAAAAAGGAAAACCAATATTTGGGTATTAACTATTAAAATGGCATAAGCACATGTTTTATCAACACCGTATATATGCACTGACTGGAAATGACTATGAAGAGATAAAACAAAAAAAAGGAAAATATGTTGATAAAAATATGCCGTTAAAAAAACTTTTAGTATAATAAAAATAGATTTATTTAAAAAAATAAGTGATAAGCAAGTAAGGTCGGGTTGATAGGACTGTAGGATAACCTAAAACAAAATCCAACAAGTAAGGAAAGTCTAAAGTCGGGCGGCGCCGACTATATTATACCATGCACCACTTTGTCGATCTAAATTTTCGATACCATATCACATCCGTCAAATATGTTGGGTGCTATATATAAAGGTTTGTCCTAGATACATACATTTAAATACCACTCGATCTGGACATAGTTTGCTACCCTTCTACAAAATCTATAGACTCAAAATTTAAGTCGGCTAATGCACTAGGGTGGAACACAATATTATTAAAAACAAGTAAGGAAAGTCTAAAGTCGGGCGGGGCAGACTATATTATAACCTGCACCACTTTGCAGATCTAAATTTTCGATACTATATCACATCCGTCAAATGTGTTGGGGGGCTATATATAAAGGTTTGTCCCAAATACATACATTTAAATATCACTCGATCTGGACAGAATTTATAGACTTCTACAAAATCTATTGATTCAAAATTTAAGTCGGCTAATGCACTAGGGTGGAACACAATATATATGTTTTTCTGATTTTGAAATTTGGCACGCATAGCTACAATGCTAATTCAACTCCCAGTGCAAAATTTCAATTAAGTCGGTGTAAAAGGTTGGCCATTGTGGTCATATGAGTGTAAATCGGGCGAAAGATATATATGTGATCTATATCTAAATCTGAACCGATTTCCATAAAATTTGGCACATTTGACTACACTACTAATTGTACTTCTAGTGCAAAATTTCAACCAAATTGGGGTAAAACTCTGGCTTCTGGGACCGTATTAGTTCATTTCGGGCGAAAGATATATATGGGAGCTATATCTAAATCTGAACCGATATCAATAAAATTTGGCAAACTTGACTATAGTATTAAGTGTTCTTCTTGTGCAAAATTTTAAGCAAATTAGGGTAAAATTCTGGCTTTTGGGGCCATATTAGTCCATATCGGGCGAAGGATATATATGGGAGCTATATGTAAATACATACTTGTGCCAAATTTGAAGTCGATTGGACTAAAACTGCGACCTAGACTTTGATCACAAAAATGTGTTCGCAGACAGACGGAGATGGCTATACCGACTCAGGAACCCACTCAGAGCATTTTTGTCAAAGACACCATGTGTCTATCTCGCCTCCTTCTGGGCGTTGCAAATATATGCACTAACTTATAATACCCTGTTCCACAGTGTGGCGTTCTTTTAATTCAATTTTTTATAACAGGAAGTTCTTTTAATGCAATTTTTTATAACTTGTTTTTTTGTTTTCATAATTTTAATGGGTAATTTTAATATTTTATGTTTCAAATAGTTTAAAAACAAAGTAAGAATTCATAAAATGGTACAAATCATTTAAATTTTGTCGCAAAAGTGCTAAATCTAATCTAAAAAAATTGTGAATTTTTGAAAATATTTGAGATAAAACATTTCCGACAAGCGTTAGAATCCATTAAAAATTATAAAAATTATTTATTTAACAAAATATCACACAATTTCTTAATTTACATCTAAAACATTGAATTCGGATCACACCTAAAGAAGTGTTGGAAATTCAGTGCAACGGCTATTGAAATGGAGGACTGCCGTCCTATGACAAGCCCATGTTAAATTCATCGCTTCTGCGTCAATTTTGCACCTCTTACGGATCCAAAAAGAACATTTTCATTACTCTTTTGGCGACGCTTTTTTTGCTGGGATATTTTGACAACATTTTCTATAGAAATAAATTTTTGCAAAATTTTCTATAGAAATAAAATTTTTACAAAATTTTCTATAGAAATAAAATTTTTACAAAATTTTCTATAGAAATAAAATTTTTACAAAATTTTCTATAGAAATAAAATTTTTACAAAATTTTCTATAGAAATAAAATTAAAAAAAATTCTATATAAATAAAATTTTGACAACGTTTTCTGTAGGAATAAAATTTTGACAAAATTTTCTATAGAAATTAAATTTTGGAGAAAGTTTCTAAAAAAATGTATATAGCAATAAAATTTTGACAAATTTTCTATAGCAATAAAATTTTGACAAATTTTCTATAGAAATAATATTTTTACAACATTATCTATAGAAATACAATTTTGCCAAAATTTTCTATAGGAATAAAATTTTGACAAAATTGTCGATAGAAATAAAATGTTGACGAAATTTTCTATAGGAGTAAATTTTTGAGAACATTTTCTATAGAAATAAAATTATGACAAAATTTTCTATAGAAATTAAATTTTGAAAAAAGTTTCTATAGAAATAAATTATAATTATACAAAATTTTTTTTATAGAAATAAAATTTTGGCAACATTTCCTATAGAAATAAAATTTTGACAAAATTTTCTATAGATATAAATTTTGCCAAAATTTTCTATAGAAATAAATTTTGTCAAAATTGTCGATAGAAATAACATGTTGACGAAATTTTCTATAGGAGTACATTTTTGAGAACATTTTAAATAGAAATAAAATTTTGATAAAGTTTTCTATAGAAATTAAATTTTGAAAAAAGTTTCTATAGAAATAAATTATAATTATACAAAATTATTTTAGTAGAAATAAAAATTTGGCAACATTTCCTATAGAAATAAAATTTTGAATAAATTTTCTATAGAAATAAATTTTGCTAAAATTTTCTATAGAAATAAAATTTTGAAAAAAATTTTCTATAGAAATAAAATTTTGACAAATGTTTCTATACACACAAAAAAATATTTTTTTGATTCACTCACGAAATTAATTGATGCAATTAATTTTTTAATTGAAATGTCTTCAATCACAGAAATGATAGTATCAATTAACAAATTAATTGACAGTCAATTAAAAAATTAATTGATTCAATTAAAAACTTAATTGATACTATTAATTTGTGTGATTAATTTTTATTTCAATTAAAAAATATGTTGAGTCAATTAAATTTTTAATGGAATATTTTTTAAAACTCAATTAAGATTTCAATTGGAAAAATTTTCGTAAAATTCTTTTCTGTGTAGGAATAATATTTTGACTAAGGGCGTTTTCGTTTCGCAAAAAATATGTTGCCTTGGTGTTACACTACTTTTTCCCTCATTGTATTTTCGCCCAAATGATAGTGTCATTCCAAAGTTATTATTAATTCATAACATTTTGAGGGATACAGGATCCAAAATCTATGACAGTGTCCTTCATATGTGGCAATCAATTTCGAGAATGTTGCACCTTTTTTCCCAATCGAAATCGCCATAAGTTTTCTATAGTAATGAAATTTTGATAAATTTTTTTATAGAAATAAAATTTTAACAAAATTCGATAGAAATATCGAAATCAAATCGGGTCGAGTCTTAAATCGGGGGATCGGTTCGTTTCTCACCATGTTCGTCAAACCTACCTATTAAACGTACAGCACAAAAAAGCGTCGCCAAAAAAAGTATGAAAATGTTCTTTTTCTTAACATCGATTCTTAAGGTGTGATCCGAATATAATACAATTTTATGACATTTTTCAAAATAAATAATCTTTTGAATTTTCTTATGAATTTCAATGCATTCCAACAAGAAAATTGAAAGTTGTTCTAAAGACACAACTTTAAAAGTACTTCCAAAAATTTCCTCCCAAAAATGTTCTTTTAATTCAATTCGCTTTTTTAATATTTTTGGTTGGTAATTTTAAGTTTTGTTGTTTCAAAATGCTTCAAAATGGAGATTAGAGTAGTGTACTTTAATTGTGTTCAAAAAAAATTTAAATCCATTCTAGAAAAATTGCGTATTTTTGAAAGCATTACAAATTATAAGAAAAAAAAAATATAAAAAATATCTATTTGGCAAAATATCGAAAAATATGTCGATACACATCAGAAACACTGAACTCTAATCATACTTTAAGAAGTGATACAAATTCAGAGCAACGGACGGACAGAAGTACGGACATGGGTATACCGAATTGTTCCCTCATTTATTTTTTATAGTCGAAAATCTATATTTCGATACGTTACAAACGGAATGACAAACATATTATATCCCCCATCACCATTCCATGGTGTTGGGTAAGAAAAATAGTATTGTAGGGTATAACAGCGACAGTCATTCACTTACGATAGAATCGAAAATTCTATGCCTTTTATATGGCCCATTCAAAAACAACATTTTTAAAATAGCTAATGGAAATACCGGATTTTTTATATGGTTTTTTTTTATTGTATTTTTTTGTATTCAAGTATATGTTTTCTGTTTCATAAGAGGATTATCACTACATTCTCAGAAATACAATGACGCGTGATTGCTGTTGTAATGTTTGTTGTTTCATTCAATGACAAAAGGAAATATTAACAGGATAATATTAAATGCATTATTAAAGGTATAGAAAAAAAACACAAACAAAACAAATACAGCAAAACAAAAATAACTTCCACTACGCTACTCTACATCCATTGACAATATGTTGTACAACGAAACCGAGATTTTTTCATCAGATTTTCTGAGAGTACTTAAAGTGCTCTTAAAACTTTTATCATACGAATTGGTATAGTTCTTATGGTAAATGTAAAAAAACTTTAAGATTGTGTCAATTAAAATTATAACAACTTCTACGAAAAGTTTACGTTTTTAGAATAGAGAAAAAGTTGTAAACAGTAGCCCAATAAACAACGAAAGTATTTAGGACGACTAAACCGGTTGATTCTTCTTTGGAGGAATAGTGATTTAATATTAAAGATAATGATAGATTAGACATAATTAATTTTTTCACTTCCTAAGGAAAATTTCGAAGTTTGGTGGAAAAAAATTACAAAAATGTCTTTTTGTACCACGCGAAGTTCATGACAGGCGCATTATTGGTAAAATTTACAAATTTTAACAAATTCTCAATTATTTTGTGGGAGAATTTTGGTGGAAAAAAAAATACAAAAATATCTTTTGTATCATACGAAGTTCATGATAGGCGCATTATTGGTAAAATTTAAAAATTTTAAGAAATTTTCAATTATTTTGTGGGTGACACGAATTTAGTGAAACTATATAAATTATAGAGCATAACTTAATTTGTTCCTTTTTATACCCTCCACCATAGGATAGGGGGTTTATTAACTTTGTCATTCCGTTTGTAACACATCGAAATATTGCTCTAAGACCCCATAAAGTATATATATTCTGGGTCGTGGTTAAATTCTGAGTCGATCTGAGCATGTCCGCCCGTCCGTACGTCAGTCCGTCTGTTGAAATCACGCTAACTTCCGAACGAAACAAGCTATCGACGTGAAACTTGGCAAAAGTAGTTATTATTGATGTAGGTCGGATGGTACTGCAAATGGGCCATATCGGTCCACTTTTACGTATAGCCCCCCTACAAACGTACCCCCAAATTTGGCTTGCGAGGCCTATAAGAGACGCAAATTTCATCCGATCCGACTGAAATTTGGAACATGATGTGAGTATATGGTCTCTAACAACCATGCAAAAATTGGTTCACATCGGTCCATAATTATATATAGCCCCCATATAAACCGATCCCCCGATTTGGCTTGCGAGGCCTCTAAGAGAAGCAAATTTCATCCGATCCGGCTGAAATTTGGTACATGGTATTGGTATTGATCTCTAACAACCATGCAAAAATTGGTCCACATCGGTCCATAATTATATAAAGCGCCAATATAAACCGATCCCCAGATTTGGATTGCGGAGCCTCAAAGAGAAGCAAATTTCATCCGATCCGCCTGAAATTTGGTACATGTTATTGGTATATGGTCTCTAACAGCCATGCAAAAATTGGTTCACATCGGTCCATAATTATATATAGCCCCCATATAAACCGATCCCCCGATTTGGCTTGCGACGCCTCTAAGAGAAGCAAATTTCATCCGATCGGCTGAAATTTGGTACATGGTGTTAGTATATGGTCTCTAACAACCATGCAAAAATTGGTCCACATCGGTCCATAATTATATATAGCCCTCATATAAACTGATCCCCCGATTTGGATTGCGAGGCCGCTAAGAGAAGCAAATTTCATCCGATCCGGCTGAAATTTGGTACATGGTGTTAGTATATGGTCTCTAACAACCATGCAAACATTGGTCCACATCGGTCCATAATTATATATAGCCCCCATATAAAGCGATCACCAGATTTGACCTCCGGAGCCTCCTGGAAGATCAAAATTCATCTGATTCAGTTGGAATTTGGTACGTGGTGTTAATACATGGCCTCTAATTGCCATGAAAAAATTGGTCGATATCGGTCCATAAATATATATAGAGGCCCCATATAAACCGATCCCCAGATTTGACCTCCAGAGCCCCTTGGAAGAGCAAAATTCTTCCCATTCGGTTGAAATTTGGTACGTGATGTTAGTATATGGTATCCAACAACCATGCAGGAATTGGTTCCTATCAGTCCATAATTATATATAGCTCCCATATAAACCGATCCCCAGATTTGAGCTCCGGTGCCTTTTTGGAGAAGCAAAATTCATCCGATCTGCTTGAAATTTGGTACGTGGTGGAAGTATATGATATTTAACAACCATGCTAAAAGTGGTCCATATCAGTCCATAATCATACATAGCCTCATATAAACCGATCTCGAGATTTGGTTGGGAGCCTCTTGGAGGAGCAAATTTCATCCGAGTGAGTTGAAATTTGGTACATTGTGCTAGTATATGGTCGTTAACAACCATGCCTAACTAGGTCCATATCGGTCTATAGTTATATATGGCCCTCAGATAAATCGATCCCCAATCACACAAAAATTGGCCCATATCAAGTCCATAATTGTATATAGCCCCCATATAAGCGACCCCCATATTTCAATTCTGGCTCTCTACGTACCGTGCAAAAAGTCCATATCGGTGCCTAATTATTTGTAGACTTAACTATACATAACTTTTTTGTCTAATATATACCACGTATGGACTAACTCACAATTTAGAAAACGATGTTAAGAAGTTTTAAGATACCACAACCCAAGTAATTCGATTGTGCATGTTAGTCTTTCATAGAAGTTTCTACGCAATCCATGGTGGAGGGTACATAAGATTCGTCCTGGCCTAACTTACGGCCGTATATACTTGTTTTTAGTTCATTTAAATAACGTACGCAAAAAATTGTTTTAGTCAAATTATTAAAATTAAAAAATTAAATTAAAAATTAAAATTCTTTAAAATCAAAAAATCTAAAGAAGAAATTTCTTATTTGGTAATACGAAACCATTCTATACGATATATAATTTTTTAAACATTTATTTTAATGATAATAAAATCGAAAATAATTGGTAAAAATTATTCATTCAAAAATAAAACTCAAAATATTTTCTTAAGGTGTTTCATTTCCTTTCTAGAGTCCTTTGCATAACAGCCAAGCTATGACAAAAGCAATAAACAAAACACATTTCCTTATGATAAAGTGGTATTAGACAAAGTTTTGAAATATAAAACTAACCAAAAAATTATGAGCTTAAAATGCCATAGGGCTTTCCAAAAAAATGCAAAAACTTTAAGTGAACACACGTAGAAGCATGTCTGAATGATTAAGATAAACCACAAAAATGAGCGTGAAAGAGACAGAGAGAGAAGAAAAAAATTAAACAATACCAAAGACCAAACAGGTCAACTACCATTAGGTTAGAAGCCATAAAACTTGAGCTTAATTGAGTAAAAATTTCTAACAAAAACAAGATATGTTTACCACAGTTATTTATTATCTGTTATAGTATTTCTATAAATATAGTATTTCATGGAAGTATGATAGGAAGATGTTAGTGAAATGTTTTTGGATATTATGCCATGGTGCTATAAAACAAAAAAAATATTCATAGTCATTTGAGTAAGATAAATATTTATTATTTAGAAGCATCATTACAAAATGTATATATCATAGAAAAAATATTTGCTAAGGGTAGGAAGAGTGAGTTTAAAACAAGTATATACGGCCGTAAGTTCGGCCAGGCCGAAGCTTATGTACCCTCCACCATGGATTGCGTAGAAACTTCTACTGAAGACTGTCATCCACAATCGAATTACTTGGGTTGTGGTAACACTTGCCGATGGCAAGGTATCTTAAAATTCCTAACACCGTATTATATACCACATAGTCCATACGTGGTATATATTAAAGCAAAAAAGGCCGATTAAATACGTATATAATTAAGTTTAAAGTTTCTATAGAAATAAAATTTTGACAAAATAAAATTTTAACAATATTTTCTATAGAAGTAAAATTTGGAAAAAAAATTTCTATAGAAATACAATTTGGATAAAATTTTCTATAGAAATAAAATTCTGACAAAATTTTCTATAGAAATAAAATTTTGACAAAATGTTCTATAGAAATAAAATTTTGACAACATTTTCTATAGAAATAAATATTTGACAAAATTTTCTATAGATATAACATTTTGACAATGTTTTCTATAAAAATAAAATTTTGGTAGATTATTTTTGGCTCGAGTGGCAACCATGATTAAGAACCGATAAGGACCAATTTTTGTGTGATTTGGGATCGCCTATATATAATTAAAGACCGATGTGGACCAATTTTGGCATGGTTATTAGCGGCCTTATACTAACACAACGTTGCGAATTTCAACCGGATCGGATGAATTTTGCTCCTCCAAGAGGCTCCGGAGATCAAATCTGGGGAACGGTTTATATGGGGGCTATATATAATTATGGACCGATATGAACCAATTCTTGCGTGTTTGTTGGAGACCACATTCTAACACAACGTTCCAAATTTCAACCGGATCGGATGAATTTAGCTCCTCCAAGAGGCTCCGGAGGACAAATCTAGGGATCGATTTATATGGTGGCTATATATAATTATGGACCGATATGGACCAATTCTTGCATGGTTGTTAGAGACCATTTACTAACACCACGTACCCAATTTCAAACGGATCGGATGAATTTAGCTCCTCCAAGAGGCTCCGGAGGTCAAATCTGGGGATCGGCTTATATGGGGGCTATATATAATTATAGACCGATATGGACCAATTTTGGCATGGTTGTTAGAGAACATATACCAACACCATGTACCAACTTTCAGCCGGATCGCATGAAATTTCGTTCTCTTAGAGGCTCCGCAAGCCAAATCGGGGGATTGGTTTATATGGGGGCTATATGTAATTATGGACCGATATGGACCAAGTTATGCATGGTTGTTAGAGACCATATACTAACACCATGTACCAAATTTCAACCGGACCGGATGAAATATGCTCCGCAATCCAAATCTTTGGGTCCGTTTATATGGGGGCTATACGTAAAAGTGTTCCGATATGGCCCATTTGCAATACCATCCGACCTAAATAACAACTATTTATGCCAAGTTTCAAGTCGATAGCTTGTTTCGTTCCGAAGTTAGCCTGAATTCAACCGACTGACGTCTCTAACAACCATGCAAAAATTGGTCGATATCGGTCCATAATTACATATATAGCCCCCATATAAACCGATCGCCAGATTTGACCTGCGGAGAAGAACCGAGGAGAAAAATTCATCCGAGCCGTAAACCAATCCCCCGATTTGGCTTGCGGAGCCTCTAAGAGAACCAAATTTCATCCGATCCGGCTGAAATTTGGTACATGGTGTTAGTATATGGTCTCTAACAACCGTGCAAAAATTGGTCCATGTCGGTTCATAATTATATATAGCCCCCATAAAAACCGATCCTCGGATTTGACCTCCGCAGCCTCATGGAAGAGCAAAATTCATCCCATTCGGTTAAAATTTGGTACGTGGTGTTAGTATATGGTTTCAAACAACCATGCAAAAATTGATCGATATCGGTCCATAATTATATATAGCCCCCATATAAACTGATCCCCAGATTTAACTTCCGGAGCCTCTTGGAGGAGAAAAATTCATCAGATCCGGTTGAAATTTGTTATATGGTGCTAATATATGGTCTCTAACAACCATGCAAAAATTGGTCCATATCGGTCCATAATTATATATAGCCCCCATATAAACCGTTCCCCATATTTGATCTCCGGAGCCTCTTGGAGGAGCAAAATTCATCCTATCCGGATGAAATTTGCAACGTGGTGTTAGTATAAGGCCGCTAATAACCATGCCAAAATTGGTCCGTATCGGTCTATAGTTATATATAGCAGATCCCCAATCACACAAAAATTGGTCCATATCGGTTCATAATCATGGTTGCCACTCCCGCCAAAAATAATCTACCAAAATTTTATTTTTATAGAAAACATTATCAAAATGTTATTTTACAGAAAATTTGTCAAAATTTTATTTCTATAGAAAATTTTGTCAAAATTTTATTTCTATAGAAAATTTTTTCAAAATTTTATTTCTATAGAACATTTTTTCCAAATTTTACTTCTATAGAAAACTAGCGTAACCCGGCCCGCTTCGCTGCGCCTTCCGAAGCGTATTTGGAGGAACATTTTGCATTAACTTAGTCAACTATATCCTTCGAGCTGAAAACAAATTCGAAAAGATTTCAATTCTTTTAAACAAATCGGACTACTTGATTTTTCGTTTATAGGTACAAATACGGCGGGAGAGCGTGTACCCTTTCCTCCAAATTGTTTTAATAATGTTCTGTATTCAAGTAGTTGGACATTCTTCTATATTTCTTGTGAATTTTAAGTGGGGTTTGTCAAGGAAAGGTATCCTTCTCCCCAACATATCTGAAAATTAGGCACTATATTATAATAACATACAAAGAATTACTGTTTCCCATCCAATAAATCGGGAAAAGCAAAAGTAGTAAAAAATTTTACCACATTAACATTTGCTAAAATGTTGGAAAATGATGCACCCTCTACGTTGGCTGCCAATTTCATGTAAATTTAAGTTCTTTACTAAAAAGAAGTCTGGCAGAAGCCTGTGCAAAAATCATAAAATTATGTACCGAGTTCCCATTTAGGGACAACCCTCTACTTTCAATTTAAGAAAAAAACAAAAAAACGGACAAAAGGGAACCCTCTCCCCACCTTCGCTCCACTCCGACCCGATATCGGACTATCACGTACCCTATATTAATTTCGCAACTATTCAATGGTTCCTATATATTTTATCGAAGTAAATCGATAAAGTTTATTTCAATTTTCCCCTTCCCCAACCAGATATCGAAAAATCATATACTAATTTAAAAATTATGTATAAATTTAATCACCTCCTGCCACGTCCCTGTAAATTTCAAGTAGATCGGAGATGTTTAAATTTTGCTCTATTGTTTTAAAGGGACGTCACATTCCCCGATACAATATCGACACCCCTAACCTTCCCTGAAAATTCTTGAAACTTTCCTTCAAGTGTGGGGCAAGGAAGGTTGCCTCTTCGTTCATAACCTTCCCCCACTGCCTTTGTAAATTTCAAGAAAACTTAATTTTTTTTTGTAGTTTTAGAGGAGGACCTCCTCCCCGACCAAATATCGAAAAGTGATTTAGCGTATCTTTTGTAAACGTCCCAGAAAATGTCAAGCAAATTATAAGCCTAAAGGGGTGGCCTCTCTTCCATCCAAATATCACAAAATCAGGTATCAACTATTACGGTTGACGGAGGTTACGATCTCTCCCCAGTCCTCTGTAAATTTCAAGTAACTCGGTAAAGTTTAATTGTTTCTCTGTATGTACTTCTCCCTATGTCCTTTTATTTTTATTAAAAAATCAGGAACCTGATATAAATTTCGTAACCCATTTTTTCTGTAAAATTTCAGTCGGCGGAGTTTAGTTTTGTTTGAACTTTAAAAAAAAAAAATTTGGGCAAAGGGGTGGTCCCCCTCCCCGACCAAATATCGAAAAATAATGTAGCGGATTTTTGTCTACATGCCAACCCCAACATTCAATGAAAATTTCAAACAAATCGCATAATTTTGTTCCAAGTTTCAAAAAGTAGGGCAAGGGGGAGGTCCCCCTTCCCATCCACATATGAAATCATCGGGTACCCCATATTAATTCCATAACCTCACCACATGTTCTCTGTAAATCTCAGATAATTTAGAGAATTTTAGTTTTTTCACTGTACTTTAAAAAAGTCGAACAAAGGGGAGGTCCCCCTCCGCCATCAAATATCGAAATAAAAAGTAGCGGATCTTTGTCTAGATGCCAACCCCAATCTTCAACGAAAATTTCAACCAAATCGGTCAACTTTGGTCCAATTTTCAAAAAGTCCGACAAAGGGGAGGCCGCGACCAGGTGTCAAAAAATGAGGTACCCTATTTTCAAGTAAATCGGTTCAGCCGTTTCGGAGCCAACTCGGTACATACAAACAAACAAACAAATAAACAAACATAGATTGAATTTTATATATAGATGTTGTCAGCATTTTATTTTGTCAAAATTTTATTTCTATAGAAACTTTAAACTTAATTATATACGTATTTAATCGGCCTTTTTAGTTTAATATATACCACGTATGGACTATGTGGTATATATTACGGTGTTAGGAAGTTTTAAGATACCTTGCCATCGCCAAGTGTTACCGCAACCCAAGTAATTCGATTGTGGATGACAGTCTTCAGTAGAAATTTCTACGCAATCCATGGTGGAGGAGCTTTGGCCTGGCCGAACTTACGGCCGTATATACTTGTTTGAAATTAAAACAATAGTTTTTACTTTAAAATATCTTATGAAGGATAAACCAAGTCGTGCGAAAATTAAACTAAGTTGTACTCCACATTTCCACATTTCTACAAATGCACTTTTCAAGTACGAAAATACACTCTCTCATAGAGGAAAAAATTAACTACCAATAAAGAAAAATCCTCGTAGCTCAATCATGGCCATTTTAACCATTCAGTGGTTCATTTTTACTAGTGGTTCATTTTTACTAGTGGTTCATTTTTACTAGTTTTGGGAATCGTAGGTAAATTTTCTTCTGGTTTAGTTATTATTGAACTTTAAAAGATATATGGCCAAAATAAATTTTTAATAAAAAAATTGGGTTTATGAAGATATTCAAAGAAATTTAAATTTTGATTTTTGCGAGAGCACGATTTAAGGTCAAATGACGTTTTACGTGGGTGTTTTGGTATTTTGTGAGTGCTCACAAATTAAAGTCCTTTCTAGCTCAAGGACACATACATATATAAAGAGATATGGCCAAAATAAATTTTTCATATAAAAATTTTAAATTTTCTATGATTTTCATCGAAATTTTGAATTTTTGGAAGTGGTCACGAACTAACGTCCTCTTCGCACTATGACGCATATTCAAGGATATATGGCCAAAATAAGTAACCAGTTAAAATAATAACAAATTAACGTTGGAATTGTCGAGGATTTTCATCATCTAAAAAAAATTCTAGTTCTTGAGGATTTTAATCGAAATTAAGATTTTTTTGTAGGTGGTTACGATAACGTCCTTTCCGTTGTAGGACGTATATTTAAGGAGATTTGTATGTTCCGGGTTGGCGAGAAAACGGCTGAACCGATTTACTTGAAACTTTCAGAGATCGTGGGGGGCACTCATGTGCTGAAAATAGGGTACCTTATTTTTTGACATATGGTCGCGGAGAGGAACCTCCCCTTTGTCCGACTTTTTGAAAATTAAACCAAACTTGACCGATTTGCACGAAGTTTTCAGGGATAGTAGGGGGTGATCCCTAGACAAAGATTCGCAATTTTTTTTTTCGAAATTTGATCGGGAGGGGGTACCTCCCCTTAAGCGACTTTTTGTTTGTTTGTATGGTCCGAGTTGGCTACGAAACGGCTGAACCGATTTACTTGAAACTTTCAGAGATCGTAGGGGGCGTTCATGTGGTGAAAATAGGGTACCTCATTTTTTGACACCTGGTCGCGGAGGGGACCTCCCCTTTGTCGAACTTTTTGAAATTTGGAACAAAGTTGACCGATTTGCTTGAAATTTTCATTGAAGGTTGGGGTTGGCATCTAGACAAAGATCCGCTACTTTATATTTCGATATTTGGTGGCGGAGGGGGACCTCCCTTTGTTCGACATTTTTTAAAGTACAGTGAAAAAACTAAAATTCTCTAAATTATCTGAGATTTACAGAGAACATGCGGTAAGGTTATTTAATTAATATCCGATACCTGATGATTTCATATGTCGACGGGGAGAGGGACCTCCCCCTTGCCCTACTTTTTGAAACTTGGAACAAAATTATGCGATTTGCTTGAAATTTTCATTGAATGTTGGGGTTGGCATCTAGACAAAAATCCTCTACATTACTTTTCGATATTTGGGTGTGGGGAGGGTTGGGAACAGCCCCTTTGCGCGACTTTTTTTTTAAAGTACAGTGAAAACAAAACTAAATTCCCGCGACTGAAATTTTACGGAAAAAATGGGCGAGGTTATGAAATTTATATCAGGTTCCAGATTTTTTAATAAAAACAAAGGGGCATAGGGAGACATCGGCTTCTCTTAAGTACATACAGAGAAACAATTAAACTTTACCGAGTTACTTGAAATTTACAGAGGACTGGGGAGAGGTTACGATATTAATAGTTGATACCTGACTTTGTGATATTTGGACGGAAGAGAGGCCGCCCCTTTAGGCTTATAATTCCGATATCAGGTCGGTGTGGAGTGAAGGTGGGGAGAGAGTTCCCTTTTGTCCGTTTTTGTTTTCTTAAATTGAAAGTAGAGGGTTTCCATAAATGGGAACTCGGTACATAATTTTATGATTTTTGCACAGGCTTCTGCCAGACTTCTTTTTAGTAACGAACTTAAATTTACATGAAATTGGCAGCCAACATAGAGGGTTAATGTGGTAAACTTTTTTACTACTTTTGCTTTTTCCGATTTATTGGATGGGAAACAATATTGTATTGTATGTTATTATAATATAGTGCTTAATTTTGAGGAGAAGGATACCTTTCCTTGACAAACCACACTTAAAATTCTCAAGAAATATAGAAGATTGTCCAACTACTTGAATACAGAACATTATTTAAAAAATTTGGAGGAAAGGGTACACCCTCTCCCAGACATTTATTAAGACGAACCGTTTTACATATGAATATCCTCCGTATTTTCGAATTTGTTTTCAGCACGAAGGATATGGTTGACTAAGTTAACGCAAATTGTTCCTACAAATATGCTTCGGAATGCGCAGCGAAGTGGGCCGGGTTACGCTAGTTTTTAATAAATTCTGCATAAGAATTTTATATTTTTTGGGGGTAGTCAATGTCCTTTTCGTTCTTGGACACATATCTGAGGAGATATGTCCAAAAAAAGTTGTTCATCGAACTTTTGATTGGTTGGGGGTGATGACGAATTAGGGTTCTTTTAGTGTTAGGAGTCTCATACAATCAAATATGTGGCCAAAATAATTTTTTCATATAAAATTTTGGATTTTTTTGAGGATTTTTATATGAATTTTAATTTCCAGATGTGGTCCATTTCATTTTGAGGACTCATATCTAAGGAAATATTAACAAAATAATAAGAATTTTAATTTTTTTGGGTGGTCAAAAATTAAGAGCTTATTTGCTCTTGGACGTATATCTAAGGAAATGTGTCAAAAAAAAATAATTATAAAATTTTGGATTTTTTGAGGATTTTCATACGAATTTTGATTTTTTGGGATAACTGCTTCTTGTAATCTAACATATACTCCATATGGGTTAACTTGAAATTTAGAAGACAGTGATAGGAAAGAAAACTGTACTTTGCCATCGGAAATTGTTACTACATCCCAAGTAATTCGGTTGTTGTTGGCAGTCTTTTGGTAGAACTTTGTACGCAATCCATGGTTGTGGGGACATAAGATTCGGCCTAGTTAGACTTTCAGTCGTGTTTTCTTGTTAATTTAATTAAAATTTTAATATTTTACATTTGATAAAATTTAATTAATTAAGAAAAATTAAATTTTAATTATTGTATCACACTTGTTTGCCATAAGGGTTGTGTACTTACATACAATAATGTGCTAAAAAAGTTCACATACCAATTATCAGGCGGATCTGATGGAACTTAGCCATGAGGATATTTAAGAAGTCAAATTAATTTTAAATAATATTGAATTCAATGTAATAATTATTAGAAGAAGAAGGTTTCAAGTTTTCCACTCCATTAATTAATTTTAGCTTTATAAAATTTAGTTCGTTTGGATTAAATTTTTAAATAATTTCAGCTTAATTTTATTTTGGATTTTGCTAATATAATGCATCAAAATACACATATTATCGGCAAGGATCTCTTTGCTTGTGTTTCTTTTATTTTCTTTATACCACTCTGTAAGTTATAAACACCATATAAAAAAATCTACAAATTTTTCAATTAAATTCCTGAGAGCACATAAAAAATAAACTTATTCACTGCAACATTTGATATATTTTTGTCACATACTAGATAAATTTATGTGACATACAAAATAAATTTACTACGCAACAAGTTATGGTTGGAAAAATTTGATAAAATACTTTGTTGTTTTTATGATAGCTCAAAAAAATTCATAAGTCACATTAAAACCAAAAACACACACACATTCATATCTATGACACACTTTCATAGTCCCTTATTTGAGATAATATCACAGATAATATCTCAACGCAACAATTTGTATACATGTATATATGCAAAGTCTATAAAAATGTATAAGGATAACTCAAAAATACCAGCATGCATTTCAATGTGACAACAAATATCGTAATAATAAATACGAATGTTAATTTTGTTAGACTTTTTACATTTTCCTTTTATTATTGTGAATATATTGCGCATTGTAGATTTGCCATCAGCTCTAAATGTGATGTGATGATACCACCCGCAAAAAAAAATATTTCGTTTTATGTTTTATGCTATGATGAGATCCAAACCGAAGAGATTTTGATTTGAGATTTGGTTTTAGGTATGGTTGTTATTGAATTTCTGGTTAAAAGTCATTACAATAATTTTAATGAAAAACGTTTCGCTATTTGATTTACGACAAAATGTTAACGAGTACTGGAGTTGTTACCAGTGTTGCCAGTATTGGGGATTTTTTCACAAATTGGGATATACCATAAATTTAGGGTAGATTCAGTATAAAAAATCAGGTTTACATGAAACTTTTTTTTTATACCCTCCACAATAGGATGGGGGTATATTAACTTTGTCATTTCATGTCCGTCCGTCCGTCTGTGGAAATCACGCTAACTTCCGAACGAAACAAGATATCGACTTGAAACTTAGCACAAGTAGTTGTTATTGATGTAGGTCGAATGGTATTGCAAATGGGCCGTAACGGTTCACTTTTACGTATAGCCCCCATATAAACGGACCCTCACATTTGGCTTGCGGAGCCTCTAACAGAAGCCTATTTCATCCGATCCGGCTGAAATTTGGTATATGGTGTTAGTATATGATCTCTAGCAACCATGCAAAAAGTAGTCCATATCGGTCCATAATTATATATAGCCCCCATATAAACCGATCCCTCGATTTGGCTTGCGGAGCCTCAAAGAGAAGCAACTTGCATCCGATCTTGCTGAAATTTGGTACATGATGTTGGTATATGGTCTCTAACAGCCATGCAAAAATTGGTCCACATTGGTCCATAATTATATATAGTCCCCATATAAACCGATCCCCAAATTTGGCTTGCGGAGCTTCAAAGAGAAGCAAATTTCATCCGATCCGGTTGAAATTTAGAACATGGTGTTAGTATATGGTCTCTAACAACCGTGCCAGAATTGATCCATATCGGTCAATAATTATATATAGCCCCCATATAAACCGATCCCCAGATTTGGCTTGCGTAGCTTCAAAGAGAAGCAAATTTCATCCGATCCGGTTGAAATTTAGAACATGGTGTTAGTATATGGTCTCTAACAACCGTGCCAGAATTGGTCCATATCGGTCAATAATTATATATAGCCCCCATATAAACCGATCCCCAGATTTGGCTTGCGGAGCCTCAAAGGGAAGCAAATTTCATCCGATCCGGTTGAAATTTGGAACATGGTGTTAGTATATGATCTGTAACAACCGTGCCAGAATTGGTCCATATCGGTCCATAATTATATATAGCCCCCATATAAACCGTTCTCCAGATTTGAACTCCGGAGCCTCTAGGAGGAGCAAATTTCATCCGATCCGGTTAAAATTTGGAACGTGGTGTTAGTATATGGCCGCTACCAACCATACCAAAATTTGTCCACATCGGTCTATAGTTATATATAGCCGATGGGAGCCACCGTGGTGCAATGGTTAGCATGCCCGCCTTGCATACACAAGATCGTGGGTTCGATTCTTGCTTCGACCGAACACAAAAAAGTTTTTCAGCGGTGGATTCTCTCAACTCAGTAATGCTGGTGACATTTCTGAGGGTTTCAAAGCTTCTCTAAGTGGTTTCACTGTAATGTAGAACGCCGTTCGGACTCGGCTATAAAAAGGAGGTCAGTTGTCGTTGATCTCAACATGGAATCGGGCTGCACTCAGTGATAAGAGAGAAGTTCACCAATGTGGTACCACAATGGACTGAATAGTCTAAATGAGACTGATACATCGGGCTGACACCTAACCTAACCTAACCTATATATAGCCGATCTCCTATAACACAAAAATTGGTCCATATCGGCTTAATCATGCTTGCCACTCAAGCTAAAAATAATCTACCAAAATTTTATTTCTATAGAAATTTTTTTAAAATTTCATTTCCATAGAAAATTTTGTTAAGATTTGATTTCTATAGAAAATTTTGTTAAAATTTCATTTCTATAGAAAATTTTGTCAAAACTTTATGTCTATAGAAAATTTTTGTGAAAATTTTATTTATATAGAAAATTTTGTTAAAATTTTATTTCATGCTTGCCAGTCAAGCTAAAAATAATCTACCAAAATTTTATTTCTATAGAAAATTTTTTTAAAATTTCATTTCCATAGAAAATTTTGTTAAGATTTTATTTCTATAGAAAATTTTGTTAAAATTTCATTTCTATAGAAAATTTTGTCAAAACTTTTTGTCTATAGAAAATTTTTGTGAAAATTTTATTTATATAGAAAATTTTGTTAAAATTTTATTTCATGCTTGCCAGTCAAGCTAAAAATAATCTACCAAAATTTTATTTCTATAGAAAATTTTTTTAAAATTTCATTTCCATAGAAAATTTTGTTAAGATTTTATTTCTATAGAAAATTTTGTTAAAATTTCATTTCTATAGAAAATTTTGTCAAAACTTTATGTCTATAGAAAATTTTTGTGAAAATTTTATTTATATAGAAAATTTTGTTAAAATTTTATTTCTATAGTAAATTTTATCAAAATTTTATTTATGCAGAAAATTTTGTCAAACTGAATCATATACGTATTTAATCGATCTTTTTTTATTTAAAAAATATATACCACGTATGGACTTACATACAATTTACAAGACGGTGTTGAGAGGTTTTAAGATACCTTGCCATCGGCAAGCGTTGCCGCAACTTAAGTAATTCGATTGTGGATGGCAGTGTTTAGAAGACGGAGGGTACAGAAGCTTCGGCCTGGCCGAACTTACGGCCTTATATACTTATTAATTCTACATTAATAAAAAAGAAGCAAAACGAGTCGTCTACAATTAAAAAAAAAATAATAACAAAATTTGTCCTTTTTATTACATGTCATACAATAGAGTAAAAATTGAACATTTGACTAGAAGCGGAAACTGGATTTTGAAGAACCAAGTGCTTAATAAAAATTTACTCAAATTGGCTAAGACATTTTATATAATTTTGAAATTATTTCGTGAGAATTGTTTAATTGTAATAATTGAAATATTTGTAAGTCATTTACGAAATTTTTTCTAAATTTGGTATACATCTGTTCATGTTTTGATATAAACTCCATACACACTGATTTCCCGATTTGATTTCTTGAGGGCATGGAAGCAGCAATTTTCATCCGAGTTGATTGAAATTTGAAATCTTATATAATTTAATGTCAGTTAATTTGGTACATATGGGGCCGATATGTTTGATATTTAAAAATTAACCATATTTTAGATCCAATCGGAGCTATGCCAAATGGAGGTAATATCGATCAATGATTCGATATGACTTCCTTCTAGGTAAATCTCTCTATTTAATTTTTTACTAATTTTCTCCTGACATGCCCGCAATTTAGATTGGACACATGAAGGTCATTGTTATTTTGATTTCCTTATTTCTCAAAGTAATAGTTTAATTAATTTAATTAATTAAATATTTTTTTTTTTGGTTTGTCCCAAAATATTTTTCTAAGAATTTCTTACAAAATCTTCTCAATATTCTAATTATATTTGCCCCAAATAGCAAATGGCAACTCTGGGGCATTCCATTTTCTGCTGGAACACTTGAACCATAAAACAATTAAGAATTACGCCAAAGACCAACCAGTAGCACACACCAGTTACATTCTGACATCATTTAAAAGCCTTAAGCAATACTCGACACCATTAATATGGCAGGGGAATGATCTTTTTGACTTTGTTTTTTTTTTTTTTGCGTTATTTTTCTATAAAATAAACACTTGTAAACGTTTACTAATCCTCTGCTCCCCCTAACATAACCATCATCAATGATTTCCATTTTTTTTCTCTACAGTTTTAGCTCTTATCTTCGTGCTATACAATCGTAAACGTAAAACAACAAATAAGAAACGAAACGGCCCCGAGAAGGATGTACGTGAAACAGTGATTAGCTATGATGATGAGGGTGGAGGTGAGGATGATATGACAGCATTTGATATAACACCCCTACAAATACCAATAGGACAAGGTGGTACAATGCCACCGGATATCGCTGCCTGCAAGGTGCCAATAATATGTAAGTGTATTTTATGACATTTTCTATTTACTGGAACATATTCGTTTTGTCTGTGGGTTTTCTTGTACACACGAGAGTCAATACTATCATGAGCACACACACACATACCTATGTATATGCGTAGAGTGAAGCGATCCTGATATTGTTATTGCTACATGCTGGGTTTATTTGTGTTGATTGTTCTTTGGCATTTGTTGTTTGTTTCGTTTCTGTTTTTTCCTATTGACTTTTATACACCAGTATTTGTTTTAGTGATTGTAGCCATTGTCGAAGGCTGTGTTTACCACCGACACAGCAACTTTTAAGGCTTAAAGGCACGTAAAATATTAAAAAAAAGGATGACTTCTGATGTCATTTTCCTCTTTATTGTTGTCAATTCAATTTGATTTTAGTTCTAACATATTGAATGGTAGCACAATGGGGAATAGTTTCGAATTAGCTTCAAGAAAATAATTAGAGTAAACAACAAACAATAATAACAATGAAAATATAAAATAGAATAAAGTAAAATAATATAAAGTATAGTAAAATGAAATAAAAATAACAATAAAATTAAATAACATAAACAAATAATAGTAAAATAAAATAAAATAAATTAATATTCAAAATAAAATTAAAATAAAATAAAATAAAATAAAATTAACTAACAAAAAAATAAAATTAAAATAAAATTAAAATAAAATAAAATAAAATAAAATAAAGTAAAATAAAATAAAATAAAATAAAATAATATAAAATTTAATTAAATAAAATAAAATAAAATAAAATAAAATAAAATAAAAATAAAAAATAAAATAAAATAACATAAAATAAAATAAAATTAAATTAAATAAAATAAAAAAAAATAAAAATAAAAATAAAAAATAAAATAAAATAAAATAAAATAAAATTAAAATAAAATAAAAATATAAATAAAAAATAAAATAAAATTAAATAAAATTAAAATAAAAAAAAATAAAATAAAATAAAATAAAATAAAATAAAATTAAATTAAATTAAAATAAAATAAAATAATATAAAATAAAATAAAATAAAATAAAGTAAAATAAAATAAAATAAAATTAAATTTAATTAAAATTAATAAAGTAAAATAAAATTAAATAAAATTAAATAAAATTAAAATAAAATAAAATAAAATAAAATAAAATTAAAATAAAATAAAACACAATACAATAAAATAAATTAAAATTAAAAAAAAAAAACAAGTAAGGAATGTCTAAAGTCGGGCGGGGCCGAATATATTATACCCTGCACCACACAATAAAATAAAATAAAATAAAATAAAATAAAAATAAAAAATAAAATAAAATAAAATAAAATAAAATAAAATAAAATTAAATTAAATTAAATAAAATAAAAAAAAATAAAAATAAAAATAAAAATAAAAAATAAAATAAAATAAAATAAAATTAAAATTAAAATTAAAATTAAAATAAAAATAAAACTAAAAAATAAAATAAACTTAAATAAAATTAAAATAAAAAAAATAAAATAAAATAAAATAAAAATAAAATAAAATTAAATTAAATTAAATTAAATTAAATTAAATTAAATTAAATTAAATTAAATTAAATTAAATTAAATTAAATTAAATTAAATTAAATTAAATTAAATTAAATTAAATTAAATTAAATTAAATTAAATTAAATTAAATTAAATTAAATTAAATTAAATTAAAATAAAATAAAATAAAATAAAATAAAATAAAATAAAATAAAATAAAATAAAATAAAGTAAAATAAAATAAAATAAAATTAAATTTAATTAAAATTAATAAAGTAAAATAAAATTAAATAAAATTAAATAAAATTAAAATAAAATAAAATAAAATAAAATAAAATAAAATAAAATTAAAATAAAATAAAACACAATACAATAAAATAAATTAAAATTAAAAAAAAAAAAAAAAAAAAAAACAAGTAAGGAATGTCTAAAGTCGGGCGGGGCCGAATATATTATACCCTGCACCACTTTGTAGATCCACATTTTCAATACCATAGAAAATCCGTCAAATGTGTTGGGTGCTATATATTAACGTACTCGATCTGACTCGATCTGGACAAAATTTGTAAGACTTCCAAAAAACTGTAGACTTATAAATTCGGCTAATCCCCTGGAGTGGAACATAATGTTAGTAAAAAACAAGTAAGTAAAGTCTTAAGTCGGGCGGAGCCGACTATATTATACCCTTCACCACTATGTAGACTCTCAACTACTTCAAATTTGCTGGGAGCGATATAAAGGTTTGCATTTCCAGATACAAATATTTTTAATGGAGACAGTTTTTTGTACTTTTACAAAAACTCTAGAATTACAATTTAAATCGGCAAACACCCTGGGAAGAAACACAATGTTAACATAGTAAACAAATATGGGAAATATGACGCGAGAGAAATTTTTATGCAATTATAAAAAAGAGAATTTATGATTTATCAGGTGATACATATCTATTCGAGATATAGGCCAATTTTAGTAATATTTACAATTTTTGATACTTAGCAGTGGCGACTTTACATGGATATTGGTTAGATCCCGCCAAGATATATGGTCAAGTGTGGTTGTGATATATTATTTGGTCAAGTCGGGCGACTTGGAGCCTTATTTAAAACTCAACCGTTCTGTAGAAATTCGGGCATTACAGTGTTTAGGATATGACTAAGATATGGGGAAATCATCACAGAATTTTGTGTCAAGTGTGGGAATTTTTTCCTTATTTGTATAAACCGGAAAAACGAATATATGGAGGCTTTATCTAAATCTGAACCAACTTAGATCAAACTTGACACACTTAAATATGATATTAAATATATTCTCTGTAGAAACTATCCAGTCAATTGGAGGAAAATCTCATTGAAAATGGGTCTAAAATATGAAACAGTCTACCATATTTCCCCAACTCTGGTGTACGTATATATGGGAGCTATATATAATTTGAACCGATTGTGACTAAATTTGACATGCATAGTTAAAATAATAATTCTGCAATCTCTGCAAAATTTCACGTAAATGGAGTATAACTATTGCCTCCGTGATCATATGAGTGTAAATCGGGCGAAAGATATATATGGGAGCTATATCTAAATCTGAACCGATTTCAACCAAATTTGGCACACTTACCGATACTATTAAACGTACACCTTGTGCCAAATGTGAAGCAAATCACGGCAAAACTCTGGCTTTTGAGGCCATATAAGCCCAAATCGGACAAAAGATATATATGGGAGCTATATCTAAATTTGAACATTTACCGATACTATTGAACGTACTCATTATGCAAAATTTGAAGCAAATCACGACCAAACTCTGGCTTTTGTGGCCATATAAGTTCAAATCGGACGAAAGATATATATGGGAGCTATATCTAAATTTGAACCGATTTCAATCAAATTTACCAAACATTGGTAGAATATCAATTCTACCCTCTGTGCAAAATTTCACGAAAATCGGTAGTAAACTTTTGCCTCTGTGGTCATATGAGTCTAAATCGGACGAAAGATATATATGGGAGCTATATCTAAATCTGAGTGTAAATCGGGCGAAAGCTATATATGGGAGCTATATCTAAATCTGAACCGATTTCAACCAAATTTGGCACGCATAGCTACAATGCTAATTCTACTCCCAGTGCAAAATTTCAATTAAATTGGAGTAAAAGATTGGCCACTGTGGTCATATGAGTGTAAATCGGGCGAACGATATATATGGGAGCTATATCTAAATCTCAACCGATTTCAATAAAATTTGGCACACTTGACTACGCTACTAATTGTACTCCTAGTGCAAAATTTCAACCAAATTGGGGTAAAACTCTGGCTTCTGAGACCGTATTAGTCCATATCGGGCGAAAGATATATATGGGAGCTATATCTAAATCTGAACCGATTTCAATAAAATTTGGAACACTTGACTATAGAACTAATTGTTCTTCTTGTGCAAAATTTTAAGCAAATTAGGGTAAAACTCTGGCTTCTGGGCCATATAAGTCCATATCGGGCGAAATATATATATGGGAGCTATATCTAAATCTGAACCGATTTCTTCCAAAATCAATAGGGTTCTATTCTGAGCCAATACACATACTTGTACCAAATTTGAAGTCGATTTGACTTAAACTGCGGCCTAGACTTTGATTACAAAAATGTGTTCACAGACAGACGGACAGACGGACACGGCTAGATTGACTCAGGGGCCGGCCCTCAGCAATATTACCAAAGACACCATATGTCTATCTCGTCTCCTTCTGGGTGTTGCAAACATATACTTATAATACCTTGTTTCACAGTGTGGCACAGGGTATAAAAAATAAAATAAAATAAAATAAAATAAAATAAAATAAAAGAAATGGAATGGAATGGAAAAAAATAAAATGAGATAAAATATAACACAATACAATACGATAAAATAAAATAAAATAAAATAAAATAAAATAAAATAAAATAAAATAAAATAAAATAAAATAAAATAAAAAAATTAACTAAAATAGAATAAAATAAAAAAAATTAAATTAAATTAAATTAATATTAAAATTAAAATTAAATAAAAATAAAATAATAAATGAAATAAATGTATAACAAATTAAATAAAATTAAAAAAAAATAAAAGAAAATACATTAAATAAAATAAGATTATATAAAATAAAATAAAATAAAATAAAATAAAATAAAATAAAATAAAATAAAACAAAATAAAATAAAATAAAATACAATAAAATAAATAAAAATTAAATAAAATTAAACTAAAATAAAAAGAAAATAAAAGGAATAGAATGAAAAAGAAAATAAAAAGAAACGTAAATATTATTATATCATATCATACCATATCAAATAAAATAAAATAAAGTAAAATAGAATAGAATAAAATAAAATAAAATAAAATAAAATAAAATAAAATAAAATAAAATAAAATAAAATAAAATAAAATAAAATAAAATAAATTAAATAAAATAAAATAAAACAAATAAAATAAAATAAAATAAAATAAAATAAAATAAAACAAAATATAACAAAAAAATTAAAATATGATAAAATAAAAGGTAAAAATAAAAATTAATAAACAGTGAAATTAAAGGAAATAAAATAATGTAAAATAAAAAAATTAATTGAAAAATATAATGCAATAAAAAAATAAAATATGATAAAACAAATAAAATAAAATAAAATAAAATAAATAAAATACAAGTATATACGGCCGTAAGTTCGGCCAGGCCGAATCTTATGTACCCTCCACCATGGATTGCGTAGAAACTTCTACGAAAGACTGTCATCCACAAATTTCAACTCACATGGTTGTTAAATATCATATGCTACCACCACGTACCAAATTTCAACCAAATCGGATGAATTTTGCTTCTCCAAAAGGCACCGGAAGTCAAATCTGGGGATCGGTTTTTATGGGGGCTATATATTATTATGGACTGATAGGAACCAATTCCTGCATGGTTGTTGGAAACCCTATACTAACATCACGTACCAAATTTCAACCGAATGGGAAGAATTTGGCTCTTCCAAGGTGCTCCGGAGGTCAAATCTGGGGATCGGTTTATATGGGGCCTATATATAATTATGGACCGATATCGACCAATTTTTGCATGGATGTTTGATTCCATATATTAACATCACGTACCAAATTTCAACTGAATCAGATGAATTTTGGTCTTCTAAGGGGCTCCGGAGGTCAAATCTGGTGATCGGTTTATATGGGGGCTATATATAATGATGGACCGATATGGACCAATTTTTGCATGGTTGTCAGAGACCATATACTAACACCATGTACCAAATTTCAGCCGGATCGGATGAAATTTGCTTCTCTTAGAGGCTCCGCAAGCCAAATCGGGGGATCGGTTTATATGGGGGCTATATATAATTATGGACCGATATGAACCAATTTTTGCATGGTTGTTAGAGACCGTATACTTAGACCACGTACCAAATTTCAACCGGATCGGATGAATTTTGCTGCTCCGGAAGGCTCCGCAAGCCAAATTTGGGGATCGGTTTATATGGGGGCTATACGTAAACGTGGGCCGATATTGCCCATTTTCAATACCATCCGACCTACATCAATAACAACTACTTGTGCCAAGTTTCAAGTCGATAGCTAGTTTCGTTCGGAAGTTAGCGTGATTTCCACAGACGGACGGACAGCCGGACAGACGGACAGACGGACGGACGGACGGACATGCTTAGATAGACTCAGAATTTCACCACGACCCAGAATATATATACTTTATGGGGTCTTAGAGCAATATTTCGATGTGTTACAAACGGAATGACAAAGTTAATATACCCCCATCCTATGGTGGAGGGTATAATAAAATATGATAAAATAAAATACAATGTGTCAAGATTGCTCTTCAAAATTTCCCAGGTTCAAAAGTCCAAGGTATTGAGATTCTGAAATTTTTGTGGTTATTGTGCAGTAGAAATGAAGCGAGGAACGTCATAGTAAACAATTCTTGGATAGCAAGAGAAACCTATGAAAATGACATGTAGTAGCTTTTTAACGAGCAATCACAAAATTACAAAATATTCAGTATAAAAATTAGTATTATTAGCGATACGTAAAAACTTTTTCGACTATCCAGTATATCCACTTAAAGACTTATAGCACAAAATTACAACGCCTTTTATATAAAAAAACTTCCTAAACATATTTCTTCGCATTTTATTGTTTTTACTCCATTGTTCCCTTATTGTTTTTCTCCGTTTTGTTTTGTTTTTGTTTTTTTTTTTTAACCAACAAGTTGTTTTCCCCAATATTTACTCTGAGACTAACTAGTAATGATTGTTGACCTACTTCATGTTTCTTTTGTTTCATGCGTTGCCAACCAACAAACCCCATTTGCCTATACAGATCCCGTTGTGACATTGATGCCTGGCCAGGAATTGAATGTGGGCTTCCTGATGGAGGAACGCAAAAAACGTTGTGATAAAGATATCAATGCTCCACCCTTCGATGATTTACGAAATTTTACCTATGAGGGGAGTGGGAGTATAGCGGAATCCTTAAGCTCGTTGGCATCAGGTGAGTTCATACATAAAATCGACTGAAAATCCCCTCGTACCTACTAAGAAATTTAAATGGTTGTTTGGAAAAACTTTTTTGTTTTGTTTTTTTTTGTTTTTGTTTAGCCATTCACAAAATACCAAACTAATGTCCAATACGTGCAAATATAAACTCAAGTACATTTTTCACTTTGTCAATGACCTAGAAAATGTTTTGTAAAAGTAACATGATATTTCCCTAAAAGCTCCATTTACTTTTTGGGTTGGACAAAACAAATTTATGGCAACAATATAATATGCATCATAAAATTTTATTTTTACAAAAAAAAGTAAAACAAAAGATTTTTGGGTGTATATTTTTTTTAAAGAGTAATTTCTAGATTTAAGG